>NC_090446.1:75961751-76264781 GCF_031143425.1 Pleurodeles waltl
CATGGGTTTGTAGAAAGGAAAAATAAGGATGAACGAGTGGATACATGAGTGGGTGGACGTATGGATGGCTGAGTGGGTGAAAGGGTGACGGATGAAAGGATGGATGCATGAGTTGGTGGGTTAAAGGATGCATGAGTGGGTGGGTGAAAGGTTGAGTGGGTGAAAGGATGAGTGGGTGAAAACATAATGGCTTAAAGGATAGGGTGAAAGGATGGGTGTGTAAATAGATGGATGGGTGGGTAAAAAGAAGAATGGGTGGGTTGGTGAAAGAATGAGTAAGTGAGAACATGGGTGGCTGAAAGGATAAGTGGGTGAGGCAATGAGTAGATGGGTGGATGAAAAATGGCAGACTGGGTGATGGATGGATGGATGGATGGATGGTTGATGGATGGGTGGATGGTGAAGTAAATAAAAATCTGAAAGGATGGATGGATGGATAGATCGATGAATTGATACGGGTGAAGGGATAGAAAAGCAAATGGAAATTTGAGAGTATGGATAGATGGATTGGTGGATGGGTGAAAACATGGTATTGTAAATGGAAATCTAAGTGGATATATGGATGAGTGAAAAGGTGATATAGTCAATAGAAAACTCAGGATGGATGGATGGCAGAGTAAATGGGAATCTCAGAGGATGGATGGATGTATAGATGGATGGGTGGATGGATGGATGGATGGCAATGTAAATAGACATCTGAGAGGGCGGATGGATGGGTGGATGGAAGTATAGCAGAGTAAATAGAAATATGAGACAATGAACGGATGAATGGGTAAGTAGAAGGAAGGCCGAGTAAATGGAAATCACAGAGATAGTGGATGGAATAGTTGGAGGGGGAAAGGATAGCAGAGTAAATGGAAATCTGAGAGAATGGCTTGGTGGCTGTGTGAAAGGATGGCAGAGTAAATGGAAATCTAACACGATGGACTGATGGATGGATGGTGTACTAAACAGAAATTAGATTATGAATTGATGGCAAAGTAAATTGGAAATATGAGAGGATGGATGGACAAAAGAATCAATTGATAAATGGAAGGCTTTATTGATGGATTGCTAAGTCAAATGATGGATGAATGACTTTAAGGAGGGGTGCATGCATAGATGATGGTTGTGAGTACAGAGGGATCAAATAAATGGATGTATGGAATGGTGAAAGACTGAATGATGGATGAAAGACGGATTAAATGAATGAATTGTAAAGGCGAGATGGTGGATATCATGGATAGGTGGAAGACTGAAAGGATAAATAGATAGATGCCTGAATGGAAATGGAAATGTTCTAATGAGGTTGAGGCTCACTTGCTTTTCTTGTTTGGTGTCATCAGAGTAGTATACTACCAAGCAGGACGTATTTTAATTTTCGGGCTACACCGAAGCTTCCAACACAGAGGGTGGCAGACATTTTTGAAAATGGCCATTTACAATGCAATTATAGGGAGTACAGTGAATACAGAAGAAATATCTAAGACAAATTAACAATTTTTTATCAGAATGAATGTTTTTTATTAGGATTAGGTGTATATAATCCTGTGCCTCCGTTCTGTGCAACCTCTCTCTCTGTATCTCTCTCTTTCTATCTGTCTCTCTCTCTCTCTCCCTCCCCCTCTTTCTCTCTCTCTCTCTCTCATTGTGTCCCTTTTTCTTTCTCTCTCTCCCCCTATTTCTCTCTCTCTCAGTTGCAGCTTCCAACACTATTCACATCTGACATGCTTATAGTTAAGATCCACAAGCATAGTTGAAAACAGCTCAGCAACCTACATTTCCCATTAAATCATCATGTGAAGTAATTTACAGGTAGGGTTGCCAACATTCCAAGAGAAGAATTCAAGCCATGTTTTGTTCTTTTAGGAGTCTGCAATGGCCTAGACTTGATACTGAATAGAACTATAAACAAAATCACAAGTGTTAGTATGTAAAATTATTTTTCTGTCTTTGTTTTCTTTAATTATTATAATGCAGCCCTGCAACACATTTAAAGGAGGTTTATATTTATATTTGCTGTTTATAGTATGTTCAGACAAAAGCTAAAAACAACTGCTTCAGGTAGTTTTAATTATTTTTGTACTGGCCAGGTGGCAACCCTATTTACTGCCTGTGTGCCATGCTGGCGAATGTGAAAGCCACATAACCAAAGTAAAAAAGAGAACTTGACAAAAGTTCAATTGCTTCCTTGAGGAGGATGTTTTAGTGTCTACACGGAGGTACCAGTTTAGAATTTTTGTAGCACTGTCCTTGTACCTCCCCGCCAATGACAAAGCAAAAAAATAATCTTCAGTTTAGGAGGAGCTTATTAAAACACAAACATGAGAGCGCGCTTCAGGATCCAGGCATGCCTCTTATGTTGTCTCAATTCCTGGGTGCATTTAAAGCTGACTTCTTTAATTAGTGAGTGCTGAAGCATTGACCTTCTACCATGGAAATAGTATTTTGGGTCTTTTAGAAGAGTGGCCAGGTGCCTGTAGAGGGCCACCCAGCCTCTACAATACAAGGTTTTAATTTCACACCCCGAGGGCCGGGCTCAGCCTGAGGGTACAAAAAAATAAGCTTGAGGTTGATCGTGGCCTTAGCCGACAAACGTACTGTGGTGTTCCATTATTTCTGCTTTTGCTTGCGCTGGGCCGCTGCGATATAGGCCCACTACTCCTGCCATGCTACACTGGGGATGAGGGGGGCGTGACTCAGTCTCGATGCCTGCTGAAGGTCCACGGAACCCCTCCGCTACTGCTCCTGGTCACCCCCTCACTTTCCTTTACTCAGCAAGGTGACGTGGTGGACCGGAGCACTCAGACGCTGTCCCTTGGCTCCTGTGTTGATGCCTTGGTGTGCAAATACCTGGTGGAGGCTGTGCCAATGGGGGTGCGAGGTTGCAGCCAGAAGAGGCCGATTAGAGCACTGGTGTGACTTGTATGCTCTGCACCAGTTGGGTGCTCGTCTCCCATCACGCTCCCCACTGTGAGGTGCCATTGACTCATCCAGGAGGCTGTGCTGCCAGGCCCGCTGCTCTCTTCTGGTGTCCCAACAAACTTCCCGCATGCTGAAACCAAAAGAGGGCTATTGTGGGAACTGCGGTCTCCAATATAGGGTGCCAGGAATGTGTCCAGTGAAGGAAAAGACATGCTCCCGATGTGGCAAGCTCAACCACTTCACGAAGGCCTGCAGAGGTGGCTGGCCCCTGACAAGACTGGGGCCACTGAGAAAGACAACTCACTGCCCTGCGGCATCGGTCCCTCGAGGTGGATATGATGGTGACGGCCACCAAGGTCACTCAAACAGGGGCCCAGTATGATGAGGAAGAAGACAACATCCTTGCCCTCTCCTTCGCAAGACGGCAGGGCCATAGAAATCAGACGCCTCTCATGTGCACGGTGGACATCAGTGGCATTCCGGTAGGTGCTCTCTTCGGGCACCTCTGTGAATATCAAGGACTCAGAACAATTTGAGAAGCTGGTATCATCTCTGACGCTGGTCCTGAGCTGGGTGAATATTTACACTGACGGTGGGACAAAGCCACTGCCACTCCTTGGTAGCATTGAAGTAGATATGACCTGTGATGTACTATCCTGAAAGGCTTAATTTCCTTGTCACTGACGGCAGATAGGGACTCTCTTAGGATGTCATACTGTGGAAGATCTGGAGTTAGTCTTCTTCTCAAGGCAGGTCCACAAAGTGCACGCAGATGCTTTCTCAACGAGTTCCCAGAGCTCTTTACAGGGCTTGGAAAACTAAAAGGAAAACAGTTCCAACTCCACACTGACACCTCCGTGAGACCTGTTGCCCTGTGACACCGGCAAGTGCCCTTACTCTTGATCTTGAGGCCACAGATGGAGCCCAATTTGCAGGTGCTAGAAGAACATGGAGTGACAGAGAAGGTGACTGGACCTAGTCCCTGAGTCTCCCCACTGGTGATTGCACCAAAATTGAAGCAACCGGGCACCATTCGACTATGTGTGGATATGAGGCTTCTGAATCAAGCCAACAAACGGGAGCGACATATATCCCCCACCATGGATGATATTATAGCAGACTTGAACGGAGCTAAGTGTTTTTCAAAGTTAGGCCTTAACTCCGGCTCCCACCAGCTTGAACTTGCTCTGGAGAACTGCAACATTACCACATTCCCCACCCATGTGGGCCTCGGACGTCAGTGCAGACTGAGTTTTGGCATTTCCTCGGCCACCAAGGTTTTCCAAAATGATGTATGGGAGATGCTGTCTGGCCTCACCAGCATATCTAACCTAAACTACGACATTTTGATATTCTCAAAGAGCTGGGAATACCATCATATAATGCTAAGAGCGACACTGCAGAGGTTCGTAGAGGCTGGACTAACACTGCACAAAAAGAAGTGCTCTTTCTACCAAAACTCAGTGGACTTTTTTGGGTACATTGTCTCCAAAGAGGGGTTACAAGTCGACCTCAGGAAGGCCTAGGCAATCTGAACTGTGCCAGTGTCCCCCAGCCCCACGGAAGTGCGCAGTTTCCTGTGGATGGCCACCTACTGTGGGAGATTCATCCTGAACCTGGCCACGATGGCGGAACCTCTCTGAGCTCTCACCTGGATGGGTGCTAACTGTGAGGGGAGCCCGGAGGCCAAAAAGGCATTCAAGTCCACCAAAGAATCGTTGCTGGAAAAAGTGGCCATGACTTACTTCCATCCGAAGAGAAGAACTGAGCTGGTCATGAATGCAAGTCTGGTTGAGCTAGGGGCTGTCCTCATACAGGAAAGTAAGGATCAGGAGTAGATACTAGTAGTTTATGCCAGTTGTGCTCTGTCAGCAACGGAGACTCGATATTTCCAGATTGAGAGAGAGGCTCTTGCCATCCGTTGGGCCTGTCAGCACTTTCATTTGTTTTTGTGTTGGCAAGAAATTCTGAGTGGTCACTGCCCATAAGCCGTTGATCCCCTCGTTCACCGGAATGGTGTGGCCCACCCCGCTGAGGATCGAAAGATGGGCAGAACATTTACAACCTTACTGATTTCACGTTGTCTACTACCCGAGGCCCAACAATCCTGCCTATTACCTCTCAACACACTCTCATCAAGAACAAATGAGGAGTATCGAGGAAGATGAAGACAGGACTGAATGTTTCATGCAGATGGTTGTAAAGGCGGCGTGCCCTCTGGCACTAACCCTGGAAGAGATCGGGAAAGCTGATCGAGAGGATGCCAGTCTCACAAAGGTAAAAGAAGTGTTGGCCAGGAGGCAATGGCAGCGTTTTCTAGATGGAGCGGTAATAGAGAGAACACTGTGGAAAGTAAGGAATGAGCTCTGTGAAAACCGAGATGGCCTGGTGCTTCGGGTAGAAGATTGTCGTTCCTAGACGCTCTGGAATAGGGTGGTCGACCTAGCCCACCAAGGGCATCAAGGTGCCCACGAAGACCGAGGTTCGCCCACGACATAAGGTGTGGTTCCTGGACATGGACACCATGGTTGATGAGCGAGTCAGAAGATGCCACATGATAACAACTAGAGATCCACATCCTGCCCCAGGGTTGACGGAGGAGCTGAGCACGAAGCTGTGGTACAAAATAAGTATGGACTTTGGGAGCTTTCCCGATGGCCGGTTGACTGCAGTTCTGATTAACTCTTACACAAAGATCCCCATGGTGGAGCTGGTGACATCCACAGCTTATAAGCATATTAAATCAGTGATGGAAAAAGCATTTGCACTGTTGGGACTACTGTAGGAAATTCAGTCTTACAATGGACCCCCTTTTCAGGACCAAGAGTTTCAAGACTAATGGGCTTCCCTCACCATTCGTCACCGGAAGATCACCCCATACTGGTTGCAAGCCAACAGAGAGGTGGAGTAGTTCATGAGAGCACTGATCAGAGCCCTCCAGTTTGGTGTTGATCAAGTGGAAGAAGCTGAGTGGAGTTTGCAGAAGTTCCTGCAAGCCTATCACCAGACGCAACACAGTACTACCAATTGCGCCCCTGCTGCCCTACTATTTCTCCTGTCTCTGAGGGACTGTATCCCTGCTGATGCCAGCTGGTAACCACCGGATGTGGCGACTGCTCAGTGAAAACCTTTGGCCACCAATGTTAAGACTAGTCAACGGAAGCATGCACAGAACCCCAGTTTAAAAGTTGCCAACAGAGTAGTCATGAAGGATAGACATCTAGAGTGGAAATTCTGGACCCAGTATGAACCGGAGGTCTGGGAAGTCATCAAGATCGATGGAACCATACTTACTGTCTGATGGACAGACCCGATGGTAGTATGAAATGTACCCTGGTTCAAAAAAGTGCCACCCTCAGGTGACAGCTGTGAAGAAGAGTCGATGGAACCGTGTGACGATGATGCCAGAGACCCTTTGGCCCGTTCGCAGGAGATGCCAGATCACAGAGTGGTGCATCTGCAACTGAGACACTCCAGGAATGTCTGTGAGGCATCACCAGAGGGCGCCACAGAACCTGAAGTGCCAGCAGCGCCATGAGGCCATGAGGAAGATCCCTGTGGGACAATTTCCGAAAGCCAGAAGTATGGATTTTGCCCAGTCCTGCTCCCAGCCTGTGGATGAGGGACTTTGTTTGTTGATTTTGCAGATTCTTTTTTTGATGGGCTCTCCTTCCTCACTAAAAGAAGGGAGGGATGTAGCGAGTTACCCGGCCTCTATAATACCAATTCACAAATGTAAACCTAGACCAAAATTCTAAACTTAGACCAAAAGTCTAACTTTACTATGAGTTAAGATAGATTTTATGTCTATACTTAAACTTTTGGTCTAAACTTAGACTTTTGGTCTACTTTACCTTTGTGAATCAGGCCCAATGTTTTCACTTCACATCCTGAGGGCCGGGCTTGGCCTGAGGGTATAAATAAATAGGTTAAAGGTTGTCACCTTAGCTGACAAAGGTATTGTGGTGTCCCGTTATCTCTGCTGCTGGTTTCGCTGTGCCAGTTGTGATATAGGCCCACTACTCCTGCCACGCTACAGTGCCCTGCATTTGTTTGAAAGTCAAGAATTAACAAAGTGCATACAAGAACTTTTAGTAAATTACATATCCATGTGTTTTAAACAAACCCCATGTCCCATTTTAGGTTGAAGAGATCTTTGCATTAAAAGAGCGATAGGGTAAGCATGGATGTTAGAATGTATGGAATGTTCTGGTTGACACTAATCTGCTCTCCCTGCCCCATACTGTGCAAAAGTTAATTTCCTTTAACACTCCACTGCTATGATGCCAACTCCCATTCGCATCGCAGAACCTAGCATATGAAGGGAAAAAGAGATGAGAGTTTTATGCCATGTCTCGCCCCTACAACTAGGGACCATTAAGGGGCATAGCTTGGTCGGGAAGGAGGGAGGTGGGGACTGAGCTTCAAATTTCCAAATAATCACACTGGCGAACAATGTCAAAATACATTATACAACAAGCAGAGCACATGAGAGAGACTAAAGAGGCCGGGAAAAGGGAGACAAAGGTGTATTAGTGGAGGTACTAAGTGAAGAAAACTATGGGCCAGATTTACAAGGCCATTGCGCCCCTTAGCGCCACATTTGTGGCAACATTTTTGCAACAAATATGATGCTAACTGGCCACTACCATAGCGCCAAACTTACAAGGTGGTGCGAACTAGGTTTGCGCCTCCTTGTAAACCTTTTGCGCCACTTCATGCATAATATGTGCATGATGTATGCAAAGGGGACATTTCCTCTACAAGATTCCATTGCACCATTTCTAGAGTATTTTTTAAGCCTGCTTAAAGCAGGTGTTAAAATTAGGCTCCCATTGATTTCAGTGGACCTCTTAACACTATACTGGATTACCTCCATTTTTTTAAAACTCTAATCCTGTAAAGCTTTACAATAGCATCAAATAAATGATGCTATTGCCCCTAACATGTGCCATGCTGCGCTGTATTGTAAATACGGCGCTAACATGATGGCGTTAGGGGATGCAAGGGGGCCGCAAGAAAATGATCGCGCTCACTAATGATGCACCACTTTCTTGTAAATATGGTGCTATATTTTGTAAAATAACCAAAATTTTTGAAGACTTTTAAAGCAGAGAGGGAGACAGTGTGTGTGCATTTTCGCCTATGTTTATGTAAAAATGTCTTGTGCAATCTGACAGACACCTCACCATACCCGACTAAAAGCACCTGTACCCAACTGTTTTCCAGGAAATACATTTGTTAGGGGGGTGTAACATCCCAAACACCTGCTGAAGCTAAGCACCTGAGACCATTGTCTTCTCAGTACTAGCTAACTCAAAGGTTTCTGCAAGCGCAGGTGTTGCACGATTTCACGACCATATGACATGTAGCTCACACCTAAATAAAAACAAATGTATTCACAATATTATTTGCTGTTTACTTAATAGATATGTCCACAAATTCCACCTGGGAAGCCACAGATATTAAAGTTTGCAGCGCGTCAGCTCCTTGTCTAATAAGTTGTTGAGCAAAGTCATTTTAAGGTTGGTTAAAATCATTTCAATCTAAAACCGTTTACACATGAGTAAAATCTACATCAATAAAAATAAAAATAGCACATAAAAATAGAGCAATAAGCGAGAACAATAGTAAAACGGGTAATGCGTTAAAATCTAATATATCAGAAGGGGCACGGAACTGATAACGCGTCCCAATCTAGATAATTTATTCACTCTGGGACTTGTTTTAGGCTGATGAATCTTTTGACCCTGATTGAAGACACCTTAGGATGAGACAACTAATCAACATGTCAATAAATAAGTCAGGAAGCTCATCAATATTCACAATAGCAAGTCAATCAAAGTAATCAATGGCATCAATAAGACTCGGAAACCACCATGACCTTTCAGCCATGAATAACCACACAAAATTTTGTAAGATTTATGATATTTATTCCCTATTGATTACAATTCTACTAGGAAGTTTATTAGTCTCAAAACCAGAAAAAACATCAACATTGTCATAATATGGCAACTCGAATAAGATTTAATCAAAGCAAAGATCATAAACATTAGAACATAGCACGACGTCAACATGGATTAACTTTGACAGATTATTATTAGCGCATTATTCAACAAAGCATAGATTCAGTAATTTTGTCTATTTGCGTCCGTTTAGTGAATTCCTTAATTAACCTCGAATCAGCATTAGCATGTTGGGCTTCATGCAAAACAATTTAGCAACACAAATTTAGAAAACATCTGTCTATGGTCTCTATCAAAAGAAGCAGTTGGTACCTACAAAGAAAAGGCAAACAGACAATTACAATTTCATCATCATATAGTTACCCTCCATAATGGGTCAGCATACAGAGTCAGTCTTCGTCCTCAGGACATCAGTTGATTTGCCAGGAAACACGGCAAAGTTCAGTAAGACTGGGCAAAAGGGAATACCTCCCTCAAAAGGAGGAAAAGTATGAATTGGGCAAGGCAAAGCAAGTGAGGATGGTTTGCAAAGTTCAAACAGCAAAGTCTTTGGGCAGAGTAACAAAGTGGCTGGGCAATAGCAAAAGGCACGCAATGGCTGATTTCTCCTCGTGTCCAAGAATTTTATATCGATCTTGTTGTACAGTCCCCTAATTTCCAATTGGGCAAGTTTTGGCGCACCATCATCTCTATCCAATGGTTTACTTGTCGTCTCATTTTGATTGTCACCCCATAACAGTTCTCACGTAGTTTATTGGCTACTGTAATTGACGTCTCCAATGGGTAGAATGTCAGGTACAAACTTATAGTTTCTCAGACTCAGTCAGTAGCTCCATTGTCCATACCAGTTTAGGCGACCTTGTACCTGTTGCAAGTTTACACTGCTGCATTCAGCAAGAATGTCTCCTTGAATAAAGTCAAGTCTCATGAGAAAGATTTTACTACAGTTACACTCATCTTCTAGCTTCTGGAAAAGAACGACTACAGTACATGTCCTTCAGCAAGTCAGCACATTGCAGGTTAGAAAAACACATTTAATATGAAACCGGGCAGCTAGGCCCGACTCACGTTAACTAAGGCCTAGTGATTAATTAGCAAAACCTTACCATATAACTCTTAATACTAATACAAAATCATACATTAGTACATTAATATCTCATTATTGGTCAGTTTCATTAATCATCGTATACATTGGTGGCCACTCCCGTGGGCACATTTCAAACACACGTTTAGTAAAACACAGCTAAACATTTTCTACGCGCCGTTATTATGCATTAATTCACAAACATTTTCATGTTAATTTTGATCATAAAAACTACACTCCAACAGTAGTGAACAGGCTGGTTCCCCCAACCTCCAGGATTCCAAATTACACCCCGTCTATTATTGTTCTTCTGTTGGGGGGGGGGGGCTAATGGGCCAGATTTTTCATCAGTGGTAGGTTAGACTTTATGAGTAAAGAAAGTTCTTCATGTGAAAAGTCTCTAGATGCGCCAGAGCGGTCAAAGCCAGAACTTCGGTAGCAGGATCAGCTCCTCGCAGATACAGAGCACGTGGGTCAGTGATTTCTCTCCCTTAGCACAGAGGCGCCATTGCCTGTCAGTCTCATCCAGGTTCCTCTGTCCATTGCAGTAGGACTTCAGCAGAACTAAACCGAAGCGCAGGCCCATTAGCTGTTGTTTCATGGTTGGGTTGAGGGGCAGAGAAAAGTAGGATGGAAGGGACCCTGGCTCATAAAGCATCAAAGCCAGACTACCGTGCCCCAATTTCCTCACAGCTTGTGCATCAAGGTCTGCCGATATTAGCGTAGCTTGTTTGATCAGCAGCTTAGCCATCACGGGTAAATTAGTTTGTAGCACTTTATCTCTTTTCAAAGTTGTATCTCTTGTGGGCAGATCTATGATTACAGCAACATATGTAGGTTCTAATACTTTTCACAAAAGTAGAAAAAAATGGCCCAAATAAAGTTTCTTTCATGTTAAATACCTCTGTCTGTACGTCTATAGAGACTCAATTGATTCAGCCAATAAGTATATTTTGCTGTAAATAAATAGTGAATGGAATGAACAGCAGTAAAGTAGTTAAGGTCTACCTTGCTGCAGGTATTCATAATTAAAAACCCAACATTTGAGTCTTTCGCACCAGCTGCATATTTTAGGAAACATAATTTTTATAATCAAACTGAATTTGCTCCAAAGTTTGCACCACTGCATCATAAGGTGTAATATAGTGAGCTGATTGATGCATACTGAAGGAAACCATGGGGCCGATATGAGGAAAGTGGCACTGCACCCAGTGCATGGCCACTTTCCGTGCCCCCCTTAGCGCCCCCTACTACCACCATGTGTGCGCTGTATCTAAGATCCGGCGCACCATGGCGCAGGGTAGGGGGCAATAGCTTCATTTGTATTGACGCTGTTGATGTACTCTGCAGGAGTAGTGCCAAAATATTGACGCTACTCCTGCAGAGTACATGGGGGCCCATTGTATTCAATAGTGTGCCCCCTTTTAACGCCTGCTCTGAGCACGTGTTAAACGTGCTGAAACAAATGATGCAAGGAAACCTTTTGATTTCCTTGCACCATTTTTTTGCACCCCCCCTCTAATGGGGGAACGCCCCCTCTGCATACAATATGCCTGGCGTGGGCATAATGTAGTACAAAGGATTACAAAGTAGTGCAATGAATGCATTGCGCCACTTTGTAAATATGGAGTGGGGATTTTGGCCATCTAACAAAACCTTAGAAAAATGACACTAATGTGTTGGTAGATGGCGCTAGAGGCTCTTAAATATGCTCCATGTGCTTTCCTGAAACCCACTTTTTCAGTCTGAATGCAAAACCATTTAAATGAACTATGTGTGCCTTACTTTCTCCTTTGAAAAGTTGTTGCTGCACCCGTTAATTGCCAGTCCTTGGTTGTGTCCTCCAATGCAGATTTAGCTGTGCTTCCTTTCAGCCAGTGTGAATGTTTATGTATTCTGGGCAGAAGTCAAAGTGAGTTTGAATTACAAACTTACCTACCCTACTTCTTTAATTGACAGCCACTGCCACCCCTGAGACCTTCCCATCACACCATGACTATCACTGTTACCTGTTACAGTTCGACCTCATTTGCATGTGTACCCACGGGTAGCCATCTTTCTATGGATTATGGAAAAGTTTAAAAAATAAATCAAAGATCAACACTCATATCTGAGGACACATAGGAAGTTATGTTGCAATGTTTTTTGTTATCTTTTAACTAAAAAGAACATTACAAAATACCTGTCAATTTATCCACGTTAATTTGCACACAGGTGCCCATCTTTGAATGTTTTTGTAATGCTTTCACAGAAAATGTTCCAAGAAAACAAGCACTGGCAAAACCAATAGCTCAGCTGCATTGCCAGACTGACTGGCTTTGCCAATGCTTGTTTCACTTGCATTAGATCTTAAGGAACCCATGGTAAATCACTGGTGGAAAAGGATCCGTGCATCCGTCTGAGGCTGCAGGGGATCGGTTTAAGCCTCCCCCACCGCCAGCAGCAGCAGCACCACCACCAGCAGCAGCAGCACCAGTGGGCAGCCGTCCGAGGCTGCAGGGGTTGGGCTGGAGCCTCCCTCCACAACAACCACCAGCAGCACCACCATCAGCAGTGGGCAGCCTTCTGGAGCCTCTCCCCACCACCACCAGCACCACCACCAGCATGACCACTAGCAGAGGGCAGCCGTCCGAGGCTGCAGCGGATGGGCAGGAGCTTCCCCCCACAACCAGCAGCAGCAGCACCAGCAGTGGGCAGCTGTCCAAGGCTGCAGGGGATGGGCAGGAACTTCCCCCCACAAACACTACAAGTAGCAGCAGCACCACCACCAGTGGGCAGCCGTCCGAGGCTGCATAGGATGGGCTGGAGCTTCCCCCCACCAGCAGCAGCACCACCACCAGCAGCAGCAGCACCAGTGGGCAGCCAGTCCGAGACTGCAGGGGATGGCCTGGAGCTTCTCCCCACCACCAGCGGCAACATCTGCATCACCACCACAGAGCAGCCGTCACCACTGGCGGACATTGTGTAGTCCTGACTCCATGGGCTGTTGTGCACCCTACCCCCTGCAAATCCTGTGGGTAGGACACCCAGCTGAGAGACTGTGACCTTGCACTTCTTAGTTTCTACATCACAGGGCACAATATTCCCTCCAGAACCAGTGGGTATAGCACTCACTCACCCCATCCTCTCCAGGATGAAGATCACAGGGCACAATGCCCCCTCTAGAACCAGTGGGGAACACACCCACTCACCCCATCCTCTCCAGGGGATGGGCTGGAGCTTTTCCCCACCACCAGCGACAACATCAGCATCACCACCACAGAGCAGCCGTCACCACCAGGGGACAGTGTGTAGTCCTGCGTCCATGGGCTGTTGTGCACCCTACCCCCTGCAAGTCCTGTGGGTAGGACACCCACCTGAGAGACTGTGACCTTGCACTCCCCAAGATCTGCATCACAGGGCACGATGCCCCCTCCAGAACCAGTGGGTATGGCACCCACTCACCCCATCCTCTCCAGGATGAAGATAACAGGGCACAATGCCCCCTCCAGAACATGTGGGCAAATCACCCACTTGAGAGACTGTGGCCTTGCACTCCCCAGAACTGAGCACAGGGCATGTTGCTCCCTCCAGAGCAAGTGGGCAAGTCACCCACTCAAGAGACTGTGGCCTTGCACTTCCCAGGGCCAAGCACAGGGCACGCTTCCTCCTCCAGAGCCAGTGGTCTTGTTACATCTCCTGGCTGAGGTGCCCCCCATCCCCATGAGGTGCCTGCCTATTTCCCAACTGATGCCCCTGCAGTGTTCTCTCCATGTTGAAGCAGGTGCCATGTTTTGCCTTGGACTTTGGCTTGTGGCCATGTGGACAACGTACATTGTGGACTAGGCTGTGTCCCTTTTTATGTACATATGATTATATCTATTATCTTGCCTAAGTTATTTATCTTGATGTGTTGCTCTCATTACATTCACTTTTATAAAATGGTTTTGTCCTTGCATTATTCATCGAAGGGACAGGGTGAAAATGTTTTAGTAATGTAGCTGATTGTGTGTATGGTGTTGGGGTGGTGTGGTGTGGCTGTACTCACCGTCATCGTCTTCGCCGACGTTGATGTTCGTGGTGGAGCAGCACGTAGAAGATCATGGGGAAGACATGCAGTTCGGGCTCCATGGAGGAGTGGTTCTTCTCTGTATCTCCAATGGTGAGTCCTTACCCTTCTGAGGTCTTTTTCTGCCAGGCTTTTGATGTCATTGGTAGCGCCACAGAAAAGGTGGCAGTTTCCTGGGTCATATGGTGGGCAGAACATTGACTTCCGCCTGGCTGTAGGCACCTACCGCCGTGGGGCCTGTTGTTTCCACCCTGGCAGTCGGTGTGGTACATTGGCTGTCTATCGGAGATCTTGCTGCCATGGTCATAATTTGATGGTATTACCACCACCTTAACACCGACTTCCAGGGTTCTAATGAGGGCCATAGTGTCACACTGAGCAGTTACATACAGTGGAATAGATTACACTGAAGTAGCTTGGATTTGGAGGGGCATACAGTGGAGAGGGGTAGACTGGAGTGTCATAGAATGGAGTGGCGTAGAGTGTAATAGCATATAGTGGATTGGTGTGGAGTGGAGTGGCATAGAGTGATTGGCTCATGACTCTGTTTACTAAAGTTGAAAGATAACCATGTAGTTTTTAGCACAGTTTGGCTCCTGTGTGCATTCTGCATTTTTCTGAGTTCTGGATTATGGTTTAAGATTTAGGTAAGAAGTAGATTTATTTTTGCTTACTACCTACAACCAATTTAATGAAGGGGTAATTGGTAGAGAAATGTATTTATATTTTCCTATATTTTCCAGCAGTTTAGTGAGAATTGCACATTTTGTTTTAAAATAAAGTAGTGCCATAATTTTTATGCTCATTTAAAAAAAAATTAAGTAATGCCATAATTTGTAGGTGTTACCATAAACTTGTTTGTGCACATTTAAATATGTTAAAAATAGAAAACACACTTTTAGTACACTTTGGCCCTCATTATGACATTGGCGGCAAATGCCGCCTAGTCACGGAGACGGCTGCCAACATACCATCGCCGTGGCTACCGACCGTCCACCAAATTATGATCGTAGCCGGAATTCCGCCAGAAGGCTGGTGAAATTCCGGCTACGGTCATGGTGGCAGACAGCAGTAAGGTGGCGCTGCTGCCAGCAGCAGTGCCACACCAGCAGAACGCCACCGATCGTATCATGAGCCATGATGCGGCCTGGAGGTGTTTTGCTGGTGGACGCTGCTGCTGACAGCAGTGACGCGTCCCGTCCCCTGCCAGAGGACCCCCTGCAAACAGGTGAGTCAGGTTCACATACAGGAGAGGGGGTGTTGTGTGCATATGTGGGTGTGGGTGTGTGACTGTGGCTGAATGCGTGCATGCATGTGTAATGTGTGTGTGCATGAATGGGTGTGAGTGTGAGTGTACGTGCATGTTGTGTGTGTGATTGTGTGTGTGCCTGGACGTATGTTAATGAGTGTTGCTGTGAGTGTGTATGTATGTATGCATGCATGGGTGAATGTGGGTATGCGTGTGTGTATGGGTGTGTATGTATGTGTGTGTGTATATTTTGGGGGGTCGAGAGGGGGAGGGTGGGGAAGGACTCTGGGGTGGGGGAGGGGCGGAAGATGCCCATATCAGTGCCAGGGAAAGAATTCCCTGGCACTGATAGTGCCTACCGCCATGGTTTTCGTGGTGGTACAGAAACCACGGAACCCATGGCGGTGTGTGGGGTCAAAATGCCTTGGACGGCCTAGTGACGGCCACCGGGATGGAGACTGTAGTCTCCAGCCTGGCAGTCGTCACAGCTGTGGTGGTCGGTGTGTTAACTTGGCGGTTTGGCTTTGGCCAAACCGCCAATTTCATAATAGTGGTGGTATGTCCTGCCAGCCTGTTGGCGGTACTAGCGCCACTATTACACCGACCGTCAGGGTTGTAATGACCCCCTTTATTATTAAAATATAGTGGATTACATTGTATTTTAATTTTTTTTACAAATTGATATTTTCTAGAGTCCTGCTGTACTTTTGAGGCAGTACTGCAGTAGTCCTTAAGTTTTGTTTAAGTATATATAAACTTACAAATGTTTTTCTCTGCCTATGACCACTTTAATAAAGTGATATTAGCTATGGGAAATATGTCAAACCAAATATTTACTTATATCTGAAGGTGTAACACAGAATACAGCCAAAGTGTACCTAGAAGCAACATGGCTGCTTTAATTGTCCCCTTTAACTTTTGCAAAGGAAGCCATTATTTATTACTTTATGGCATGTCATCGCTATGTACCAAGGTACTTCCATGAAATACAGCATAATTTCACAAAAGTACTGAAACTATAGATATCACTAAACTAAAATCTGTATAATTTTAAAAAATACCTTACTGACCTGTAGTGCCCAAAAGGATCATCTGCACATCATAGTGTGTAATCCTGCAAAAATTCATTTAAATCCGTCCAGCCGTTTTCATATTCCGTGTGAGAACAATGTCTATGGGAAATGGACTGGTGCCAAAACACATTTTGGGACCTCATTCAATGAATTAATCAATCAATCAGGACTTATAATGCGCAGCCAGTCACCTAGTAGGGTATCCAGGTGCATTGTATTCTTTGCACTCCCTTGGTGAATCTGTGAAACTTTGCATACTCCACCATTGTAGAAAGAATAGGTCTGCAAAGTTTTGTGGATATTCGTCAAACAGTCGCAACGTTTTTAATGCTCAAAAATCCAAAGAATTCCTATCAGTGGTAGCCCTAACTCTAACCACAGTGTGGCTACCGCCTCAATGCTTGCTTCAGTGCGGGTAGGCAAACATATCAAAAGTCTGCTCCCATCCAGTGGGAGCATTTTCAAAGTTTGCGCCAGCTGGGAGCAGACTTTGGGCCTCAATATGACCCTGACTGTCACCAGACCGCCAGGGTCATGGTTGCAGTCAGACCGTCACCAAAGTGCCGGTCCGACTGCGTCATTATGACCTTCCTTGCAGCGCTGCCCTGTGGATTGCAAGTCCCCTTTACGCCAGCCTTTGCATGGCGGTAGCCCCGCCATGCAAAGGCTGGCAGAAAGGGGTGCCAGTGGCCCCTGCACTGCCATTGCACTTGGCATGGGCAGTGCAGGGGCCCCCATGGTCAGCCCCAGAGCGACAGGTGCTGCTGCACCTGCCCCTCTGCCACATTGGCGCTGGCTCGAATTCGAGGCGTCATAAGTATTAAAGCCCTGTTCACTGCAGGGCCGGTGGGCAGCAATGCTTTTTCCACCCGACTGCCCTGCGGTGAACTCCTAATAGGGCCGGCGGTTTCAGGCCACACAGGAGGCATGATGGCAGGACAAGTTTTGCTGGACGGCCTCCGCCGCCCGCCTAACTCATAATGAGGACCTTTGTGTTTGCTCTCACTTAGCGGGAGATTCATAAATGCTCCAGCCAAGCAGGAGCAAACACAGGTTTCCCTGACTGCACAGGTGCGGGCATAGAAACCGATATGCACTGGTGAGTCCAGGGACACTGCTATGTCCCAGGGGTGTGCTCTCCGAGACATAGCTAGTGAGCTGTGCTGGGGGATTGGGTCCCCAGGGCCAGTAATTCTGAGGCAGGGAAGATTTGAGGCCCCTCTCCTCTTTAATTACTCTAGCAGCCCTGGGAATTGGTTTCCTAGGGCTATAGAGGCTCTGGGAGTGGAGCAGTGCAGCCTACTCCTCATTTTGAAATTTTGCAGTCAGAGGGTGTCATGGCTCGTGGAGGGGGACCATGCCGCCCCTTTCCCATTTTTTGAAACTTCGGTCCCAGGTGGTGGACTCCCTAAGGCCTGTGATATCTTTGGAATTGAAATCAGCCCCAGGAATGGAGGCCTCAGAAAGCTTGGGGGAGGGCTGTGCTACCTCCCTCCCCTTGTATCCAAATTTCAGCCCCACAGGTGGGCTTCCCGGTGTCTTTCATGACTCTGGAAGGGAGGCCACATCCCCTCCCTCTACAGATTACTGCATTGGGCTCATGTATTTATATCACTATAATTAAATAATGCAGCCAGGCCACCATTTCATTATTCCTTTACTCCTGCAGCAGTCCCACAGAATTGCAACAATTTTTGTGTATTTTTTGGGAGTTTGGCCCTGGAAGGGTCTCTCTGTGTGCAGCGCCATGGGGCCAGGGGGTTTAAGGGGTCAGGGTATCCTTACTGTGTCCCCTTATATGATTATTCACTTTTTTACTACAGGACAGAGGACTAAGTCCCCAAGTCCTGTAATGGCTGCCAGCAACATGTTTTTTTTTAAAAATACAGTCATTTTTTTATAATACACAAAGCCAAACCCCCACTGTGCACACCTTTGGTCTGACTCCTACTGGAGTGAGATTGCCCAAGGGAAATAGCTCTGTGCACCAATGAGAAGGCTCTTTTTTTAAACTGGTGGTCCTGTTAGAGTCTCTCAAGCTTCTTGTGGACCAAACCATCCAGGTATACAATATTTTTAACCTTAATGTCTCAAAAACTATTAAACAGCATATATATATATATATATATATATATATATATATATATATATATATATGCTGTTTAATATATATATGTGTGTGTATATACACTTCCATACACACACACACACACACACATATATATAAATATGTTATGTATGTGAGTGTCTATGTGTGTGCAAGTAAGGTTCTGCAGTCTCAGATTGCATTTCATATCAAGTTGACATAAAACAGGCTCCACCTTGGCTTATAATCATGAAGTGCGTCAAATATGATTTTGCTCTTACCAGACAACCACACACTAACTCATACATATTACTGTTTCATACTCAAGGATTTAGGCATGATGCCATTAGAAATGTTGATAGTATTTTACTAGGTTGTAGCCCCTGCCTTTGGGAAGGCAGCTAAAATGCCTGGACCCCCTTTATCAATTATGCTACTACAAGGTGCCATTCTCTCTATTTCAGTATGGGCATGATGTTGGGAGGTTGCACACCAGCTAAGTCAAGCAAAACCGAAGCCTTAATGGTGAGTAACTCTTGTAAAATAAGGAGGGGCATCCAGGGAAATTGTGACACAAAAATACAGGGCTTATAAGACTCTTGGGGCCACATGTAGGTAGCTTTTTGCACGTCGCAAACAGCGAATGTCGCTGTTTGCGACGTGCAAAAAGCACATCGCGATGCACAAACCCAGTTTTGCGATTTGGTAACCTGGTTACCGAATCGCAAAACAGGTGTTCGACTCGCAATTAGGAAGGGGTGTTCCCTTCCTAATTGCGACTCGCAGTGCAATGTAGGATTGTTTTGTGACCGCGATCGCAAAACAATCGCAGTTAGCACCCATTTCAAATGGGTGTTAACCCATTCGCAAAAGGGAAGGGGTCTCCATGGGACCGCTTCCCCATTGTGAATGTCACGGAAAAAAATTCTTCAGAGCAGGTAGTGGTCCTATGGACCGCTGCCTGCTCTGAAAAAATGAAACGTAAACGTTTCATTTTTTGTTTTTGTAATGCGTCTCGTTTTCCTTTAAGGAAAACGGGCTGCATTACAAAAAAAAAACTGCTTTATTGAAAAGCAGTCACAGAAATGGTGGACTGCTGTCCGCAGCTGGCCACTATCCCTGTGAGGGCTGCCATTCTCAAGGGGGTCGCAAATTGCGACCCACCTCATGAATATTAATGAGGTGGGCATTTGCGACCCCCTTGCGAATCGCTAAAAGTGTCATGGACACTGTTGTGCATAAGGTTTTGCGACTCTCAATTTGCGAGTCGCAAAACCAAACGTACGTACATGTGGCCCTAGGTTCTGAGGGAGGTGGGCAAAATGGTACTGTTCGCTGTTCTATTAGATCCCTACCTTGAATGGTTCTTGAAAATCCTTACGAGCAGCAGAATTGATTATTGCAAAGGCATGTATCTGCCTACTTCAATGTATGCTCTGCCCCCTCCGCAAAAATGTACAGTGGGCTAAACTTGTCCCACTCTCTTTGATCTGAGAACGTGTCTGCATGGCTCAAAGGGATGTGCACTGGGAAGAGCAAATTTTACGTGCTTTAAGGGGGCTCAAGGGAGTCTGTCATGACGTCAGGTTGTAACTTGGTCTGACTATGACAGCAATGTCATGGGCCAATAAACCCACGGAGGTCCATGTCCTTCTTTAGATTCCAACCAAGAAATGTTGGGAAAGTCCAGCACTTTTCTGCTCTATTGATCTCTAAAAGTACTATCGCCCAATAGTTAAGTGAGTAAGACTCTCCTTACTTTGTGCTTGGTTTGGGTCTTGCCTGACATTCCAGCTCCACCCCACATTCATGCTAATTACTGAAAACAAAGACTAAGAGCCTGATTTTAATTTCGGCAGATGGGTTACTCCTTCACATTGGTGACAGATCGCCCTTCCAGTGAAATATCAATCCCATTATATCTTATAAGATTTATATTTTGGCAAACAAGCTATCCGTCACAGTTGTAGTTGTGATGGAGTAACTTGTCTTCTGAAATGTAAATCAGGCCCTAAGTCTAGTCCTGTCTTGGAAACATAAGCAAAACACAAAAACTGCCTGAAACTTGTTTTACCTTTGTCAACCTTTGGAATACACAAAGTCTAACTACAAACTTGGTATAAATATGAGGCACAAACCATCAGCCAGTGATCCAAGAGTTCTGCAAACCAGAACATGTGGTTCCACACCAGTAGATGTCAAAAACTCTTCTATAGTCCAAGATTGAAATCATTGACTGTCAACTCCCCTTTGGTAGGATTGGAAACATGAACCTGGAGTTTCAGTAACTTCGCTAGAGCAGAGGTGGTGTCCATCAACATTGAGGGAAGAAGCTGATTAACTGAGGAGGAGGGGTACTTTAGGTAGAAAGGTGCTTCCTAGAAATTAACAGGACTTCAAAAAGCTTGGTCAGGAAGTACTAAAAACTGCACACTGCATCCGAGGGAAGGATGTGCACCTTTATGGGTATGATGGAGCCTGGAGAACCGAGTAGCCCTGCAGCATACTTAAGAATCAGGAGTGCTGAGATAGATGAGCACTCACGAGGACAACAAACACATCTTGTGGGATCCTTGTGAAAGAAACTTAGTATCGATGTCTTACTGAAGTAAAGAAAGTCCAAACTGCCATTATAGGTCACTACATAAAGAACCAGAGCAACTCAAAGGTCTTGTCAAATTGCTACAAATAGTAGTGCTCCAGACTTCCCAAGAGCTTCCTGAGTAGTCTGTCTCTTTTTCTCCCCTTACTGCAATTACAATCTGCATGCAGGACGCACTGACATCATTGCAGTAAAGTAAAAGTAAAATGAGCCAATGGGTTTATTTTACTTTCACTGCAGCAGTGTCTGGAAGGCATAACTCATGCCCCCCCCCACCCCACCTCCCCAGCAGCACTGACTGCTCTGGGAGAGGTATCGTTAGAAGGGGGAGAGAATCTCCCCTTTCCAATAATATCTCCGCCTAGTAGACCTTTGCTTGGATACCATCACCGGAGAGCGATTCCCAAGCTCAGTTCCACCTACTAGGCTCAGGGGCATGGGGCAGCAGTCCCTTAGGACAGGGCTTTTGCTCTTCCACCACCTCTTACACTTCAGTCAGTCTTTCTTACCCCACTGTCCCAAGGGAGAAGCAGAAAGCCCACTAGACACCTGGGAAATTCTTTTTTAAAACATAAGAGTAGGGTCTGACCACAATGGGCATGCTATGTTGCTATCCCATAAAATGTTTTAACAGATCTTCTGCCCGCCAGGGGGAGAAGGTGGGGGTGACTACTCCCAATCTGTCCCCGGAGGAGAAAAAAGACCACTACACACCAGGGAAATCTTGCAAAAAATGTATAGGAGTGGGGGCTGCCCACCATGGGCATACCCATGCCTCCACCCCCCAAAAATGCAGCAAGTCTTTCTGTCCCCTTAAGGGGCGGATAACGGTGATTACTTCCAATGTGTGCCCCTCAAAGGGGGCAGAAAGCCCACTAGACATCAAGGACATACTGTTAAAATAATGTATACAGTTGGGGCTACCCACGATGGGCATGGCCATGGCCCTACACCAAAAATGTTGCAACAGTCTTTCTGCCACCCCCCTTGGGCAGCAGATGTTAGTACGTATCCCTGATCTGCCCACTTGTTGCATTTGATCCATTTCCTGCCAGGACTACCCACACAAGTGGGGTACCATCTTTATCAAGTGATTTGGGGGAATACTGGGTGGAAGGTAGTATGTAGCTCCACTGCAAAAGTCAGAAATTTCTATCACAGAACCATCAGAATACTTTCTTTTTTTGTCAAAGTGTGAGGTTTGCAAGGGATTCTGGGTAAAGAAAAACCTGTTGAGAGCCATGGTGGACACTACCTCCTGAAGTCCAGTGTCTCTAGTTTACATAAATGTGCAGGCTTATTAGGTTTCCCTCAGTGTCAGCTGAGCTAGGGCACAAAATCCATTGGTACCACTTTGCAAAAAAAAGGTTTGAGTGGAAAAATGTGATGTATCCATGTTCCGTTTTGGGCCATTTCTAGTTGTGAGCACTATGCCTATCCATGCAAGTGAAGTATCATTTAAATCAGGAGATGTAGGGGGATGTTGGGTAAAGGTGAAAGGAAGTATGCCACTCCCTGGAGCTTCACAAACTTTCCATCACAGAAATGGAAGGGAAATATGTTTTTCTACACTGAAATGTTGAGGTTTGCAAGGGATTCAGGGTGTAAAATCCTAGTGACAGCCACATAAGTCACCACATCCTGGATTCCTTCAGGTGTCTAGTTTTAGGTTTGCTAGGTTTCCGGTAGGTGCAAACTGAGCTAGGGCCACAATTCCCAGCTACCCACTTTGCATAAAAAAAATGATTTTGAGTGGAAAAATTTGATGTTTAACTTATGTATTTTGGGCCATTACCTGTTGTGGCACCAGGTCTACTCACAAAAATGAGGCACCATTTTTATCAGGAAATTTGGAGAAATGCTGGGTGGAAAGAAGTTTGTGGTTCCCCACAGATTCCAGAACTTTGTATCGCAAAAAATATGAGGGGAATGTTTGCTTTTATTCAAAGTTAAAGGTTTACAAGGGATTCTGGGTAAAAAATGCTGATGCGAGTCATTTAAGCCACCCCATCCTGGTTTCCTTCAGGTATGTACTTTAAAAAAATGTCCAGGTTTCCTAGGTTTCCCTAGGTGTGTCTGAGCTATGGCCCAAAATCCACAGTTACCAACTCTGCAAAAAAGGATCTGTTTTCAGTGGAAAAGTGTGATATATCCATATTGCGTTTTGGGCACTATGCCTACCTAAACCAGTGAGGAACACTTTTTATCAAAAGACTTGTGGGAGCATGGAGTAATAGAAGATTTGTTGCTACCAATTGGATTTCGCTGCATTTGTGCCATTTCAATTGTAAGCCAGTGTGTAAGAAGGAAGACATTTTGAAAAATAGCCACTAAATCATACGCTTCCCCTAAACTCAATATCTTGTGCCAGTTTCAGAAATACAAAGGCTTCCTTGATACCCATTTTTCACTGTACAAATTTCATCATATGAACTGATCTATACTCCTTACACAATGAAAAGCCATTGTATGATGCAGCTCAGTTGTTGGCTCTGGGTCTTTCCAGTTGTTATAGACCCTTACAAACCTTACATATCCCAGCAACTAGACGAGTATAGCAGACATAATTAGGTAAGAGTGGAACTTGCGTAAGTACATGAATACTCCGTGAGATTCCGAAGAGTCTTTGAATGAGCAGAAATCGGCACAAAGCGCTGCTTGCACTAATTTTTAGCGTTGGGAGCTCCTTCTCCGCTGAAGAAATCAGCGCAAAAGGCTCCACACTGCGTGTCAGAGGGCTCTGCTCCTCGAGTTGCTTTTGCTGCTGCTCAAGTAGTTTTTCTATTCAAGTAGCAGCTTTCTCCCCACAAACGGCTGCAACATCCCAGGATCACAGTGAGGAAATCTCGCCGGGTGCCCTCCTAGCATCTGAAAATCATGAGAGGAACTGCCTGTTCTCGCTCGCCAACTTACCATTTGCGAGGCTCGTGCAATAATAAAGCTATGCCACACAGCAGTTGGCAGAGTTTTTCTGTTACTCCATGTTACAAGTTTAATGTTGAGTGGTCGAAATTCTGCCAACTCAACGATGGAGCAAAATTTATCACATACTCCCAGACATAATGGTATACTGCTTTAGAAATTGGCCATCCTGACAAAAAGTTACAGATGAAAATGTTACTCCTTTTCAATATTTTTTCATTTCAACTGTAGGTTTTTGGGGGGAAACCTTGACAGCTTGCAAAATTTTCAAAAATCTATACCTCTCCTGGATCATTAGGGGGTTTTACACTGGTTTCCACCACAAATTGGGAGTAGGATGAAAGCATAAATAATAGGTGCAATAGTCTACCTTTTCAAAAATGCAAAAACTGTGGTAAAAAATAGGATTTTTGATACACATCTGTATGGTCCTGAAAGCTAAAAAGATGGTGAGAAACCATTTGCGAATGCCATATTTCAGAAAAAACAGTCACTTTTATCTGGAAAACCTATTTTCCTATTTTTTCAAAAAAACTCAAAATGTTGATGTAGTTTGCTGATTTTTTCAGTTCTCTCCAGGGGAATCCACAAACCCACTATATTTTTACAAACTCTAGGATTGGAAAAACTGACACGAATTTGACAAGGACACCTTTAAGCAGAAAAAACGTTATGGAGCCCTAAGCGTGAGCTACCCCCAAATAGCCAAAAAACGTCTCAGCACTGGAGGAGAAAAGGACAAGTAGTTAAGGGATTAAAGACAACTGGTAAAAGTATTTTTCCATTTCACCCAATATCAGGCGAAGTTCACCCCTGGCAATCGACTAGTAGATGCTTCAGTTTGAAACATATTTGGATGTTCGGATATACCATACTTTGAAACACTTAATGAAGGGCAAACTGGGAAGGGTAATAACAGTGATTATGCAATTGTTTCCTCAGCATCTCACAGGGACTTTTTTACTTCTCTTTGGCGAGGATTTCTAATGACAGCCCCTGCTTATTGCTACCACAACCTATCAGTGGAGACCATTATTCCTTGCTGTCCCTCTTCTCGGTGTGTATAACTGCCGGGGATAATGACTTTTCTGTCCCACTAGCTGCAGAACTGAACAAAGAATATGGGCAGAGGTAAGGCCAGACATCCGTTGCTGTCCACGGAACCGGTAGGAGGCTCCAGGCTGCAACTGGGTGCTGCCTCCACATCCCCTCAGGAGGCCTCCAGGGAAGTTCTTCTGGAAGAGATCTCAAAAGTGGGTGCACAACTGGGGTGTGGATGTGAACATCTTGACCTCGTTGCAGAAATGAAAACCTTGGACCAGGTGGATGTGGGCTCCCATTCTAAAGCAGTTGACTTGGCCAAATGGACAATGTTCCTTCAGGACACTTTACTGAGGGCTCACTGGTAAATCAAATAGGCCGTACTTAGAAAAGCCAATTACCAATACAATTACGACAGACAGCATGTGCATTTTAGCACTGGTTAGCAGTGGTTAAGTGCCCAGAGTCCTAAAGCCAACAAAAACAGGTCAGAAAGAAGAAAGCAAAACATTTGGGGATGACCCTGCAAAAAGGGCCAAGTCCAACAATTATGAACAGGGAGAAAAAACAGTCACATGTTGGCCGCTCAATTCCGAAAAAGGGAGCCCAAGATGGCTATCGCTGCTGTCTGTAGGCACGGTGGCCTATTAAGTACGGACCCGCTGAAGGTAGCTGCCACTTTTACAGACTATGGTACGGAACTGTAAAGCTCCAAGACTGGGAATGATGCCCATAGCGAGAACTGATTCTTTGCATGACTGAAATTTCTATGCCTTAATAGCATCACAGTCCTTCCCAAACATGGGAAAAACCTGCTCCTTTGCAATAGTTACCACCCAATTGTCTTACTGAATATGGACTTGAAGATACTGAGAGAGATTCTGGCTACCTGACTCAAACGGGTGATTCCAGCCGGCGTTCATAGCTTTCAGGTAGGTTTTGCACCGGGTAGGATGTCACATAATTACCTTTGCACTCTGACCCACATATTGTGGCTTTCAAGGGATTCTCAGCAGGATAGATTCACTTTCTCCTTGGATGCCAAGAAGAATTTGATCAGACCAATTTATTATTTTAAACGCTCCAGGAGTTGGGTCTTGCAACAATTTTAGATACAACGTTATATAGCTCTATGAGGTGCCCATGGCACAAGTGAACTGTGGAGGATTCCTTTCGGACTCCTTCCAGATTCAACGGGGAAGTGCCAGCGCTGTCCTCTCTCCTCCCTATTATTTCTACCTGCCCTGGATTCCCTGGCAGCTGCTATATGGCAGAAGCCACAGATAGTGGGGATCATACTCCAGTGGCATCTCCAAAATCTTTCTATATGCAGGGGACATCTTGCTCACCCTTCTGGGCTTGGCAACTGCCTTGCTAACACTCCGGTTCATCATTATGGAATTCTCTGTGATTGCGGGCTACGAGTTAACTGAGGTAAGAATGATGCTCTGCCACTCTACAAGGCAACTAGGAAGATGGTTGTAATGGATTATACATTTCAGTGGAGGGGGGGATCGCCTGAAATATCTGGGTGTGTACATTAATGGGGTTTAGAGTGGATAGATATGGACAACCTTGACGCGATCATAGCCAAAATGAAGCTGGGCTTGGCCAAGTGGGCCCACCTGAACTTATCCCTCTGTGGGAAGGAGCAGGTGGCAAAAATGTTGATAGTGCCACACTTCACATATTTCCAGGGAATGTTGCCCCCTGTAGTCAAGCCCTCTCTTCTGCAACAGATTGGTAAAGGCACCAAATCCTTCATATGGGAGAACATGAGGCCTAGGCTGAAGATGTCCAAATTAATTCCCAGCAGACTTTGTAAATGAATGAGCCTCACACGTGTGTGGGATTACTTCACAGTGCTCCACCTGTCCCAACTTGTTTACCTCAGGCCCACTAGAGGGGAATTCCTTCTCTTGGTCCATATCAAACAGAAAACCACAGATGCCGGTCAGGGCCTCAATGTGCTGTTCAACCTCAGCCTGCCATCCCCACATGCCCCTAATCCTAATATCCAGGCCATGTCCATGGTGTGATCTCACATACATCGACCCCTCAAAAGAAGCCCTCAGATACCCATATATCATAATGTCAGTATAAAAGTGGGGGACGCACCTATCTTGTGCGACCTGTGAAAATAGCTGGTATTATTGCTAGTGACCATTTACTGAATGACAAGTAGCTTTAAACCTCTACAGACTTGCAGGAGAAATTGCACTTACTCAGGTTTCTGATGTGGAAATAATTGTAACTGAAACCCTCCCTCTTTAGCCAGCTCAGCTTCCCCCCCACCATGGGAGATAGGGAAATCCCCGGTTCTGCAATATTTGACCTACTGTGGGATGTTCCAGGGGGTAATATTTTTATTCTATATTCCTTTAGTACGCCTTCAACATTCCAAACCTCTCCTACTGCATTTGTGAGCCACTTGGTAATGCCTGCTTAACATCGAATACTCTGAAAACGACTGGACTGAAAAAGTTGAAAACTTGAACAGGGGTGTTCGGGAATCCAAAATTATTTACCCTTCACAAGATGCAGGAATGGTATTGGTCTCCCCTGAAGTTTACAAATTCTGGGTTATTGCCCCCCAAAGACCTGCTGGAGATGAGACCATGACCAGTGTGACATGCCCCATAAATTCTCTCAATGTTCTCAGCTATCCCTTACTCTAGTCCTACTCTATGATATGGCTGAACTCCTGTCCTTCACAACCCAATATGAGATGCCTGCTGGCTCCAGTCCTCCTCACAGTGACAATTTGCAACACCAGAGGTTGCAGTACACACCGATCCATGATAAATGGTTGTCCGAGATGTTCAAGAGGGCCTTCTATGAACGACTCATATGCAGGGCACAAGACAACGTGAAAACCTTTACACACATTTGGAAATCCTTTCTGACTAACTCAGAGCCTCACACATAGCTGCACAGGAAGCACCTACAGGGACACGTCACCTCTTTTTTTTCTTATTTCCCCTCCCTGCATTTGTGGTGGCTGGCTGTGAGAAGGATAGTGCAGTATGGGTTTCCGATAGACAAGCTCATTACCACGGTAGAGCAGGGTGGGTACATTGGATGGATGGTGCAGAGTACACCTTCTCTGTCCTCAGAGCACCTCTCTCGCTTTTCACTGCCCATAATTCAGGCAGTGAAAAGCGTGATGAAGCTGTCCATGGGGTCGCCTGCACTGCCTATGCCGAGTGCATGGGCAGTGCAGGGGTCCCCATGAGGTCCCTGACACCCCCTTTCCGCCAGCCTTTGCATGGAGGGGCCACCATCATGCAAAGGTTGGTGGAAAGGGGACTCGTAATCCACAGGGCAGCGCTGCAAGCAGCGATGCCCTGGCGGATAGAGACCTCTGGCACTGTCAGGCTGTCAGCTGGCGGCAACCTGTTGGTGCCTGTGGAACCACGGCAGCTCCGCTAAGGTCATAATAGGGAGGTCAGACCGCCCCTTTCAGCAGCAGTCCAAGCGCCACTGCGAGTCTGGAGGTCCATGGACCACCAGACTCGTAATGAGGCCCTAAGTCATTCCCAGAATGATAGAGTAACAGTTCTAGTGATTATATGTGCATAGATTTCTTTGCACATTGAAAAATGAAAAGGCTAGGCAAATACAAATTCTTTGTGCCCAGTTTGAATATTCAACATGGTACATACCCAAACACTAATCCAAAAGGCATAAAAAAGCAGAAAATCTGCATTAAATCAGCTATGCAGACAAATAACAGTAGCTTCTGGTTGTTTTTCTCTTGTTTTATTGAGTTTGTATAATTTTGAAAACAGATTTGAATCTGCAAAATGGAAGAGAGAATCCACAGATAGAGATAATTATATTTAACAAGTCTCACTTTAATCACAAAAGTGAGAGACGCTGAAACAAAGATGTTCTACTGTTACTGTTACAATCACTTGATATAATGCACAACTCATTTCTGAAGGAGTATCTCAGTGCTTAGTTCAGCAGGAATAGGGCTAGCATTATAAATTAATTTAGAGAGTGCAATTAAACAGCTGTGTTTTAACAACTTTTTGAACTTTGTATTTTCAACGCAGAAGCAGATGGAGGGGGCAATTCATTCCAATGGAATGGAGCTAGATAAGAAAAGGATCAGCCACCATATCTTGCAGTGCAAATATGTGTTTCTCTAGAAAGGCCTTGTGAGTAGATTGCAGCAATCTGGAGGGCTGATAGTAATAGAGTTTAGAATTCAGATAGGTAGGAAAGGCCTCATTAAGGGCCAGATGTATGAAAGCATTTTGCATTCACAAACGGTGCGAATGCCCGTTTGCGAATGCAAAATGCCATTTCAGAATGTATGAAATATATTCTGAACGCAATTTTAAGGAATCGCTAAAATAGCAAATTGCGACTCTCTAAATTAGAAATCGCAAATAAGGATTCCTTATTTGCGATTTCTTAGCACATGTATGAAGCAATTCCTAAATGCGATTTGGGCATTTAGGAATCGCTAATTACCACCAAGTTGAACTTGGTGGTAACCATGTGCAAAATTTAAAAATGCATTTAAAATGCATTTTTAAATTGTACATGTAAAGCACACATGCCCTTTTGGCATGTGTGCACCTTACATGTCCCCAAAAATAATTTTGGGGTGCAGCAGGGGGGGGCCTTAACCTCCCAGCACCCTGGGGTTTTGCATTTCCAAAATTGCGATTTCTGGTTCAGAAATCGCAATTTTGGAAATGCAAAAAATTTGCAAATATGGGCCAACAGGCCCATAGCTGCGAATGGGGCCGGTATCGCAGTTTGCAATTCGGTAATAGCATTTGCGATTTTTAAGAAATCGCTATTACCGATTCGCAAATGTGATACATGGCACTTTGCGAGTCAGAAATAGCGATTTCTTCAAAATCGCAATTTCCGAATCGCAAAGGGCCGTGATGATACATCTGGCCCTTAGTGCCTTCTGAGTCAAGCAACATAACTTAAAAAGTTTTCTAATATCCAACTAGTGTAAGTCTTTTAGACTAGGAGCAGTGGAGGCATGTAGTGGACAGTTGCAAACTAGCCAAGCCGCTGTGTCTTGCACTCCTTGCAGTTTAGACAGCAAGGTGTCATTTGCTGCCCCTAATAGTGCATTCCCATAGTCTAGGTGACTGGTAATTGGGACCTGGACTAGAGTCTTACTGTATCTGGAAGGAAGCCGCATGGTGGTATAGCAGGTACCACAAGTAGATTCGACCTGGGTTTTCATATAAAGTGTTTGGTCAGTTCTTACAGCCAGGTTTTTTACCAGCTGTTTGAGGACAGGAGCTGGGCCTAGTTCAGAAGGCTACCAATCGCTGACCAGATCTCCTGTGCTTTGCCAAAGAGTACAATCTCTGTTTTATCTCCATTTAATTGGAGACATTTGTTAGTCATCCAATCAGCAATTTTCCTTACGCAATTTACAAAATGAGATTGTACTTTTGTAGGACAGGCCCATAGGAAACAAGCAAATGAGTATCATCTGTATATGACACAATCTCAAATCCAATTGATCTCACTCTTTGTGCTAGAGGAGCTACATATATGTTAAATAATGTAGGGTTCAAGCAGGAACCATGTGGGTCTCCTTTATTAATCATTTTTCTTCTAGATTGGAAGAAGTCCAAATAGATGTTTTGGGTTTGGTTGTTGAGGAAATCAATGAGCGAAAGCAGAACACTGTCTTATACTCCTGCTGCATACAATCTATGGATAAGGATGGAATGTGAGACTGTATCAAAGGCCACTGATAGATCCAGTAGTACCAGCATAATAGGGGTCACTGTGTCCAATGATAGTCTTATGGTATCAGTGACTGCCACTAGTGCAGTCTCCATACTATGCTATGCTCTAAAATTAGACTTTGATGGATTTAGGATCTTATGTTCCTCTAGTAAGGTAGTCAGCTGATTATTAAAATCACCCTCCAAAATGTTGGTGAGCAGTGAGAGCAGAAGTAATTAGAGATTGTCTCTGAATTAGCAGAAGGCTTCTTAAGAATAGGAGTAACTAGGGCTCACTTCCACTTCAACTGAATGCTTGGCTAAAGTTAAGGAAAGATTGAACAGTGCCATGACAGATGGCGCAATTTAGTTGGCAAGAGTGGCAGATATCCGGGCGAGGCAGGTTTCCAGAGGGGAGCCTGATTTGGAAAAGTTTAGCATCTTCTGCCCTGTTCCAAAAGCATAACTCAAAATTACCCAAAGCATTGTCGGTGTTTGCAGGGGTCTGACTAAAATATTTTACCACTGCTACTTCCCCTGGCAACTGGATGGCATGTAACAATTCTCTTATTCTTTCACCATTTTTCACTGGTGATCCCGAAGAGGTCATGAAGCCTCTCTGTGACAACAATTGTCCAAAATCATGCACTATTCCAAATCCGTCCTGACTGTCAGTGTAAATGGTGACTTTCATTAATGCGGAAAGTTGGCAAGCTCTAGTAAGAGCTACTAGTTCCGCTACCTGTGCGGAGTAAACTCCCTGAAGCCAAGATGCTTCCAGAACACCTGTTATTGTACATACAGCATATCCTGCTTTCAATATTCCTAGTGCATCTCTTAAACATAAACCATCAACAAAAATAATTTGATCATTTTCTTCCAATCGGGTGTCTTTGATATTAGGTCTTGGTTTTGTACAAAATTCAGTCACCTGAAGACAGTCGTGCTCGATGTCTTCAGCGTTCTCAATTTCGAAATTTTCAATGGGAAACAAAGTTGCTGGATTCAACGTAGTGCACCTTTTCAGCTGCACATTGGGTGATCCCAAAATTATTGTCTCGTACCTTGTAAGCCTAGCACCGGTCATGTGTTGTGTTCGGGAACGTGTCAAAAGTATTTCGACTGAGTGAGGGACCATGACTGTTAAAGGATGTCCCATCACTATTCCTTCACTCTGATTTAGGCTTATACCAACTGCTGCTACAACACGCAAGCATCCTGGTAAGGCTGCTGCGACTGGATCCAAAGTAGCTGAAAAATATGCTACTGGTCTTTTTACGCCACCATGGGCTTGAGTCAAGACAGACAAGGAACATGCATCACGTTCATGACAAAACAATGTGAAAGGCTTTGTGTAATCAGGCATACCTAAAGCTGGAGCTCTGCACATGCATTCCTTTAATTCAATAAAAGCATCCATTTCATCTCTTTTCAACACTATTTCATCCAGTGCATCTTTCTGGGTCAGTTTCAGTAAAGGTTTGGCTAGAGTTGAGAAATTGGGAATCCATTGGCGACAGTAGCTCACCATTCCCAAAAACTTTCTCACCTCTTTTCTCGTCTTGAGTGGACTCATTTGAAGTACACTTGTTATTCTTTCTTTCATGATTCTTCTCGACCCTTTCTCTATTTGGTGACCCAAATATTTCACTTTCTTCTGGCAGAATTGGAATTTTGAAGGAGACACTTTGTGGCCATTCCTTCCCAAATGGTTCAATAGGGCAATAGTGTCAACCGGACAGTCATTTTCTGTTTTGGATGCGATCAGCAAATCGTCAATATACTGTACCAAGGTTGATTCAAATGGTAATTCCAATGATTCCAAATCTTTCTTTAGAATCTGATTGAAAATTGATGGTGACTCCGAAAACCCTTGAGGAATTCGACACCAACTGTAGACTCTGTCCAGGAATTTGAAGCAAAAGAGAAATTGGCTGTCCTCATGAAGAGGCACAGAAAAGAATGCTTGTGACAAATCAATGACTGAGAAGCACTCTGCATCACAGGGAATTTTAAACATTATCACAGCTGGATTTGGTACCACGGGGCAACATTTGACTATTATGTCATTTATTTTTCTCAAATCTTGAACAATTCGGACCTTTCAACTTGGTTTTATTAGCCCCATGATTGGCGAATTACATGGACTACTTAGTACTTCTTTCAGTACTCCCTGTTTCACAAACTCATCAATGAGTTGGGCGACTTTCATGAGAGTGTCTTGTGACATGTGGTATTGCGGAGTCTGAGGAAAATTTACATTAGGTTTTACAGTCACTTTCACTGGTTCTGCTCCTTTAACCAATCCTACTTCTTTCCCTGTCATATCCCACACTCCCTTTTCAACTGTTTCATGTAATTCAGCAGGAATATCTGCTTCAGTGAACATTGGATAAAGAGTAATCAGGGGATACTCTTCATCGACAGTTTCCACTTCGTCCTCTCCTAAACTGTCCTCTTCTTCCTCATCACTGTTCATCTGAATTTTAATTCCATTATTTGAGCACATAATCGAGCATCCCAATTTGCACAATAAATCTCTCCCTAACAGGGATATCGGGCTTGAGTCACTCACCACAAATTTATGTAACCCTTGAAAGTTACCAATTTTGACTTGCACTGAATCTGTAATTGGGTTTGTCAGGTACCTATTTGCTACTCCTACTACTTGAACTGTTCTCCCTGAGAGTGGCAAATTTGGTACTTCAATACTTCTAACTGTAGAGCGTGTAGCCCCTGTGTCAACCAGAAATGAAACGCTGTGACCCAGAACTCTTCCTTCCACATACGGTCCCTTTTGATCAACTTCCAAAGATGCTGCAAGCATACAATTTCCCTCCTCATCTGAACTTTCACTCTCCCGTACATCGTTTATTCCATTCTCACTGTGTAACGGGAATTGGTGTACTGTGTCATTTTGATTCATTCCTTGACCCATGACCTGTTGAGGAAGCATTACTTGTTGCTGATTCATTGGTGCTAAGGGTATTTGCATTTGCTGATTAGGTACCATAGGAAACTGCTGTTGCATTGGCTGCAACTGTGCCATTTGTACACGGGGCATTTGCACCTGCTGTGGTTGTATGGGTTGTAGACCCTGCATCTGATTTACATTATTTTGGAAATTTGGATTTGGACCTCTCGATTTCGGTCCTCTCATATTCTAAAATGTATTGACATCATTGTTTTGCTGACCTACACCTTCCTGCACCAACATTGGGCACTCCCGTTTCCAGTGCCCGACGATTCCGCACGTGTGACCTGGCATCACCTTCTTCATTGCCTGTATACCATTTGGAATCACAACAGTATTTAAATCAGGACCATTATTCACAAAACCTCCTCTGCCTCTGCCTCTCATCTGTGGCTGAAACATAGCATTTTCCTGCTGTTGCTGCTGCGGCAACTGTTGTTGGAAACCTTGCAAACCTTTCAAACCTGTCTGAGCTGCTCTAATCTGCATCACCATCACTTTTTCCTTCAACCTTTTCTGTTTTGTCTCAATCTCATCACTGCAGTATTTTGCATAGTTCAACACTTCATCGATCGATTTTGACTGCCAACAAATCAAATGCATTTTAATCATCTGACTGATTTCGGATCTCAACCCTTCCACAAATCTGAACACAAAATGGAGCATGTCCTTTGCCTCAATCGTTTCCTTACCACTGTAATTTTTAAACGCTTTCAACAATCTCTCATAGTATGCATGACTCTTTAACTTCTTGTGCTGTTCTGTGAATTCTCTGCCAATCCACATTTTTCTACGCAACCTTTGTTTTCAAATGCTCAATCACCTTACGGTATAAACTCATTACCGTAGGCGATGGTGCACCTGTGTCCCTATCTCTTTCTGGTTCACTTGTTGGCCAACCTACAGCCCGTATACAATCTTCCCACAAATCTGCTGGAACCACAATTTCGAATAAAGTATTCAGGTCTTCCCAAAGACATTTTGCGAGTTTCACAAATCTATCTGTTTGTTGATACCATTCGATCGGTTTCTCTCTTAATTTAGGGAAGTCATCCGTAAAGGATTGAATATCACACCTGTGCCATGGTACATGGACAAGCTTTCCCCTGCCGTTTCTCTCATTGGTAACATGGTTATCAGATCATCATTCTGTTGTACTTTCTCATTCCGGTCTGAGGTACTCTTTTTCTTCTTGTCCTTTTTCTTAACCCGCCTGCTCTCCCATTTGTCTAAACATCTCCAAACCTGCGCGCTTTGCAGTATCTCTTTAATATGTGTTTTCATTCCTGCAGACCTCATGTATTCAAAATCTTTTGTTTCAAAGTCTAACCTGTAACTTCTGCTCAAGTGTTTGGTTTTACCTATGTCGACTTTGTTTCTGTCTGCAATTTCTTGTAACTTCTTATGTATGCTGCTTACTTCTCTTGTGAATCTAGGACAAATGTATCTCAGTTCTTCTTCGGTGTATGATTCTAACCTGATCAGACCCATCGTTCCCTCTACTAGTTCGTTTGCTTCCATGCCCAATCTTATTCTTCTCCTTTCCCGCTGGGTGTACTCTGTGGGGAGTTCAGGCTATTCAACCATTGTGTTAACTGTTGTGCATTCAGTCCTATTAATGTGGCACTTACGTCTACTGCTACTGATGGCTTCTGTAGCACTTTTGTTTTTGAAGTTAGCTGTACTATTAGTGGTGGACCTGACCTTACCATAGTTGACGGAGCACAAGCTGGAATTGGACTAAATTCCAACAAAGACCCAGATCTATTTAGCAGTGTACCTACCGGAGTCGTGTCTTGAGTATTTTCTATGCATCTCCTTCCTGTCTCATTTTGTGTCATTACCCCTTGGTCGCATACATTCTGCTTTGCCTGTATATACAATGACACTGGCGGTCCTACAGTGATAGGCAAAGATATTGCATCCGGATTCTGTCTGTTCCCCGAATTCTGTGTCATGTTAATTCCCACATTATGGTTCATCATTGCCGGCATGTCTATCTGGTTCTCTGCTATTTGAATGTATTTCGGCACTTCTTGCATCTGCTTTTGGGGCATCAAAATGTGTGTTGATTCGGCTTGAATCAATGTAGGTCTTTAATAATTCTGTCCTCCCTGAGCCATTAAACTAGAAGTCATTTCCAAATTATGCTCATCACAATAGCGCCTTTCAACCTGTGGCTGATAGTCATTGACAGGTTTCAATTTCGCCATGTCGGGATATATTCTCTGAACTTCTGGTATTTCTGGTGTAAAAGGCATATCGGGACTACCTTGCCACTGCGATATTCTCAAACTTGGTGTTACAGTACCCTGTATTGGTTCTGGAGGGGCAGTACTAGTGCTTGGGCCATTTTCGCTTTCCACATATGGTGGCGGGCGGTCATTTAGCAATTGCAGAATGAACTCCTCATCGTCTGATTCGTCTGACCTTTTCGAATTTCTATTGTTTTCTCTATCTCTGGACTGACTCCTATTTGTTTTATAGGTAGCTTTCTTTCCTTCCGTCTCTTCTTCGTCAGTAATTGCTGGAAACAATTTAATCCCCTGCAATATATCTGACCTCCAAACCTTTTGAGTGCTATCCCATCTAGCATCCGCTAGTGTCTTTTCTACTTTTCTCACTCTTGTCTGAAATTTCTTTTGTAGCTGTCTCCTAGCCATTTGCTGCCAAATTGCTAATGCTTCAAACTGTGCTGGTCTTGGAAGTACTTTCATGTCGTATAGTGCGAATCTTAGATTCTCCAAAACTCTTAGATTAAACGACCCATGGATAGGGAACGCTACACTTCCATGCTTTTCTGTTAATTTACACCATTGCTTTAACCAAAGACATGGTGCGACACCCTTTTCTTCAATCACGATATAAGCTGGTGTACCCTCAGGCGGTGTTTCTTCTCCTACATTTGCTTTAATATATACATCCCCCCTTAAGGCACTCTTAAGTGCTTTGAAAAATTTCATCTTTCCGTCTTTTATTTTCTCAAAAAAATGTAATCAATAAGTGACTTTAATTACCCAGAATACTCTTCGCTTGCCTTTCCCCACCAATTGCGCTTCACGGACTGTGTCCAATGAGTGCGCGACCCTTCTTACCAACCAACCTATCCCAGCGCGGCTCCTAGTGACGTCACACCCACACACTGCACCTGACAAAGTCCTGCAGCTTGTCCTCTTTCATTCAACTTCACTCAAAACTAATTTCCGCAATATATCACGAGCACTAACCAAAAGAAGAAAACAAATCTGGCGGGTTACTACAGGAAGGGTAATACAATCGCTTCAGAAACCTTAGGGATTTTTCACTAGCCTCTGCAGTTATTCCATCTTTCTCGGTTTCCCCCTTTCACAAGCAAAATTTGACCCGCAAACTTTACTCTCAACTGATCAATGAACTATTCTAGCGCGCCTTAGAATTCGTCAAATCTCAAAGTCGAAAATTTTCTTTTATTCCTCAACATTCGTACTGACTTGTTGACCACGCCCGATCAACCTACTAAACCGAACAAATTACAACATCAATCAAGTGTCTCATACACTTTTCAACATACTCTGGAGTCTCTTGACCTCGCAGGGCTCGTCTCAACATCAACAACCACGTGGACAATTTTTCCTGCACAAAGCGCTACACACATGTGAAGTTCGACGACTTCCCTACTCTCACACTTTGGAGTATCACTCCTCTAAAATTTTAATTGGAGTTTGTAACCCCCTAGAATCCTCACAAACTTCACAATTCATCTGCGGCATAAGCTGTGCAAGCGCGAAACCCTAAGTTCTCTCATACTGTCACTAGAAACGCCGAAAACGTTCTCACACCTCCATTTTCTCCATTCGCAAGCTCCGAGATTCCGGGGAAGTCATTGGGGATTTAGGGCATCATCATCTCTCCAACTTGTTTTATCAAAGAAAATTCTAACTTGAATCCGTCTATTGTTCGGATGGGGTCCCAAAGGGTGAAACCATCAGTCTCTGCTACTATCTACTGATAGCGCGTCCAGTCTTTATAAATTACTTGTACTTGGACACGCCGGAGGTCGGTGAACCTTTTGACCGAGTTGGATTCTCCTCATCCAAGAATAGTCGGATCACTCAAATCAATCATCAATAACCATTTATAATCAATAACCAATAATCTTTTAATAATCAATCAACAAATTAGTTAAACAGAAAATAAGTAATTAGACACACCATGACCTTTCAGTCATGAATAACCACACCTGTTTATTAAAGGTTAATGTGTTTATTTCCCTTTATTGACAACGCTAGCACAATATAAGTAAGTCTCAAAATCAAATGATATACGTATACGAACATTACTAGCTGTCCATAGCGACAGAAGAAACGCAATCTACGCAATATCTGGATTATAATGCACTCGGTTATAGCAATGCAAATTACTAATATAAGTAACTGAATTTGACTAATTGCATACATCGGTCAGCATAACAAGATTTCAATTTAGCATGGTGCATCAGATGAATACCTCGACTAGCCTCTAATTAGCATTGGCATGTGGGGCTTCATGCAAAACGAATTTAGTCAACACAAATTTAGAAAACTTCTAGCTTGGGTTCTGCCAAAATAAGCAGTTGGTACCTAAAAAGGAAAACACAATGCATAATACAATTATCCTTTCATATTTACCAAATACAATCAGCATTCAAGGAAAAGTCTTCGTCCTTCAGGTACCGGTTCGATCAGCATGGGGCAGATTTCAAAGGGGCAAAGTTAAAGCAAGTTTCCTTGCGGCAGCAAGTAGAATGGGGCAAAAGTTACTGCATGGACAAGACGGGCAAAATTAAAGTTAAAGTCTCTAGGGTGAGAATTCTTAAAGTCTCTTTCTCTGCGACAGAGAAAAGGCATCAAAGTGTCATTTAAAATGGCGTCTTGAATCTGGCTTCAAAATGGCATCAAAGAAAATGGCTGACTTCTCTTTGTCCGGTGGGTTTAAGTAAGAAACGTTCCAAATTCTTCAGGGTCTTCCATTGGAGGGTTCATAGGGTGGCTTCCTTTTGACCAATGAATAGTGTCTTTCTCTTAGTACTCATTTATGCATAAGGTGTCTGTGACCGGGTCAGCCCGATCGTAGGCACGGCACCAGCAGGACAAGAGTTGTTGCGTTCCCATGTTGCCATGGGAACGCTTTCACCACGAGGCCGGCATTCGGAGGTTGCCTCGACAACCTCCGATGACGAGGACAAAGCGGATTGGCCGGCGGGAGGTCAAAGACCAGGGATTCCCCAGGAGGAGGGGACGAACGAGGAGGTGACGAACGAGGAGGCGACGAACGAGGAGGGAGAGGCGGCGAACGAGGAGGAAGGAGCGGCGATCGAGAACGGAGGAGCGACGAACGAGGAGAAAGGCGGCGGCAACGGTCGGAGAGGAGAGCCACACAATCCGGAAGACAACCCCGAGGACGGAGGGCGGCCCCGCTGTCCAGGAACTTGTGACGACGACGCCAGGGGAAGCGGAGTGGTGCCGGAGCCCGAGGGGACCAGAGAGCAACGAGGGGACCACCATAGAGCCAGCCACGGCCCCGGAGGGTCGTGGCTCTGGAAGGTACGGTCCTTGTGGACAAGCAGAGGGGCACCTTAAAGGGGAACGAGCTGGGGAAGGGAGGGAGGCAGGGTGAGGGGAGGACAGGGAGGGGGTCAGAGGGCACCAAAAGGGGCACGTAACAAGCACGACCAAAAGTAAGCACATTTAGGAAATAAGGAAACAAAGACACAGCCCACCGTCCTCACTGGCACACCCCCTTCCCGAACCCATTCCCCAGTATTGCAGCTAAGTAAAGGACGTATGTAACGGCCTTCATTCCACTCACCATCGATATTTATCCTTTTCTTTCCCCTGTATGCAACCCGGGAGCCCATGAGGAAGATGTCAAACGCCACCTAAAAGGAGAAGAGGGAGAGAAACACGTTAGGAAAACGAACTTCACCCAATGAAGAAATAATCTTTAAATCACTGTACCGAACCATATACATCACTTATTCGAAATAACAAATAAATACTTACCTGAATAACCCCCGCTGCCTCTACTGAGTGTCTGTACTGTTTGGGACTGCTACAGTGGTGTCAGAAGTGGGATAAACCCCTCTTCCTGGCTGTCCAAACAGTACACACAATGAGCGAAAGTCCGTCCCTAGAGACCATGGTCAAGCAGCTAGCGGAGGGGCAACGACATTTGCAGCTGGTCTGGGAAGCCCAACAGCGGGAAGCTAAAGAGGATCGGGAGGCCCTACAATCTGCTCTGAAGAGTCAGGCGACCATATTGGCTAATAATCAGCTAGTCCATGAAAGCGCGATGAAAAAACTAACTGAGACTATTGCCGCTAGCAAGGTACATCCGAACGTACCTAGTTCGGTACTACAGAAATATCAGGAGGGAGAGGATCCAGAGTCCTTTTTTACCAATTTTGAAAGAGTGGCTTCCTCCGCCCTGTGGCCGGAAGATAAGTGGGGACAGTACGTTGCTCCCTTGCTCACAGGTATCCTACAATCAGCATATCAAGCCGCCAACCCGGGTGGTGACACCCCTTATCAAGACATAAAAACTAGTATACTGGAAAGGGTGGGCCATGATGCAGAATATTACCGAGTTAAATTTCGTAAAATCAAATGGGGAGTCAATGAAGATCCTAGAACCTTTTATTTTCGAGTGAAAGATTTGGCATTGAAGTGGTTAGGCCAGGTAGGAAATAGTCGGGAGGAGGTTCTCAAGACCATCATACTAGAACAATACCTAGACGGTCTGCCACCGTCTACAAAACACAGGATCAGGCAACACCCAAAAGTGGACACTGAGACGGCCATTGATCTCGCCTGTGCTTTTCACCGGTCTACTGATGTTAGGAACCCTCCGACACGAAACATCCTTAAACCGATCCTTCCGAACCCAAAGACCTTGGTAAAAAGCCCACCCGACCACCTAGTACCACGAAGATTTCCGGAAGGCCCACCTACAATGGGACCCCAATGTTATAATTGTGGCGAATGGGGACACATCGCACGTATGTGTCCGCAAAAACAGGATACCGGGGAACCAATGGAGATAGGAATGACAAGGAGGAGGGTACTATGTACAGGAAAGGGTGCTCTCAAATTTAAACTAATGATAACCGTTAACGGGAAAAGGGTGTATGCCCTGGTTGATTCTGGTTGTAGCCAATCGGTGATTAGAAAAGACTTGACACAGGACGACACAGAGGAGAAAGAATGGGTAACCATATGTTGTATACACGGAGACAAGGTCCAGTATCCTATAAAGGTGCTCCCAATCGTGTGGGGACCCTATCAGGATTTCCTACCCGTAGGAATAATGCCCCAATTAATCGAGGAGTGTATCATTGGGACAGATTATATCCACTTCCAAGAGTTGTTGGATCACGTTAGAGATAACAAGGTGGTCAAAGATTGGTGGAGAGAGGCTCCTTTCGCAGAGAGTTGTATTGAGTGTCCAGCTGATCATAGAAGATTATCACGAAAGGAAAAACGACATGAGAGGGAGGAATATCGGAAGACTGCAGGGGAAAAATCGTGCGGAGAAATAGTGGCAGAACTTCAAGAAGCTCCTAGTAGTTTTAGCCAACAGCAGAGAGAGGACCCCTCCCTTACCCACGCTTGGAGGTCAGCCGTATCAGAAGAGACTGAGGAGGTGGGTCCCTACTTTGTAGTACAAAAAAACTTATTGTATCGAGTAACTACCACACGGTTGGGTATACGTAAACACCAACTTCTAGTACCTACCGATTATCGCGATCATGTTCTTGCACTAGCACACAGTCATCCAGGGGGAGGACACTTGGGAAGAGAGAAAACCGAAGAGTATTTACTCAGAAAATTTTACTGGCCTGGGGTATTCGCTCATATACGAAGGTATTGCGCCCAATGTCCCCGATGTCAGTTAACCGAACCTGGTAGGCCCAGGAAGGCACCTCTGTTACCCCTTCCCATTATAGATATTCCCTTTAAAAGAGTAGGGATGGACTTGGTCGGGCCCTTAATTCCTTCATCAAAGGGACACACCTACATCCTGGTCATTGTAGACTACGCCACCCGATACCCAGAGGCTATTCCCCTGACGAGTATGACGACCAAAACAGTTGCCCAAGCCATGATTAATATATTTGCTCGACTTGGTTTTCCCCATGAAATTCTTACAGACCAGGGTACCCCTTTTATGTCCACCCTAATGAAACAAGTGTGCAAAACGTTGGGGATAGCTCAGATCAGAACATCCGTTTACCATCCTCAAACAGATGGACTGGTAGAACGATATAACCGAACCATTAAAACGTTACTTAGAAAAATTATCAATGAGACAGGGAAAGATTGGGATCAAAAGCTCCCACTGGTTCTGTACGCCCTACGAACCCACGAACAAGCATCCACGGGGCATAGCCCATTTGAGTTGGTATTTGGACGCCAACCTCGCTCCCTACTAGACATGGCGGTAGAAGCCTGGGAGGCTGAGGCGGAGGAAGGGGGGACTCCATTATTAGAATATGCAAAAAAATTGAGAAAACACCTACACAGTTTATGGGCTGACGTGCATGCAAACATGGAAGAGGCCCAACGAACTCAGAAACTCCAATATGACAAAGGAAGCAAACTACGGGTTTTCCAACCCGAAGACCCGGTCCTAATAATGAGGCCCACCTCCGAACACAAACTCCTCGCCAAATGGCAAGGGCCATATCGCATTATCAAAGCGGTTTCCCCCGTCACCTACCTTATTGAAATATCCTCCCATCCGAGGAAAACACAAATATATCATGTAAACTTGCTAAAAAAATGGGAAACACCCGAACAGCCTAACCAAACCATAGAAATGGGTCACTTCATGTGTCCCAACAAGAGACTAGATATTGAGTTCTACCCCACCACCCCATCCCCAGAGGTTAGTTTACCCTCGGTGAACGATAACTTATCTGGAGGGCAAAAACAACAAGCACATACAATGTTGAAACAGTGGCAACCGCTGTTTTCCGAGAAGCCAGGAAAAACTTCCCTAATCTACCTTAACATACGAACAAATCCCGGTACAATCACTAGAGAGCGTCCATATCGCATTCCAGAAGCTAGAAAACAAATAATTGAGGAAGAAATCAAAAAGATGTTATTCTTAGGAGTCATCGAACCCTCCAAGAGTCCCTGGTGTTCACCGGTAGTTCTAGTACCAAAACCTGACGGTAGTGTCCGGTTTTGTATCGATTTCCGCAAACTTAACACAAGCTCCCTCTTTGACACTTACCCCATCCCGCGAGTAGACGACGTTCTCGAAAAACTAGGAAGAGCAAAATACATGTCCACTATCGACTTAACCAAAGGATACTGGCAGATTCCCCTAGCCGCTCAGGATAAGGAGAAAACAGCTTTTTCCACCCAATCAGGGTTGTATCAGTTCACTGTACTGCCTTTTGGACTTCACGGGGCACCCGCAACCTTTCAGAGGTTGATGGATAGGATTTTAAAACCCTTTCCTACATTCTCTGCCGCATACCTAGACGTTGTAGTCGTTTTTAGCGAATCGTGGGAAGAACATTTGGTACACCTACAGAAGATATTCCACGCCCTCAAATCAGCCGGCTTAACAGCCAATCCCAAGAAGTGTATCATAGGTAAGACAGACATCTCATACCTGGGTTATCGGATTAAGCAGGGTACTCTACAACCTCAAAACCCAAAGGTGGAGGCTATCTTGCATGCCCCTCTTCCACACACAAAAAAGGAGTTACGTTCATTTTTAGGATTAGTGGGCTATTATCGACGTTTCATTCCGCATTATTCCTCCATAGCAGCCCCCCTTACGGACCTCCTCGCTAAACACCATCCCAATCGGCTTTTGCCTTTTTCGGAGACGCAGAATGCGAGTTTTGAACAACTTAGGGACTCCTTAACCTCCAACCCCATCCTACGCTGCCCGGATTTTACAAAACCCTTCCACCTTTACACCGATGCCTCGGATGTTGGGCTTGGAGGGGTTCTAGCGCAACCTGATGCGGAAGGCCTTGACCTCCCCGTAGTCTACATCAGCAGGAAGTTATGTCCTCGGGAGCGTAATTACCCGATTATTGAGAGGGAATGTTTGGCTATCAAATGGGCCATAGACTGTCTACAATACTACCTCCTGGGCCGACCTTTTATTTTATTCACGGATCACGCTCCCCTTACGTGGTTAGCTGCACATAAGGACTCGAACTCCAGAATACTCCGCTGGTTCCTTGAACTCCAACCCTTCTCTTTTCAGGTGCGCCACGTGCCCGGATCTCGCCAAGCCCCCGCGGATTATCTGTCTCGCTTTCCCCTGTCTACCACTGTCCTAGAACAGGACAGTCCTTGGGGAAGGGTGTGTGACCGGGTCAGCCCGATCGTAGGCACGGCACCAGCAGGACAAGAGTTGTTGCGTTCCCATGTTGCCATGGGAACGCTTTCACCACGAGGCCGGCATTCGGAGGTTGCCTCGACAACCTCCGATGACGAGGACAAAGCGGATTGGCCGGTGGGAGGTCAAAGACCAGGGATTCCCCAGGAGGAGGGGACGAACGAGGAGGCGACGAACGAGGAGGCGACGAACGAGGAGGGAGAGGCGGCGAACGAGGAGGAAGGAGCGGCGATCGAGAACGGAGGAGCGACGAACGAGGAGAAAGGCGGCGGCAACGGTCGGAGAGGAGAGCCACACAATCCGGAAGACAACCCCGAGGACGTGCCGGAGCCCGAGGGGACCAGAGAGCAACGAGGGGACCACCATAGAGCCAGCCACGGCCCCGGAGGGTCGTGGCTCTGGAAGGTACGGTCCTTGTGGACAAGCAGATGGGCACCTTAAAGGGGAACGAGCTGGGGAAGGGAGGGAGGCAGGGTGAGGGGAGGACAGGGAGGGGGTCAGAGGGCACCAAAAGGGGCACGTAACAAGCACGACCAAAAGTAAGCACATTTAGGAAATAAGGAAACAAAGACACAGCCCACCGTCCTCACTGGCACACCCCCTTCCCGAACCCATTCCCCAGTATTGCAGCTAAGTAAAGGACGTATGTAACGGCCTTCATTCCACTCACCATCGATATTTATCCTTTTCTTTCCCCTGTATGCAACCCGGGAGCCCATGAGGAAGATGTCAAACGCCACCTAAAAGGAGAAGAGGGAGAGAAACACGTTAGGAAAACGAACTCCACCCAATGAAGAAATAATCTTTAAATCACTGTACCGAACCATATACATCACTTATTCGAAATAACAAATAAATACTTACCTGAATAACCCCCGCTGCCTCTACTGAGTGTCTGTACTGTTTGGGACTGCTACAGTGTCCTTGGAGCCTTGGAACACAAGTAGTAACAAAGTTTGCCAATTAATTCTATATCAGTGTCTTTATTGTCTGCACCTGCAGAAACTGACCTTGCTTCAAAGGGGATGAAACTAGCCTAGCACGAAACCTTGAGATAAGTGTATTAGTCATTTCTACTGGAAAAATACAACCTTAAAGTTAAAATACGTTTTTGTTAATACAAGTGAAAACCACGCAGTTAAATTTGAGACCAGGCAAACTAGGCCAAAGCCTCTGCTAAATTTAAGCTAAGCATATAACTGTTTCAACAAGAAAATCATAGAATACATTTGCAATTATGACAGATTACTACATTTGTCGATTCTTCATGATTAATTAAGCTTGTTTATAATAATGGCGAACTACCTCGTGGGCACATTTTCCCACATGCATTATCTTTCTTTGCTAAAATCACACTACCTTATACGATTTTGATACATGATATATGAATATTTGTTAGTCTTTCTTTTTCTGCTTCATCACTTGCAATGTTTTTGGCAGTGTGTGTTGCCGGTCTGGGAGCGGCTCTATGGGGGTCATTCCAATGTTGGCGGGCGGCGGAGGCCGCCCGCCAGAATTCCCCCATCCGAAATACCGCGCCGCAGTCAAAAGACCGCGGCGGGTATTACAAGTTTTCCCCTGGGCTGGCGGGCGGTTGCTGAAAAACCGCCCGCCAGCCCAGGGGAAAACGACCTTCCCACGAGGATGCCGGCTCGTAATCGAGCCGGCGGAGTGGGAAGGTGCGACGGGTGCATGGCACCCGTCGCGTATTTCAGTGTCTGCAAGGCAGACACTGAAATACTTTGCGGGGCCCTCTTACGGGGGCCCCGCGACCCCCCCTACCGCCATCCTGTTCATGGCGGCTTTCCTGCCATGAACAGGATGGCGGTAGGGGGGGTCGGAATCCTCATGGCTGCGGAGCACGCTCCGCAGCCATGGAGGATTCACACGAGCAGCGGAAAGTCGGCGGGAGACCGCTGACTTTCCGCTTCTGACCGCGGCTGAACCGCCGCGGTCAGAATGCTCGTTGGAGCACCGCCAGCCTGTTGGCGGTGCTCCCGTGGTCGGTGGCCCTGGCGGCCACCGGCCGCCAGGGTCAGAATGACCCTCTATGTGTCCTATTTCGGTTAGTGCTGTGGACCCTGTTGTTGTGGCTGTGGTTGAAGCTATCTGTCTTCTGTTTTGCTGCAGTGGTTGATGCTTTAGTCCTTGCTGTGGTTACTGTTGCAGTCACAGTTGTAGTTCCTGCCTTTGAAGCTGTTCTATCACTCCCCTGGCCCCTGCTGTCACTATGGCTGTAGTCATTGTATGGTTCCTACAGTGCTTGCCTTTGTTGTTGCTCTTATGGCAGCCATTGATTCTGCTGTTGTGACAGCTGTTGTGGTGTCTGTTGTGTCTGCGGTGGGGACAGCTGCTGTTCCCACTGTTTCAGCTGCTGCTGCTGTCACTCCTGTGGTTACAGCCATGGCCACTGTTGGTGTCCTTGCTTTGCTAGCAGTTGTTGCTGGTACAGCTATTCCTGCCATGGTGGAGGCAGTGGTAACTGTTGTGACTTCTGCTGTGGTTACTGCAGTTTTGACTCTCTTGTCCTGACTTTGCTGGCATCTGTTGTTGCTTTTGTTGTCTCTGCCATCATGGCAGCCACTGTTGTTGCTGTGGTCACTACTCTTGTAGCACATGTGCTTGCTTCTGTCCTGACAGCTGTTATTGCTACTGTCATCTCTGCTCTGGTGGTAGATGTGGTTCTTGTTGTGGTCTCAGTTGTGGATGCTAATATAGGGAGTGCCTGAACCACATTGTGTATCAAAGAAGCTCTGTGATGCAATAATGGCATGGGCCTAAAATAATATATCACCAATATTATATCAAGAATGCAGGTATGCAGTGCATGATGAATAACTGTGCAAATCAGCAGTCAAACACCCATCTTCACTCTCTCAATATTTTCTTTTTGCAGTGGTATGAGCTCTGGAAGATAGAAAGAGCAGCCTCCAGCAAGATCATAAAAGTTAAAAGCTGTTGCCTTTCCTTACTTGATTTGTATTCCTGATGGGCCTGGGAGCTCAGCATCTCTGGCTGCAATTTCACACCAAAATGTGGGTCTTTGGGCCACTTACACTGCTAATTCTGATGAAATAACATTGCACCTAAAATTCACCTGTCTCCATCTTCAATGTCCCAAATTTGTTTTGAAGGTTAAAACGTTTTTACAATCAGGCCTCTAACACTTCCTTCTTCCAGGTGACCTCTTTTTTCCTGCTCATAGGTTGAGGTGGTTTGACATGCATTTGGAATAGATAAAGACAGTCCATGTAGGAGGTGAAACATGTAATCATATAGGAGTTCTGCAGGTCAGGACGCAATGTAGTGTGTGAGTTAGTGAGCAAGTGAGTTGGAGAGTAAGTGAGCGAATGAGTTGGGGAGTGGATGTGAGAATGACAATTGAGTGGGGAGGAGAGGGTGTATGTGAGTTAGGTAAGGATCAAGTTAGTTAATTATGGAGTATGTGATAGAAAGAGCTATGGAAAGTTTGTGGGAGAAAGAAATACCGCTGAGTGTAGGGAAAGGTTTAGGATTAAGGTTCAATATAGGGTGTGCAGAGAGGGTTTTCAGTATAGTAATCATTGTCTGAGCTTTAAAATGAGGTACTTTTTATGCACTAAATTAGGTAGAATTATTTTGAACAGCTTCTGTGATATCAGCAATGGAATAAAAGTATGTTTCGGTGGTCCTCCTTGCTGCGTCTCAGGACACAAAGGCAATGATAATATGTGGGTGTGGAGACTGTTTAGACGTCTCTATTTTACTGAGGAGGAAGTCCACATTTCAGGTGGGGTTTTGGTGCATTTTTGCAATATCCTGCAAAATATAGCCCTTTTTAGGTCCCCTAGATGTGTGACCAAACCCAAGCCAAGAGCCAGTTTACCAGCTGGGGACAGGAAACCTGGTGGACCATAACCCATGAACCACCTATGTTTTATAAGGGGATGATGCATTTTCACCAATGGTTAGTCCTTTTAGACTTCAGAATTGGCTGTTAGCTAGCTCTGAAGCTCCTTTTATCATGGATGGACACACAGAAGAATCCATACTATATATTTCTAAGACTTTTTAAAAAATCAATAGCCAAATCTGTTGCAGATAACATGTATAGATGTAGCTCTAGGAATGAAAAATACAGTGGCAAAAGTCCTGTGCATACTGCTGTACATGTATCTATACTTCACACATTCTCCTGCATCCATACTACAAGACTGCCTCGACGCTGTCATTGCTTAGAGCTATTATTTGGACCCTGTCTGGCTAAATAAAGACCACCTTCACACTATTTATGCAGTAGCCTGTCAGATAACTCATACTCTCTTCTATTTAGCCTGCAACTGTATAAACAAATATGCTTTAGGGCTTATAGATAAATAGCAGAGATTTTAACTATTTTACCAGCAGTAGGATAAATAGCCACTTCCTTTATATTATTGGAAAGTGAGGCTCTTATTCTGGATGACTCTTTCCAGCAGAATGTATAGTTTTTGATGAAAAAATCTTTCTTTTGACTTGATAACACACAATAATGTGCAAATGTACACTACACTGATTGATGTCTCTCCACTGAGTGGCTGTGTGCTTTGTCTTACAGGTTCAAATAAGCGGCACACATTCAAAACCCTACAGCCGGCGACCATGAACACAATCACTGTCTATCGAGACTTCAACTTCAAAGGACACCATGAAACATTCACAGCAGATGTTTGGCAGATTTACTTTTTCAAGACTGCATCTCCTCTGTGAAGGTGGTCAGGCAGCCTTGGATCCTGTATGAGCATAGAAACTATAAGGGTAAAATCCTAGCACTAGAGGAGGGAGAATATTCATCTATTTCAATGAATGACTGTGTATCATCTCTTAAATTGATGGTGCTGACTGAAGAGACCAATCTAAAATATGGAGAAATGCATGTTAAGCTATCCTCCCACAGAGTCCAGAGTGGAGCTTGGCTTCTCTATGAGGATATACAAAGAGGTGGAAACTACATTATAGCCAGGGCTGGTGAATATGTGGCAGATTATACCAAGATCAATTTCAATGACAAACTATCTCATGTGTATCCTCTGCACCCTGGGAAATCCTCTATAACCTTCAAAATGTTGTGGGACAAGAAAAAGATAGAGTTTGAAAGGGTTGTGCAGATAGATCAGGTTGTGTATACCAACAACACAAGCAGTGAGAAAGCATTCACTACCAGGCCAAGCAAACAGTATGAGGGATTTGTCACCCATCGCTTCGAATTCAGCAATGAGTCCTCAATTAAGTTGGGTGCCTCCTTTACCTTGGAAGATGCAGAGGGTGTAGAGACAAAGGGATCCAACACCTTTACGGTGACGAAAGGTGAGACCGAGACAGTCACCATAAGAAGAAGGGCAGAGTTGGGCATGCCAGTGAAGGCTGCACCACGCACAAATCTGACTGTCAGGTTCGTGTGCAAGGAGGTCAAAGTCTCCGTGCCAGTGGAGCTTAAAATCATTCAGGGCAATAAAACTGAAACCGAAATGGGAACCTAGTACGGCCATTCAGGCACAGACACCTTCATCAATTTGGACAGCCAGGCCATCAGTATGGACTAGTTGGAGACCCACTTTCTTCTCCTCCGTGGTCACGCTTTATCATTGATGCATTATCCTACAGGGACATTGTCATTGTCTTTTCCATAAAACTGAGAAATCTGTGAAAGATTGTTTTACTCTTCAAAACTCATCCTCAGCAAGCAGTCATCCTGAGACACCACTGGTATTCCAAGCTCTAAGTCCATTAATGGAGTTCCACCGGTAGAGTAGCAACAGGCTGTAACCCCCAGTGGAATTTCAACCAGTGACATACTATTACTGGGCATCTGGCTGTCATTGCTGACTTATGATCATACTCTGCTCTGAGACAGAGAGCCAATGTCATTCTCCTACTACCCACTTTATGTCAGTGGAGCACCAATGCATGACTGTAACCTTCAGACTCTCAACCTCCCCATGCACCCCCCCCCTCAGCGCCTTGAGACCCTCATGGGTGAGTAGTGCGCTTTACAAATGCTTTGATTGATTAATTGATTGAACCAGTGCCATGCTTTGATTGTAATTTGTAAGTATGTTGTTCCCTTGAGACCCTAGGATATGCCATATGGAGTTGGGTCTTCTGATGGCAATGCTTCATGGTGTCGGTCAGAAAATCTGTCAGTCATACTCACTACAAGATCTTATTGCAGCAATATTAGTTGTAATCTCCAGAGTACAGTAATATCCAGAGCACATTATAAATATCCAACATTTGCTGCTGCTAAACACATCTCTTTCTGAAAACTTGTGAAATTCCTAGACTGGCTTCTGAGTGTCACTGTTACACATATGTCGAGTTTTACCTTTCCCACAAAATATTACCTGCTAGAAAAAAGGCTGATTAAGTATGTGGAAGACAGAAATCACTCGTGAACTAGGTAGCCCAATAATCAAGGTCTATGTGAGATTATGCTTGCAGAATGAAACCTGTGCTGTGCAGGGGTCTGCAAGGGTAGGTCGCTCCCCCTGCTGCTGCAGCTCCTCCAGCTCCTCCAGGTTCCTGAGTTCCTGAGACCCACCTCACAGTAAGTACCCCCCACCTCCCAGCCCCTCGCTCTGCCCCGCGCTACTCACGCTCTCTCCTGCTCCTGCTTCTTTTCTTCTTTTCTTCTTCTCTGTTCTTCCTCCTCGCTCCTTGTCTGTAATCTTCTTCTGTACTCTTCTTTTCCCCGTCTTCTCTCTTCTTCTGTGTGCTTCTCAGCCTCTCCTGTCGCCTCTCTTCTTCCTCATCTTCTTCTGTGGTCTTCTGCCTTCTGTTCTTCGTTTTCTGTATCTTCCTCTGTGTTCTTCTGTGTTCTTCTGTGTTCCTCTGTGTTCTTCTGTGTTCTTCTGTGTTCTTCTGTGTTCTTCAGTTCTTCTGGTCTCCTGCTCTTCTGTTCTTCCGGTCTTCTTTGCTTCTGCTCTTCCGGTCTTCTGTTCTTCTGTTCCTCCGGTCTTCTGCTCTTCTGTCTTCTATCTTCTGCCTTCGGCTCTTCTGCCTCCTCCGTCTTCTTCTCCCCACGCCTGCCCTCCTGCTCCTGCCTCATCCCCCTCCCTCGCCTCCCCCTCTCTATCACCCCTATCTAACCCGTTGGCTATCTACCTCCCTCACTCCTCCTTTCTACCTATCTCTCTATCTCTCTATCCCACTATCTAACTCCCTCACTCTCCACCTCCTCCTATCTACCTATCTCTATCTATCTATTTCTCTATCTATCGATTTCTCTATCTATCTATTTTCTCTATCTATTTCTCTATCTCTCCCCCCCTTCCCGCCACCCCCTCTATTACCTATCTTCCTATCCCCTCACTCTACCTCTCACCCACCTCTACAACCCCCCCTCCCCTATCTTCACAACCCTACTCCTATCTTTCTCCCTAATCTCCTAAACCTCCTAACACTCACCCCCCTCCACCCTTAAACCCCCCTCCCCCAGCTCTTCTCACTCTACCTGTCCCCCCCTCCCTCGCGCTTTCCCGCCGCGACCTCCTGCACGCCCCCGCCCCCCAGCTCCCATTCGCCCCCAGCTGACCCCTCCCCCCCCTCCTACCTCATATGGCGGCCACTGCGCGCCCGCGCCGCTGGTGCGCCAGAGGCGCGCCAGATGGAAGCCCGTCTGCGCCCGTCCGCGCCTGGCCCGCGCCCAGCGCCACGACCCCTGGTCCCCAGCTCTCCCAAGCCCCGCTGATCCGCTACGACCCCACCACCCTCCACGCCCTCAAACCAGGACGCTCCAACACCTGCTTCCAAGCTCACCCCAAACGCACCCATGGACCCTTCGCCTGCAACTCCTGCAAACGCATCTTCCACCACGCAACTACCACGACCACAAGCCCACGCGCCATCAACCACCTCAAGTGCATCCTGATCAACGCTCGTTCCGTCCACAAGCACGCCATTGAACTCTGGGACCTCCTGGACTCCACAGCCCCGGACGTTGCCTTCATCACGGAGACCTGGATGAACGCCTCCTCTGCTCCAGACATCGCCACCGCCATCCCCGAAGGCTACAAGATATCCAGAAAAGACCGCACCAACCAAGTAGGAGGAGGTATCGCCATCGTCTTCAAAGACTCCATCAGCGTCACCACCTCCACCGAAGACACCCCTCTCGCCGCTGAACACCTGCATTTTCAGATTCGCACCGACCCGAGGACCACCCTCAGAGGATCCCTCGTCTACCGTCCTCCCGGACCGCGCACCCCTTTCAGCGACGCCATCGCCGACTTCATCTCCCCGCACGCCCTCGCCTCACCGGACTACATCCTCCTAGGCGACCTCAACTTTCATCTGGAACAAAACAACGACCCCAACACCACCACCCTGCTCGACAACCTCGCCAACCTCGGCCTCAAACAACTGGTGAACACCGCCACCCACATCGCCGGACACACGCTTGACCCTATCTTCTCCGCCAGCAAACACGTCTTCTTCAGCCACACCTCCGCTCTACACTGGACCGACCACAGCTGTGTCCACTTCACATTCCGACGCGAGACCCGCCACCTCCGCACTCAACCCATCCCGCGTCGACAGTGGAACAAGATCCCCGAAGAGCAACTCCTCTCAGCACTCGCCACCAACCAACCCACCCTCACCACCGACCCCAACGACGCAGCCCTCAACCTCACAAACTGGATCTCCAACTGCGCAGACAACCTTGCTCCCATCAAACGCACGCATCGACAGACCAACACCAAAAAACCTCTCTGGTTCTCTGACACCCTCAAAGAATCAAAGAAAACTTGTTGCGCCCTCGAGAAGGCCTGGCGCAAGGACCACACCACGGACAACATGAACGCCCTCAAGAACGCTACCCGCAAACACCACCGCCTGATCCGCACTGCTAAAAAGAACTTCTTCACCGACAGACTGGACAAAAACAGCCACAACAGCAGAGAACTCTTCAGCATCGTCAAGGAGTTCTCCAACCCCAACGCCAACGCCGTCAGGCCCTTACAGGATCTGTGCGAATCCCTCGCCACTTTCTTCCATCGCAAGATCAGCGACGTCCACGACAGCTTCGGACAAAAGACCCAACATAACACCACCGAACCCGCACCCCCGGCCATTACCCTCAACAACTGGACCCACATCAACACTGAAGAAACCAAATCCATCATGAACTCTATCCACTCCGACGCCCCTTCGGACCCCTACCCTCACTTCATCTTTAACAAAGCCGACGACATCATCGCCCCGCACCTCCAGACCGTCATCAACTCTTCTTTTTCTTCTGCTACCTTCCCCGAATGCTGGAAACACGCCGAAGTCAACGCCCTACTAAAGAAACCTACGGCTGACCCGAGCGACCTGAAAAACTTCCGCCCCATCTCTCTTCTGCCTTTCCCAGCCAAGGTAATAGAGAAGACCGTCAACAAACAGCTGACCACCTTCCTGGAAAACAACAACCTGCTCGACCCTTCACAAACCGGATTCCGAACCAACCACAGCACGGAAACTGCCCTCATCTCAGTCACTAACGACATCAGAACCCTGATGGACAACGGTGAAACAGTCGCCCTCATTCTCCTCGACCTCTCGGCTGCCTTCGACACCGTCTGTCACCGCACCCTAATCACCCGCCTCCGCTCCACCAGGATCCAAGGCCAGGCCCTGGACTGGATCGCCTCCTTCCTCTCAAACCGTTCCCAAAGAGTTTACCTCCCTCCGTTTCGCTCAGAACCCACCGAGATCATCTGCGGCGTCCCACATGGCTCATCGCTCAGCCCGACACTCTTCAATGTCTACATGAGCCCCCTCGCCAACATCGTTCGCAAGCACGACATCATCATCACCTCCTACGCCGACGACACCCAACTTATACTCTCCCTCACTAAGGACCCCGCCAGCGCCGAGACCAACCTACAAGAGGGAATGAAGGACGTCGCAGATTGGATGAGGCTCAGCCGCCTAAAGCTGAACTCTGAAAAAACGGAAGTCCTCATCCTCGGCAACACCCCGTCCGCCTGGGACGACTCCTGGTGGCCCATGGCCCTCGGCACCGCACCGACCCCCACAGACCACGCCCGCAACCTCGGCTTCATCTTGGACCCTCTTCTCACCATGACCAAGCAAGTCAACTCCGTGTCCTCCGCCTGCTTCCTCACCCTCCGCCTGCTCCGCAAGATCTTCCGCTGGATCCCCGCCGACACTAGAAAAACCGTGACCCACGCCCTCGTCACGAGCCGCCTGGACTACGGCAACACCCTCTACACCGGGACCAAATCCAAACTCCAAAATCGCCTGCAACGCATTCAAAACGCATCGGCACGCCTCATCCTCGACGTACCCCGCAACAGCCACATCTCTGCACACCTGAGACACCTGCATTGGCTCCCAATCAGCAAAAGGATCACCTTTCGACTTCTCACCCACGCACACAAAGCCCTCCACAACAAGGGACCGGAATACCTCAACCGACGCCTCAGCTTCTACGTCCCCACCCGCCTCCTCCGTTCCTCTGGTCTCGCACTCGCTGCCGTCCCTCGCATACGCCGCTCCACGGCGGGTGGGAGATCTTTTTCCTTCCTGGCGGCCAAGACCTGGAACTCCCTCCCCACCAGCCTCAGGACCACCCAGGACCACTCCACGTTCCGGAGACTCCTAAAAACCTGGCTATTCGAGCAGCAGTAACCCCCCCTTTCCTCTAGCGCCTTGAGACCCGCACGGGTGAGTAGAGCGCTTTATAAATGTTAATGATTTGATTTGATAAACAATTAAGAAAAAGTTGTACGAAACCAAAACCAAACATTATTTTTGCCATATTCTAACATACTTTTCTGATTCTGAGCAATGTTTCCAAATAGTAAAAAGTGTTTAGCGGCTCAGTTAATTGGGATTTACAGTGAGATGTATCAATGGTATGTGACTACAGTTGCTGTTCCAAACAGTGCAAAAATAATCAACACCAGAAAGGAGGTGGTAACTCATTTGCAAAGGGGAAGCTCTTCCAGCTGCACATCTTCATTGTGGCAGGCAGCCCCGGGAAGTGGGCAGAGGTCCAAAGAACCACTGATGTCTTCCAAGGGATCAGAAGCTTTTTTTTCACGCAGGACCTGTTCCAATAAGGGAATGTGAATACAGGGATGGTGGACTGCTGTCCCTTGCACGCAACCATCACAGTGCTTGCAGCTAATCTGTAGGTGGTCACAAATAGCAACCTGCCTTAATAATATTAATCAGACAGGTTGTTCTGTAATCCCCTGCAAATGGGAGTTTAGTGAAACAATTTATTAGTACACAGGCCACGGTCAGATGGCAAACAGATTGTGCGCAGTTTGAAGCTTGTCTCTTAGTCATACAACCCTACGTGCCTTGGAAAATGTTTCTATACTGGCAACATATTGTGAACATCAATTTACTTTACCAGGTGAGTGTAGACCTCTTTTTGGACTTCCTTGTTAAAAAGGAGCCAAACTATGCATTCTAGCATTCCCATACTGCTGACAGCAGAAATAATTATTGTAGGAGCTGAAGGCCAAAGGAAGAAAGACTGAATAAGATATTAAATACATGACTGATTTAGGGATGTCACTAAATGTTTGTAAGGTACAATCCACTTTTAAAGGAAGGTTTGTCCTACTACATTGTGTCAGTCTGTGCTACCTGATTGAGCAGTTCATTTGTGGTGAAAATAATTAACAGCTTGAAGAAAAGGTGAGAGCAAGACACCAGACCTGTCTAACTTTGCTCTGTGTCACTATGCAGTCAGACTTTGAACAATTAATTAAAAACGGATCTGCTTGCTTCAAATAATTTGGTTGCGAGCAGTAAATACATGAACTAAAGAAAGGTAAATTGGATAATCCTGAAAAACATATTTGTGACACAAGGATTCCGTCAATGACTTGAAGGTGCGATGTTCACTACATCACTTATGTATTGGGGTAGCCATTCATTTAGATACATTCGTGTGTAGCTTTACAACCTGAAGTGCAAGTTAGATTTCGTTTCAGTTTTTCATTTTTAATATTTTGTCTCATAATACTGCAGAATAGGCTGATACTTGCAGAATATCTAATTTATTCTTTCAAATATGACCAAGTACCTCAAATCGATGATTTCTAATCAAATCACCACTGAAATAATAATAACAATGACAAATAATGAAGTACTTGACAATACATTTTGGCTGTGTGTTGTCCCCCCGTAGGCAAAACAAGTCAATGAGTTGGTTTGGTTTCCTGTATGACATTTTTTGTTTGGTCGTATGACTAAATAAATCTAATTTGAAAGCAGTTCCATCTTGCAATGTTTTTTTTGTATTGTAGTCACAGTACTGATCTGCGTCAATGAAGATGGTTTAATGGGCCCACTGATTTACTGATTTTGTGATTGGTTAGGAAAAGCATTGTTGTTGTGGAAGCTGCCAGGCCCTTGTCAATAAAAGAAAGTAATTGGCTAAATGCAAATATATTTTTGCAGTCAAAAAGGGCACACGGTGATATTACTTACTGGCCCTGAAGGGAAATATATAGATTTGTCGCCCGATTTTTCACTAATGGTGGACTTCGCTTCGACTACTGGGATTTTTGAAGGGCTCAGTTTCTTTCTTGCTGCGATCAACAGCACCCAAAGCACGTGCATTATAAAAATACAAGGCCAAGCAACTGTGGATAATAAAACTTCAAAACATGTGGCCCCAGCAACACTAAGGGTGTCCCACGTAGTAGATGAAAGCTCATGACATCCTCAGATCCTCGCTTTTCTCTTGGTAACCAATCCAAATACTTCAAGAGGCTTCCAACTCTTAACCCCAAATGTCTTCTCATCTCGCTTTCTGATGGGATCCTTGCAGAAATAATCATTTTTGGAAACCGTGGTACTTAAAATACCTATGAAAGACATCAAAAATACTCAAAATGTTTACTAAATGGACAACGTAAGAAAATTAAAGTGTATATTTAAAAAATAAATGATCACTGACAAAGCCAATACGGCTGACCTTGACAGAATGGGGCAATGGTTCATTTATGATGTGAAAAGAAAAACAGAATGTATGTACCCATCTAAACATGACTGCCATGTGCTTTAATTAAAGTGTTACAATTAAAATACCCTCTTTGATGTGTCTGTTTTACTAGTGATTTTTTGTAAAATAGCTGGTTTTCGGTTATGCCATGCACTTTGTTATTATTTGTGAAGGTTACAAGAATAAACCACAATTTAACTAACCACTCAAATCGCAGGCAACTCCCAGTGGCGGCGGCAGCAAATCTTAAAGGGAGGGGCGGGCTGGGGGGAGGTATGAGAATGGGTGGGGGTTGAAAAAGTCATTTTAAAAAACAGACCTCCTTATGTCTTCCTGTCGCTCCCACCGTCTCCTGCCGCTCCACTCCTCTTCCCTCGATGTGGTGTCCCAGCATTCACTAGGACACTAGCACAGGCTCCCCAGCAATCCTGGTGCTACTTTCATGCTAAAGCTAGCATGAAAGCAGTGTTAGGATTGGTCTGAGAGGCTTGGACTGCCGCTCAGACACAACCATGGGGTCTGTGCAGTTTCTCCAACCCCACTGTTCAACACAGCGGGCCGGAGAAACCTAAGTGTGCATGTGTGTTTGGCCGGTTGGTTTAACTTTCAGCCCCTGGCTTAGCTGGGGGGTGGGTGACACTCCACCATTGTGAAGGAGCCGCCTCCGGCAGCTACAAAATCACAATGTCACCTACACAGTTTAAAACAGTCAAGAAATAAGCCTCCATCTAACTGGATACCCAGAAGTGCAGGCAAAGTAAATCGCTGTTATTTAAAGTTAGTATTAAAAATAACTACAAATAAAATTAAAAAAAAAAACAACACTTACAACCAGTTTTATCACTGACAAGAAAGGAATCATTTTTAGGTGGATGTGAACAATGTACACAGAAACTGAGCAGTCACTCAAAGTGACGGAGATTTAGTTAGCATTAATAATCTTGGGATTTACAGGAAGTGACGTGAGACAGCACAGCCTCTATGGCCCAGGAAATACTTTCTAGATGTTGGAAAGCACCTTTCTGGATGATGAAGCATGGAATCAGAACGAAAGTGAAAGTACCCGTCTCTGCCTTGGCTTCTTTTACCACACCGGCTTCTTACAAAAAACCCGCACTGGTTATAGCCTCAGTGGCGCCACAACATCCTCAGAACCGTGTGTCCGGCTGAGCTGAAGTTTTTCCAGGGAAAGGACGAGACCGCAGGTATGTACGTTTTATGACTACGTCCATCGACCGTTCACCACTGCCAAAAAAGTCTCTTTTTTGTTTATTTATCATTAAAATGGGAACTCCGACGCCAAAGCGCTAGACAGTGTTGTGCTTATGTTTACACAGAGGTATCTGGGCTCTGAACTGGCTGTACATATACATTTCTCCTCCCGTAGAGCTCTCCTGCCCACCCCAGGTTATTGCCCTCTCAGTGTGGGGAGGAGGCCTCCAGGGCCGTCGGCTGGGCCAAGCGACAGTTCATTTCACAGACTGACTTCTCCATAAACGCTGTACTGGCCTGCTTCACTAAAGCTAAAGTTACCGGTTGAGAAGATGACGTCAGTCTATAACCCCATCCCCCCATTGCATTCCGGGACTTGTAGTTCGGGTTCATTTCAGTTGAACTAGCAAATTTCAAAACAATGACTTGTAAAAGAAAAGACCGAGCCTCGTTAGTGCAGTGGAGTAATAAGGTAAAATTAAATTGGTGAAACAATAGAAGCCTGTGATGTTAGCATAAAAAGGGAGAGGTAGGTGTATCACCACTTTGCAGCACTGCAAAGTCACACAAAGTGGGCAACGTCTTGGTGAAGTATTTACTTATCGGCGCAAAACTTTTTGTGCTGGGAAACTGAACTCAAAAGTAACACATTTAGCACTTTGTACTATGGCAGTGGTCCCCAAACCTTTTTGACCCGTGGCTCCCTTGACCTATTGTCAGTTGGCTGCGTCTCCCCACTGTGTTATTTTTGTTTTAGCGAGTGGGGTAGAGGGGTGGGGGGCTTATAAGCCCGCCCTCTGGAGTTCTTCCATTTTGTTCCCTCAAAAATACTTGGTAGAAACTATGAAGGTATTATTATAATCATAGATGAAGCAAAATAAAAAAATATATAACAGTTGTTTAACCTCTTAGCTGCTGGGCCTTTCCCCCCCCCCCCCCCCCCCCAGTGCTGACCCCTTTTTTGGCTATTTGGGGTAGTTTGCGCTTAGGCCTTCATAACTTTTTGTCCACATAAGCTATCCACGCCAAATTTGCGTCCTTGTTTTCCAACATCCTAGGGATTCTAATGGTACCCAGAGTTTGTGGTTTCCCCTGGAGGAGACCAAGAAAATAGCCAAAATACAGTGAAAATTTCGTTTTTTCCAAAAAAATGGGAAAAAAGGGCTGCTGAAGAAGGCTTGTGTTTTTTTCCCTGAAAATGCCATCAACAAAGGGTTTCTGGTGCTGAAATCACTATCCTCCCACCTTTCAGGAACGGGCAGACTTGAATCAGAAAACCACATTTTCCAACACAAATTTGGCATTTTACTGGGACATACCCCATTTTTACTATTTTTGGTGCTTTCAACCTCCTTCCAGTTAGTGACAGGAATGGGTGTGAAACCAATGCTGGATCCCGGAAAGCTAAACATTTCTGAAAACTAGACAAAATTCTGAATTCAGCAAGGGGTCATTTGTGTAGATCCTACAAGGTTTTCCTACAGAAAATAACAGCTGAAATAAAAAAATATTGAAATTGAGCTGAAAAAAACAGACATTTTTCTTTATGTTTTACTCTGTAACTTTTTCCTGCAATGTCAAATTTCTGAAAGCAATATACCGTTTTGTCTGCTGGACTCTTCTGGTTGCGGGGATATAAAGGGCTTGTAGGTTCATCAAGAACCCCAGGTACCCAGAGCCAATAAATGAGCTGTACCCTGCAGTTGGTTTTCATTCTATACTGGGTATACAGCAATTCATTTGCTGAAATATGAAGAGTGAAAAAGAGGTATCAAGAAAACCTTTGCATTTCCAAAATGGGATCAAGATAAGGTTTTGAGGAGCAGTGGTTATTTGCACATCTCTGAATTCCGAGGTGCCCATACTAGCATGTGAATTGCAGGGCATTTCTCAAATAGACGTCTTTTTTACACACTCTCTTATATTTGGAAGGAAAAAATGTAGAGAAAGATAAGGGGCAATAACACTTGTTTCCCCAAGTCTCCCGATTAAAAATGATACCTCACTTGTGTGGGTAGGCCTAGTGCTCGCGACAGGAAATGCCCCAAAACACAACATGGACACATCCCATTTTTTGATAGAAAACACAGCTGTTTTTTCCAAAGTGCCTACCTGTAGATTTTGGCCTCTAGCTCAGCCGGCACATAGTGAAACCTACCAAACCTGTGCATTTTTTAAAACTAGAGACCTAGGGAAATCCAGGATGGGGTGACTTGTGGGGCTCTGACCAGGTTCTGTTACCCAGAATCCTTTGCAAACCTCAAAATGTGGCTAAAAAACAAGTTTTCCTCACATTTCGGTGACAGAAAGTTCTGGAATCTGAGAGGAGCCACAAATTTCCTCCCACCCAGCGTTCCCCCAAGTCTCCCGATAACAATGATACCTCACTTGTGTGGGTAGTCTTAGCGCCCGCGACAGGAAATGCCCCAAAACACAACGTGGACACATCACATTTTTTCATAGAAAACAGTGCCTACCTGTGGATTTTGGCCTCTAGCTCAGCCGGCACCTGGGGAAACCTAGCAAACCAGCACATTTTTGAAAACTAGAAACCCAGGGGAATCCAAGATGAGGTGACTTGTGGGGCTCAGACCAGGTTCTGTTACCCAGAATCCTTTGCAAACCTCAAAATGTGGCTAAAATAACACGTTTTCCTCACATTTCGGTGACAGAAAGTTCTGGAATCTGAGAGGAGCCACAAATTTCCTTCCACCCAGCGTTCCCCCAAGTCTCCCGATAAATATGATACCTCACTTGTGTGGTTAGGCCTGGTGCCCGCGACAGGAATAGATCACACAACGGTCAATGTTCGTCCTTACGTGAGGCAGGTGTTGACCCTGGGGTGATCCATTCCTGACACAGGCACTAGGTGTAGGCACTCAAGTGGGGTAGTGTTTTTATCAGGACAGGTGAGGAGTCACTGGGTGGTAGGAATGTTGTGGATCCCAGCATATTCCTGTAGTTTGTGTGACAGAAATGCGAGAAAAATTGAGTTTTTTTTTTCAACATTTCAGCTTTGCAGGGTATTCTGGGTAAGAAAACTTTGGGGAATCCACACAAGTCACACCTCTGTGGACTCCCCCGAATGTCTAGTTTCCAGAAATGTTTGGGTTTAGTGTGTTTCTCTATATGGCCACCGAATCCAGGACCAAAAACACAGGTGCCTGCCTTACAAAACCAGTTTGTTTTGCCATAGATAATTTTGATGTCTCCACAATATGATTTGGGTGGTGGAATTTGGGGCTGAACTAAATTGGGGAGCTCCCAAGAGAGCACTCTCTCTCTCTCTCTCTCTCTCTCTGCTTGCCGCCGCATTCACCTGCTCTCTGGGTTGGCCTAACCCACTATTACCCAGTTGCACGAACAGCTTGCGAAGGGACAGCAGGACTGTCCTCATCACCTCCCTCATAATGTACTGGAAGAGGAGTTATCGAATGGGACTCCTCTGACTGAAAAATCACTCCCAGAGTCTGCGCCATTGTCCTATCCCTCAGATGCTGTCTCAGTATCTGATGTCTCAGTCTCTGATCCTATGTCAGAGCGGTCCTCTATAACCCGTGTGCAGGCAGCAGTCATCCATCAAGATGCCATCTCTGCTATTGGCTAAACTGTTGCTCTAAAACACTAGCCTACGTAGACAGTCACAAAATCGATGGTGTGTGTGAGATACGTGCAACAGTAGAGGCCACCTTACCTGCGCTTCTTCCCTCAATCAGCACGTACTTTTAAGACACTCAAAAAACACCTTGTCACATACCATTCGTCACAGTCTTTAGCACCTCCTGCGCCCAGTCCAACAATCATTATTGGTGCTCCCACTTCCTCCTCCTCGGATTCCCTCATTACCCCCCAGCAAAAGTGCCCTTCATCTCTCCATAGCCGCCCTCCACCCCGCACATACATTTCATTGGTATTATAGCGCAGGTAATGGCTGACTTTACTAATGTACTCAGCTATTTACATAAAATACAGATTTGCTCTTTGCAGTAGGCATATAAACCTTCTGCGCTTCTTTATGGCACTAAAACTGACACTAGACAAGTCGGACCCTTTTCCCCCCAGGAAAACCACACACATATTGACAAAAGTGATATATATATGACAGCCAACCACCTGAAACTCAACTCAAGCAAAACCGAAATAATCGTCTTTGGCCCACACAAAAACACCTGGGACCCCTCATGGTGGCCCACCACGCTAGGCCCTGCACCCACCCCCGCCAACCACGCACGCAACCTCAGCATCATCCTCGACTCCTCCCTCTTGATGACCCAACAAATCAACGCTCTCACCTCCTCATGCTTCAACACACTCCGTATACTGAAAAACATTCAAATGGATCCCCACAGAGACCAGAAAAACTGTCACTCACGCACTCATCAGCAGCAGGCTTTATTACGGAAACGCCCTCTACGCCGGCACCACTCTAAAACTCAAGCGCAAACTACACACATCCAGAACTCAGCAGCACGACTCATTCTCGACCTCCCCCGACACGAACACATCTCTCCACACCTCAAATCCCTCCACTGGCTCCCCATTGACAAAAGGATCACCTTCAAGATCCTCATCCTCGCACACAAATCACTCCACAACACAGGCCCTGCCTACCTCAACGAGAGTCACCTTCCACACCCCCACACGAAACGTCTGCTCAGCTGACCTCTCTCGCGCCTCTGTCCCCCGCATCAAACACACCACCACCGGGGGTAGATCCTTCTCCTATCTTGCACCCAAAACCTGGAACGCCCTCACAACCCACCTTCGCAAGACCCAAAACCTACTTCTTTTCAGGAAGGGCCTCAAAACCTGGCTTTTCGAACAATGAACCTCCCAGCCCCTTTCCCTCCTCCCGTCCCCCCCCCCCCCCAGCGCCTTGAGACCCTCACGGGTGAGTAGCGCGCTTTATAAATCTCTTTGATTGATATATATAGATCTACCTCTATATATATATATATATATATATATATATATATATCTACATAGATATATCTATAGATATATCCATGTACATAGATATATCTATAGATATATCCATGTACATAGATATATCTATCTACATAGATATATATATATAGATCTATATATAGATCTATTTTTTTTAGTTGTTGTATGGTTTCCTTGGGGGCCAAAATGGCCCCCAGGGAAACCCTACAACATCTTTAAAAAAATATTGCCCCCACAGGGGCTCACCCTGCCCACGGGCGACCCCCTGTCATTTTATTTTATTTTTTATTTTTGGAAAAAAAAAAAAAATCCCGCCCGGGGGGGGGGGTTGGGGGGGCGCGATCGCACCCCCCCCCCCCCCCAGGGGGCACCTACTTTTTTTAAATAAAAAATATGCCCCGGGGGTGGCGGCCCGTTTTCCGAGGGGGCCGCCCCCCCAAAGTGATATCCCTGGCATCTAGTGGTGTTTCCTGGCCCCCGATCGCAGCTGTGCTGCGATCGGGGGCCAGGAAACACTTTCAGAAGGCCTCGTAAGAAAGGGGAGAGCACAGCTGCGATCGGGGGCCAGGAAACACTTTCAGGAAGGCCTCGTAAGAAAGGGGAGACTCTCCCCTTTCTTACGAGGCCTTCTCGAACGCGGGGAAGGCCGTTTTCCCCATCGAAGCAGGAAGCGGCCGCAAGGCTGCTTCCTGCTTCGATGGGGAAAACAACTTTGTAACGTCAAAGGGGCGGGTGGGAGACACGGAAGCTTCCGTGTCTCCCGGGAAAAGTAAAAAAAAATAAAAAATCCTCGGGTGCAACGCACCCGAGGATTTATTAACACCCTCCCTGGTGTCGGCCACTGGTCGTGACCCGCACCAGGGAGGTAGTGCGGGCGTCGGCCAGTGGCCGTCGCCCGCATTTAAGGTGTTAATAAAAAAAAAACTTTCATTGGTTAAGACAGAAACAATGCTCTTCAGCACTGTGGTCTGCATAAAGATGGTCTTTAAAACTATTATTTTGTTCCTTTAAAAATTGCCTCCAGCACAGGGAGCTCTCCTTCAAGTCATTCTAGTTCTCAAGGAGCCACTTTTGATATATAATAATGCAGCTCCACTAATCAGCACTACTATATTTCACTTTCAAGTACTTTACTAAAGTACTTTACTAAATGTTCCAGCAGCCACCATTATCTTAACTCTGCTTCTGTCTCTTCTAGTGTCTGATGGAGTCTTTGCACTCTCCTGTCTCAGACCTCAGTATTTGTCTGCAGTCTCTGATTCCACCTCACTACAGTCGTGTGTCACAGTCCGTGTCAATTCAGTTCTTATTATGGTACAAAACTCCGATGGAGGTCCACATAACACCATATCAAAAAAGTAAAAACACATTTATGCATTAAACATGTTGCATACTATCGTAGTCATAAAAACTTTTTCCTACACTACAAAAGATGTTAAAAAGTCTTCCCACCAACTAACATTAACAAGACTAAAAACAGTGCCCTTCAGGATTAAATATAATATATTATTAAACCAATACCACAATTTCATTAAAAGTGACACCGTAAACATACTTAAGTCCAACACGTGCCTCTGTTTTTATTTCTGCATTGCTCATAGTTTGTGTTAACTGTTCTGACAGATAGGAGCAATTCCTGTGCTATTTTGCATGTCGCACTGCCATCTAATGGTACTAGAGGGAGTTTCATCTTAGCAAAACATGTTTGAAAGCCAGCTTGAAAAACGAAAGAAATTGCACTCGGAATATTTACGTTGTGGCGCCCCTGGGTAGTTTTGGAGGCGCACCAGGGTGCCACGGCGCACAGATTGGGAACCTCTGCACTATGGGGAAATTTCAGGGGTTTTACGTGGACATTCCAACGCAACCATTCATGAATTTTGACTCCAAGCCAGATCTACTGACTCTCTGACATGGCTTTCCTCCTGGAGACAGGCATTAAGTAGGGGAAATGTTTACATTTTGCTGCACATTTCACTAATTGGATGTATGGCGCACTGTATAGCACATATCAGGTGTATGAAATGTTAAACGTCCTCTAGGCTTTGGATTTAGTAATAGAAGGGCACCCTCCCTGTGGTAGACAGCATGCACACCCTTTTGCAGTAGGTGCGAAGGTGTACGAGTGGCTCTAGGCAGTCTGTTTGTGCACCAATGCCTAGGAAGAGAACAGCAACAGGCCATGTATAGAAAATATAGATCTGCACTGCTCTTGCCTCCTGCTTAACACTGCATTACCCTGTCTTTTTGTGTACATAACCAGCTTCTCCCACACTTAAATTGCTGCTTAAATAGATTTTTTTACTCCATACAAATTGCTGGATTGCCTAATGTGTATGAAATACTCATTCTATTTTGTTATTTTAAATTAAACAAACCGGGAAACATCCTTTACAAAGAGGCAAGAACAACGCAGGTGCCTTTAGAATGGAAGACATATTAACGCAGGTAGGTTACAACACTTTGTACTTGCACGCATGCTATTACTACGATTTTATTTTCGAAGCATGAGGTTTTAACGAGATGCTATTACAACAAATGTATTTACAACGCATCCGTTACAATGGAAGCCTTTACAACGTTTTAGCTTGATAAGGAAGGTGAGTTATTCTTTTATTAATATATTTTATATATCTGTGTGTGTGTGTGTGTGTGTGTCTATATATATATATATATATATCATGGCCCTCATTACGAGTCTGGCGGAAAGAGGCCCACTACGGCGGTGGTGGCGATCTAACTGCCAACATGCTGGCGGTGCAGACCGCCACAATACGACTGTGGCAGTGTGCGGGCAGACCACCGCAAACGGCAGATGCCATCTACAGGGCACAGGAAAGGACCTTGCCACCCACCGTATTAGGGATCACCACACCGCCACGATTTCCAGGGCAGGCTAACCTCCACTCAAAGCCTGGCGGAAAGGAACAGTATATAAGGCCACCAACGACATAGGTTATGAACTGGAGATCTTCCTTAAGCTGGTACTTGCAATCCATCTCAAGGACATACAGTGCCGACGAAGAAGAGTACCCCGTCTACCAAGCAAGGGAGGGAAGGAGACAACTACACACCCACATGCCACACACACACCAGACACCGACTGCCACACCCACAGCAACTCCCCTACCCATACACACACACACTCACAATACCTTCACGCACACCCAGAACACACACCATGCCCTACACCAATGACACTCGCACACCAAACAACACCAATAGTAAACACGTCACAATGCTCATACCCAGCCACACACAAACTGATCACACAACCATGGCTGACACAGACTCCAGGCAGAAGACAGCATACCAGACACACATACGGCACACAACCACAAGTGCCATCCACACATACACTGGTACCATACCATGAGGCCATCATCCATACCACTCACTCCACCCACACCATGCACAAACAATGGAACACACATCACAATCAATTCCCCACACACATACCATCCACACCAACTTCCAAACCCATCACCACACAAACACCATTGCACACACAAATACAGACAGGGGAAAAGGGAAAAATAGAAGTGATGTTCCCTCACAAGCACAGTACACATGCACAGATGGGGACAACGATGCACATACCTGTTCACATGAGGCAGCCATATTCAAATGCAGGACAACTTGATCAAGGTGCACCAACTGTGCAGGTTGGCCAGATATATTATTGGGCAAAACAAAAGGGGAAGCGGGACCTATTTGCAAATGGGCCCATTGGGCAGTTCTGAGGTCTAGGACCATGCGGCCAAACAGTCCCAGCAAGGCCCCAACTTGACTCCTGACACGAACATGGTCTCCACAGGGCAGGTGCATCAATGGGGCAAGCACCTCAGGGTGCAGTGGGAGGGGTTGGTGGTGGGGATCCGGTTAGGTGGGGGGGGCTTGGCTCGGTTTGAGAGGGGGGCTTGTGCTTTGGCTTGCGGGGGCTTCGGCTTGAGAGAGGAGGGCTTGGCCTTAGCTTTTGATGGTGTGGGTTGAGATCGGTGGGTGGGAGTGGGATCATGCCTCTTGACAGGTGTTTTCTTGGTGGGGGAAGGAACATGGGAACTGGAAGGAAGGTCTAAGGAGGACTCTAAAGTGGAGGTACTGGGTTTGGGGAGGCCACGGGAACGTGCAGGGACAAGATGGGGCGGGACTGGAGGTTCAAACGGGTCAGTGCGGGAAAGGAAAATAAATTTGGAGCACAGGGAGCGGCTGTGGAAACAGGCATGAGAGTAGAGGTAGAGGGAGTGGTCGTAGGACGTGTAGGTGTGCTGAACGTGGATGCATGTGGGTGCTCAGCCTGCTTGCGTGTGTGGTGGATGAATGTGGGGTGCCTGAATGGGTGTGTTGATGTGTTTTGGGAGGAGGTGGGTGAAAAAGGGTGGGAGAGGACAAACTGGTCGTGTGAATGCAAGTCGTGGTGGTGTCTGTCTGGTGTGTGTGCTGCATGTGTCTGTAATGGTTGTTGTGGTGAGTGCGGGTGTAGTGTCTGGGGTGCATGTCTGGGTGACTGCTGTTGTGGTGACTGTCAATGGTAGCAGGATCTGGGAGTGAGGATGCAGTGCTTGCAGGTGTGTGTGGTGAGGTCACCGTAAGGGAGGCCGGGGTGGGGAGACAGTGGAGGACATGGTTGTTATTGTGTTTGCATCTGTATGTTCATGGCTGCGGTGTAACTTTTGGTGCCTGTGTTTGTCCTTGTGTGATGTGTGTGTTGTTCCTAGTGCATGCTCTTTGGCTTGTGTGCTTGGTATCTGTGAGGGGAGAGGGGTGCTGGATAGGGAACAGGTGGTTGGAGGGGGGACAGAGGTACCAGGGACACTGGCCGCCATCAAAGAGGAGGTCATACCTTGAAACGATCTCTGGAGGCCAGACAAGGCACCGTGAATGCCTTCCAGGTAGGCATTGGTTTGCTGCATCTGGGATGCCAACTCCTGGAGGGCATTCATGATGGTTGTCTCTCCCGCAGAGATGGTTGTCAGGAGGTCAATAGCCTCCTCATTGAGGGCAGCAGGGTTTACTGGGGCAGGGGCTGAGGTGCCTGCGGCGAAGAAGATGCCCACCCTCCTGGGTAAGCGGGCACAGGCAACTCGGTAGGCTACAGCGAGGGCGTTGCTGGTGGGGGGGTGGCAGACGAAGATGTCATTGGGGTGGTCCCAGAGGGGTCTGCTACCACCAGGAAGCTGCCATCGGAGGAGGAGTCAGAGTCTGATGTTGCAGTGGTAGTAAGCTCCCACATGGTGCTTCCCTCACCTTCCAGCCCACTGACTCCCTTGGGGTCGGTGGACTGTGCCCCCTGGGTCCTGTGGGCTGCAGCATCCCCACTCGCCAGTACCTCTGCTCCTTCGCCTGATGATGCTGATGCACACAAGGAGACAATAAAACAGAGAGTGGGGAGACAAAGAAAGGGATGCAGGCTGTGAGCAACTCAACTATGATGCAGGTAAGCACACATGCAATACACTTCAGTCTCAGACCTCACCTTACCATAGCTTTTGTACTACAGGAATGTACCACTGATAGGGATTACACCTGCCTCTTTGGAGTACACTACACTGACAGTGGTGCCCTACAGATTATTTGTACATGTCCTGCAACTCCAACTGAGGTATCCGTTTAATGCTTAGATGTTTTGAGTACCACTACGTCACTTAGCAAGACAACAGGAACACTACCTGACTGACTGTACTACCCAATTTCCACCTTAACTTTGTACACATGCCCCCTACACAACAAGGTAACGTAACCCGGTCGAGAAGCTGAACACCTGCATACCCTTACACCTATGAGTCACTGTAACAGAATTATTTCCCCACATTGCCTACCATCCCCCCAATACAGTTGGCATGCAGGACAGTGTGAGAACTCACCCCCTTGTGGCTGCTGTGATGCCTTCAAGCGCCCATCCAAGGCTGGGTAGGCCACATCAGTATGTGATCCATTGGGGGGGGGCAGGGTCCGATGTGCACCCCTCCCTCGTTGGGAGGCCATCCCCAGCTTGGACTCCGTGGTCTTCGAGGCCCAGCATCTCAGGTCCTCTCACTGTTTCCTGCAGTGGGTGCTCCGCCGGCTATAGACCCGCAGGGTCCGCACTTCCTTGGCGATGGCTCACCATAACCCCTGCACTGACCTGCATGGGAGACGCATAGGAATACACATTAATGTAGACATACCGCATGCATGCTGACATAGAGTAAAATCATACTGACAGTAGGCCACCATACAGTCCATCATCTTCCTACAGGTACACATTGATGTCCTACTCTACTTCTCCTATACGCTTGGTAATCCTACATTCACACACACACACATGCACTCAAGCAACCGCACTCACTGCTAGGACACTGCTAATCCACTCACCTGCTCCTCCGGTCGCCCATACAACTTGGCATACAGGAGTAGGACCCCGTCCGACAAATCTGGTCAGTCCTCCTATGTGAAGGCTGGGGCCCTCTTCCCTGTAGCACATGCCATCTATGTGACCAGCTGCAGCACAGTGGCGTTGTGGTTGTGGTGAGTGCAGGAGTTAAGTGACAAAAGGACATCAAAATGGCGGTGACGACCGCTGCGGTACGCACAGTCACCGCCGGCGGTGATCATGATTGGCCCCTGTTCCCCATAGACACCAGTGTTAACCAATGAGGAATTGCATTGCGGTACAGACCTCCTAACGCCATGACGACTTACGCCAGTAGAGTCATGTCACTTCCATCTGTCCTCAGCATGTAGGACAGGCGACCACCATTTGAAGTGTAAAATGTAATAGAGTGCAATCTCTATGCGCCCTCCATGTTGCCATATCTTCTTGTACATGTTAGGTACATCAGTCATACACAGCAATACATGGCATATGTGATGTGTGGCATCAGTTCGCTGCATTTGTACGTTGCATAGCACCGTGATCACATGATGATTGTCACAATGTTAGCCGTAAAACAACACTTCCATTATAGGAAGGCTATGCTTGTGCAGTTGTGTGTGCGTTGACATCATCCATAATGTGTTGGTGTGGTGACATATGTGTGTTGGCCCTCCCTAGGTACCGATCCATGCAGAGTCTGAGGAATACACCAGTGAATCGCCCCTAGTTGACCTGGCAACAATGGAGGAACAACACATCATATTGACCTATCGTCTGAACGGGATGACCATACGTGAACTGTATCCCCAGTTGTAGCCCGTTCTACTGCCAGCTCTGTGTAATCCCTATGCTATTCCTCCTACTGTGCAGGTACTATCTGTGCTATATTATTTGGCCAGTGGGTCATTTCAGGCGACAGTCGACTTGGCAGCAGGTGTGTCACAGTCAATGTTCAGTAACATCTTAAGGGATGTGCTTACTGCCTTGCTGAAACACCTCTACAGCTACATCAAATTTCCCCAAACTGGTGACTTGCCCACTGTGAAATCTAATTTCTGTGCCATTGCACGCATTCCACGTGTGATTGGGACCATAGATGGCACCCATATTGTCTTGATTCCTCCCAGGGTAAATAAACAAGTGTACTGGAATAGGAAAAGTTATCACTCCATTAATGTACAGGTGGTGTGTCTTGCAGACCAATACATCTCCCAAGTAATTGCCAAATTCCCTGGATCTGTGCATGACTCTTACACTTTTGGAATAGCAGTTTCCCACACCTGATGGCACAGCTACAAAGAGAGAGAGAGCCTGGCTTGTGGGTGAGTGAGATGTGAGAGTGTAGTAGCTAACAACCTGCCTTTCTTACTCTTTACCCTCTACACATGTCCTATGTATTCCCACTCTTCCCAGGTGACTCTGGCTATCCAAATCTGTCCTGGCTGTTGACACCAGTGAGTTATCCCAGTTCAGGAGGTGACATTTGCTACAATGAGGCACATGGCAGGACAAGAAGCGTCATTGAAAGGACCTTCGGCCTACTGAAGGCAAGATTCTGGTGCCTGCGTTTGTCAGGCGGATCCCTGGGCTACTCCCCAAACAAGGTTTGCCAGATCATCATGGCCTGCTGTATGCTGCGCAACGTGGCACTGAGGAGACATGTACCCCTACTGAAAGAGGAGAAAGGACCTGATCCATCGGCGGCAGCTGAGGGGACAGAGGACAGAGATGAAGAAGGGGAGGATGATGTGGACTCCAGAATTCAACTCATTCAGCTATACTTCCAGTGAGTTGAAGGTACATTTTGACTAATGTTTCCCCCAACATTGCCTATGTAGATTTGTGTACAATTGTAAGAATGTACAACCAGTGCTGGAGACACAGCAGTGTGTGTGTGTGTGTGTGTGTGTGTGTGTGTGGTACAATGTGTGTACTGTCACATACCCCTTACTGCTTCATGTGTTTGACTCCCAAAGGTAGTTCACACACAGAAGTTTTGTTTTCCTAGATGTGTTTCCTGCCTTCCCATGTATGAACTGTTTGGACATGCTGGGTGGATAGATGGTGTGGGCCAGATTTGCTGACAGTACGTGTGACACCACATCTCCTCAGTACATCACAGCAACCTAGTGTCCCTCACAATGTGGGTGAAGGTACCTTAGCTGAAGTAGATGGCCCTACAGTTGTACTAATCTGCAAAGCTGCATATTTGAGTTCATACCTGGTGTGTAGTGCAACTGACAAATGCTAATACAAGTCAGTCAAGAAGTGAGAGTATGTTCTGTATATGCTTTTATAACCTTATTCACATGATTCTTTTTGATGACAAAAAAGAGTTCTAAAAATTCTCCACATATGGAGCCCATTAAATATTGCACACCTGTGAGCGCATCTGGCCTTATTTGGTCTTCATTAATTTACTTATAAGGGGACACGTCGGAGGTTTGATGGACCCTTTTGACTACGCTTAGAGTGATTCATCCATGGTCACATATTTTGCTCACGACCTAACGAACAACAATACAATTCAGTTAACAATTTGTGACCAGATAACTTTGTAATAAAGTGAATGTCCACACCTTTTAATAAAGTTAGAACGTTTATTTCCCTAGATTAACAATGCTAATATCACGTAAATTAATCTCAAAACCAAATGATAAGCGTATACAAACAACACAGTCTGACCAAAGCGGCGAAAGAATCTCAATCTAACCAAAGCATTTATCATTAAACATTCAAGGGTTACAGTGCTGATTAATAACATCAATAACTGAACAACAGAACTGGCATACATCTAGATTAAACAGACAAATAAAATCAATTCTTTGTTGATAACATTTATAAGCATGTCACACTCTAACTAACCCTCCAGCTCGAATGGCATGTTTGGGCTTCATGCAAAAGTAATTTATTTATTCAAAAGTTAAATTGAAAAATTATATAACTAGGGCTCTAACAAAATGGTGGTTGGTACTTAAAAGAAAGAACTAAAGTCTTTAACAAAAATAATAACATTTTGTATACCTCTCCTGAATGGATCAGCAAGCTGTGATTTCTTCGTCAGTTGGACATCTGTCTGGTCAGCAATGGCAAGGAACAATGAAATGGAATGGCTCAGCCACCGTTGGGTTGTAAGTTAACTGAACCAACTTAGAATGGGCATCAAGCTAAAGAATCGGCATCAATAGCATTAACAGAATTACTCTGTGGGGCCAAAGTGCAAGACAGACAAGACATCAGAAACTGAGCTGCTCCTCGAACGGAACCGCTAAAGGATAGAGAATGGAATAGAATGAACGTCTCTGCAAAGTGTAGTCTGGATATACAAAAAATCCATAAAGCATTTTTCCACGCGTCATTGGTCAGAATATTGTGCGTTTGCAGTAGAACCAATAAACATTAATTCCCAAATCTATGAGATAGTTTGTCTGTCACACGTCGATGATTGTCTCCTCTTCTCCCGTTCCCATCACCAGTTTCGTCAGGTAACTTTTTAGTTGCAATCGTAACTCCCATCAGTGCAGCCATTGTTAAGGCCTGGGAACATTTACTTCTCACGCATCACGGATACAAATTTATTCATGGAGAGTACACTACATTACAGCAGACAGTTCTCACAAGAAAGTTTAAAACATCGACTAGTTTAACATTTCAATGTTATTCTGGGTGACTCTTTCCAGCAGAATGTATCACTTTTGATGAAAAAATCATTTGTTTTTACTTGATAACGCACAATACTGTGCCTCCTTTACCTTGGGAGATGTGGGAGGTGTAGAGACAAAGGAATCCAAAACCTTTACGGTGACGAAAGGAGAGACAGAGACAGACACATTAAGGAAAGGGCAGAGTTGGGCATGCCAGTGAAGGCTGCGCCACGCACAAAACTGACTGTCAGTTTCATGTGCAAGGATGTCAAGGTCTCCGTGCCAGTGGACCTTAAAATCATTCATGGCAATAGAACTGAAACCGAAATGGGAACCTAGTACTGCCATTCAAGCACAGATACTTTCTTCAATTTGGACAGCCATGCCATCAGTTTGGACTAGTTGGAGACCCACTTTCTTCTCCTCAGTGGTCACACTTTATCAATGTTCATTATTCTACAGGGACATTGTGATTGTTTTTTACATTTAACTGAGAAATCTGTGAAAGATAGTTTTACTCTTCAAAAATCTGCTTCATTAAGCAGTCATCCTGTGACATCCCTGGTATTCCAAGGTATTAGTCCATTAATCGAGTTCCACCGGTAGAGTAGCAACAGGCTGTAACCCCCAATGGAATTTCAACCAGTGACATACTATTACTGGGCATCTGGCTGTCATTGCTGACTTATGATCATACTCTGCTCTGAGACAGAGAGCCAATGTCATTCTCCTACTACCCACTTTGTCAGTGGAGCACCAATGCATGACTGTAACCTTCATACCCTCATCCAGTGCCATGCTGTGATTGTAATGTGTAAATCTGCTGCTCTCTTGAGACCCTAGGATATGCCTTATAGAGTTGGGTCATCTTGTGGCAATGCTTCATGGTGTCGGTCAGAAAATCTATCAATGTCATATTCACCACAACATCTTATTGCAGCAATATTAGTTATAATCTCCAGAGCACACTATAAATATCCAATATCTGTCGCTGCTAAACACATCTCTTTCTGAACACTTGTGAAACTCAAAAATGTAATTTCTAGGCTGGCTTCTGAGTGTCACTGTTACACATATGTTGAGTTTCACATTTCCCACAAAATATTTTCTGTTGGAAAAAAGACAGATTAAGAACATGGGAAATAGAAATCACCTGTGCACTAGGTAAGCCAATAATCAAGGTCTATGTATGATTATACATGCATAATGAAACCTGTGCTGTACAGGCCTCTGTTTGATAAACCAGATGTACGAAACCAAAACAAAAGTTACAGGGTTTGCAACCACAACTTTTATTTTTGCCATATACCAAAATACTTTTCTGATTCTGAACAATCTTTCCAAATAGTAAAATGTGTTTAACAGCTCAGTTAATTGGGATTTACAGTGAGATGTATCAATGGTATGTTACTACAATTGATGTTGCAAACCATGCAGAACTTATCAAGACCAGAAAAGAGGTGGTAACTCATTTGCAAAGGGGAAGCTCTTCCTGCTCCACATCTTCATTGTGGCAGGCAGCACCAGGATAGTGGGCAGTGATCCAAGGGACCACTGATGTTTTCCCAGGGATCAAAAGCATTTTTTTAAAGCAGGACCTGTTCCTGTAAGGGAATGTGACTATAGGGATGATGGATTGCTGTCCCTTGCACGCGACCATCACAGTGTTCGCAGCTAATCTGGGGGTGATCACAAATAGCAACCTGCATTAATAATATTAATCAGACAGGTTGTTCTAAAATCCCCTGCAAATGGGCGTTTAGTGAATCAATCTATTAGTACACAGGCCACGGTCAGATGGCAAACAGATTGTGCGCAGTTTGAAGCTTGTCTCTTAGTACATATGTGCGTTGGAAAATGTTTCTATACTGGCAACATATTGTGAACATCAATTTACTTTACCAGGTGAGTGTAGACCTCTTTTTGGATTTCCTTTTTAAAAAGGAGCCAAACTATGCATTCTAGCATTCCCATACTGCTGACAGCAGAAATAATGATTGTAGGAGCTGAAGGCCAAAGGAAGAGAGACTGAATAAGACCATAAATACGTGATTGTTTTAGGGATGGCACTAAATGTTTGTAAGGTACAATCCACTTTTAAAGGAAGGTTTGCCCTACTCCATTGTGTCAGTCTTTGTTACCTGATTGAGCAGTTCATTTGTGGTGAAAATAATTAACAGCTTGAGGAAAAGGCAAAAGCAAGACACCATAGCTGTCTAACTTTGCTCTGTGGCACTATGCAGTCAGACTTTGAACATATAAGTAAAAATATATCTGCTTGCTTCAGATGTTGTGGTTGTGAGGGGTAAATACATGAACTAAAGAAAGGTAAATTGGATAATCCTGAAAAACATATTTGTGACACAAGGATTCAATCTATGACTTGAAGGTGCGATGTTCACTACATCACTTATGTGTTGAGGTATCCATTAATTTAGATACATTTGTGTGTAGCTTTACAACCGGAAGTGTAAGTTAGATTTCGTTTCAGTTTTTCATTTTTAATATTTTGTCTCATAATACTCCAGATTAAGCTGATACATGCAGAATATATAATCTATTCTTTCAAATGTGACCAAGTACCTCAATTCGATGATTTCTAATCAAACTACCATTGAGATCATAGTATCAATGACAAATAACGAAGTACACGAAGATACATTTGGGCTGTGTGCTGTCCTCCAAGAAGCAATACAAGTCAATGAGCCGGTTTGATTTCCTGTATGACATGGTTAGTTTGGTCGTATGACTAAATAAATCTAATTTGAAAGCAGTTCCACCTTGCATTGGTTTTTTTGTTTTTATTTAAATTGGAGTCACTGCACCGATCTGTCATTGAAGATGGTTTAAGGGACCCATTGATTTACTAGTTTTGTGATTGTTTAGGAAAAACATTGTTGTTGGGGAAGCTTCCAGGCCCTTGTTGTTAGAAATGGGGTCTCTAGTTGGCAGAGGTATACACCCTTGTCCAAGTACAGACCATAATCCTAGTCAGGGTAAATCACACACAATCCAAATTATCCTGTGCCCACCCTCTGGTGGCTTGGCACTGTGCAGTCAGGCTTGATGTAGAAGGCAATGTGTAAAGTATTTGTGCAAAATAAATCGTGCAATAACACAATGAAACACCACAAAAAATAAACCACACAGGTTTAGAAAAAGAAATAAGAGTAAATTAAGGTCAAAACGATCAAGATTTGATAATCACAAGTTGAAATATCACTTTTGCAATGATAAGAGGAGTCTTAAGTCTTTAAAAATCAGCAGTTGTCTCTTGTGTGAACAAAGTACCTGCTATGCGTCAAAATTACACACACAGAGACCGCAGAGGAGGAGATGCATGGAAAATGGAAGGTGTGCGTTGGATTTCTGGACTCGCACAGACGATGCGTTGATTCTTGCGCCGATGCAAGGGCTTTGCGGTGACATCTGGTGCGCAATCTTGCATACTTACTGCGATGCGGGGTCTTTTGACACCCAGGGACTATACGTGGAAATCCTGAGTGTGCAGGACAAAGTCACAGATGCTGCGTCAATCCGGTGCATGATGCGTCAGAGTTTCTATCGCACAGCAGACGCTGCGTTAATTCCTCACGGAGGAAAGTCGGGGTGCGTTGTTCCGGCTCACGATGCTTCGATCCGGTGGGCTGTGTGTCAAAGTTCCAATCGCAACACTGGCGCTGCGTCGATTTCCACTCGGGGAGCCGGGCTGCGTCGTTCCAGATCGGCGATGCAGTGATTCTTTCACAGCTAGGCAGGCTGCCTCGATTCCAGCAGGCTGTGCATCGATTTTCACCGCAAAAGGAGTTCCTTTGAAGAGATGAAGTCTTTTTGGTCCTGAGACTTAACGAACAGGTGTCAAGATCAATCCAAGCCCTTGGAGAACACTTCTCAGCAGTGCCAGAGGCCAGCAAGACAGCAGGGCAACAGCAAGGCAGCAGTCCTTCACAGCAAAGCAGTCCAGGTGAGTCCTTTGGGCAGCCAGGCAGCTCCTCTTTGTAGGTTGCAGGATCTGACTCAGAGTGTCTGTCCTAGGAAGTGTCTGAGTTGGTAGGGTCAGGGACACAGTTTATGTACCCAAAAGTGCCTTTGAATTGGGGGAGACTTCAAAGATGGGTTTTGAAGTGCACAAGGTCCTCTTTCAGTACAGGTCTGTCTGCCAGAGTCCCAGTAGGAGGTGTGGCAGTTCTTTGTGTGAGGGCTTGCACTAGCCTTTGTAATGTAAGTGTCAAGCCCCTCCATTTTCCCAGACCAGGAAGACCTATTCAGTATGCAGATGTGCACAAGTGTGACTGAGCATCCTATGTTTGGGGTTGTCTCGGTGAAATGCACAAGGGAGCCAGTCCACCATCCCAGCCCAGATGTGGATTGGAGACAGGCTGTAAGGCACAGATGGATTTTAAGTGCAGAGAAATGCCCACTTTCTAAAAGTGGCATTGCTAAAATAGTAATATAAAACCCAACCTCACCAGTCAGCAGGGTGTTGTATTACCATTCTGGCCATACCAAATATGACCTGTTTACCCCTTTCTGATCAGAATCTACCACTCAAACATTATATGAGGGTAGTCCTAATGTTAGCCTATGAAAGGAGCAGGCCTCACAGCAGTGGAAAACGAATTTAGGAGTTTTCAACTACCAGGACATATAAAACACACAGGTATATGTCCTGCTTTTTACTTACACAGCACCCTGCACTATGGGTTACATAGGGCCATCCTTAGGGGTGACTTATATGTAGCATAAAGGGGAGTTTAAGGCCTGGCAAGGACTTTCAAATGCCAAGTCGAAATTGCAGTGCAACTGCACACCCATGCCTTGCAATGGCAGGCCTGAGACATGGTTAAGGGGCTACTTATGTGGGTGGCACAACCAGTGCTGCAGGCCCACTAGTAGCATTCAGTCTAAAGGCCCTGGGCACATGTAGTGCACTTTACTAGGGACTTACAAGTAGATAAAATATGCCAATTGGGTGTGAACCAATGTTACCATGTTTTAAGGAAAAGAGCATATGTACTTTAGCACCGATTAGCAGTGGTAAAGTGCGCAGAGTCCTAAAACCAGCAAAAACTATGTCGAAAAATTAGAGGGAGGCAGGCAAAAAGTGACCACCCCAAGGCTGTCAGGTCTAACACTTGTCAATAAAAGAAAGTCATTGGCTAAAAGAACATGTATTTTTGCAGTCAAAAAGGGCACATTGTTGTGCTACTTACTAGCACTGAAAAGAAATACATAGATTTGTCTCCCTGATTTTTCATTAATGGTGGACTTCTCCTGTACTACTGGGATTTTTGAAGGCTCAGTTTCTTTCTTTGCTGAAATCAACAGCACCCAAAGCCACTTGCATTACAAAAATACAGCTCCAAGCACCACCGGATAATGAAACCTCAAAACATGTGGCACCAGCAACACCAGTGGTGTCCCATGTAGTAGATGAAAGCCCATGACATCTTCAGATCCTCGCCTTTCTTTTGGTAACCAATCCAAATACTTCAAGAGGCTTTTAACTCTTAACCCCAATGTCTTCTCATCTTGCTTTCTGATGGGATCCTTGAAGGAATAAATAATAATTTTTGGAAACCGTGGTACTTAAAATACCTATGAAAGACATAAAAAATACTCAAAATGTTCTACTAAATGGACAATTTAAGAAAATTAAAGTGTATATTTAAAAAATAAATGAGCACTGACAAAGCCAATACGGCTGACCTTGACAGGATGGGGCAATGGTTCATTTATGCTGTGAAAAGAAAAACAGAATGTATGTACCCATCTAAACATGACTGTCATGTGCTTTCATGAAAGTGTTAAAATTAAAATACGTTCTTTGCTGTGGCTGTTATATTAGTGAAGGCTTAGGGTCGAGCGCAAAGCGCTCGTCCCTTGTGTAATCTCTATGGGCTTTTACCCATGCCCATGTCAAGACCATTTGTTTGGTTGGTTTGTGCGCTTGTCTTTTAAAATTAGCTTGATTTCATTAGTGGAAAGCATGCATAAGCCTTGCTTCTTCCGGTGATTAGCCCACTTTAAGCGCACCGGCCAACTACTGAAAACATACAAGCCTCCATGTTTTCCGTATGGTTTCTGCACTATTTATTCTCTTTATTTCGTAGTCAGCGTGATCTCGCTAGGCAGAAGTCAAGCGCTTTGCATGACATCGACCCTGTTGCATGGAAAATTGCACTTTTGCCATTAAGTTTCATTGCGAGCGGACTTCTGTTTCCTTTTGTGTTTGCTTTGCGCTTATGGTGGCCGTCGGCTCGCTTATGTGAAACTGTTTTACTTTTCAATTTATGTGGCAAGAAAAGTCTAGTTAGGAGTTTACAACGCTAATAGCTTTAACTCTAGTAAACTCAAGACTCATTGCATTGCAAATGCTTGTTTCAAATAGCAGGTTTTCGGCTGTGACATGCACTTTATTATTATTTGTGAAGGTTACAAGAATAAATCGCAATTTAACTAAGCACTCAAATCCCAGGCAACTGCCAGCGGTGGAGGCTACAAATCTCAAAGGGAGGGGGGAGTTACAGGGAGGGTATGGGAACAGGGTTTTAAATATATATATATTTTTTAATTTACCTCTTCTCGTCTGCCTGTCGCCGTCTCCTGCCGCCTTCCTCCTCTTCCCTCGATGTGGTGTCCCAGCATTCACTGGGACACCAGCACAGGCTACCCAGCAATCCTGGTGCTGCTCTCATGCTAAAGCTAGCGTGAAAGCGGTGTCAGGATTGGTGTGAGCGGCTTGGACTGCAGCTCAGACACAACCCTGTGGTCTGTGCAGTTTCTCCAGCCCGGCTGGTCAACACAGCTGAACTGGAGAAACCTAAGTGCGCATGTGTGTTTGGCCGACACATGCGCACTTAGGTGCACTCTCTCCTTCTCCCCTCCCACCTCCCGTGGCACAGCCCCGCCCCTCCCTTCACATGCTGCTGTCTGAGCCAGCAGCTGAAAGACAAAACGATAAACACGTATTGTTTTATTTTTCAGCTCCTGGCTTAGCGGGGGCGGCGACACTCCACCATTGCGAAGGAGCCACCCCTGGCAGCTACAAAGTCACAATGCATCTTACACAGTTTAAAACAGAGTCAAGAAATAAACCTCCATCTAACTGGGTACCCAAAGTGCAGGCAAAGTAAATAGCTGTTACTTAAAGTTAGTATTAAAAATAACTACAATTAAAAAAACAAAACACTTAGTTCATTTCTTGTCAGTGATAAAAGTGGTTCTATGTTTTAAGTGGCTGTGAACAATGTGCACAGAAACTGAGTAGTCACTCAAAGTGACGGAGATTTAGTTCGCGTTAATAATCTTTTGATTTACAGGAAGTGACGTGAGACATCACAGCCTGTATGGTCCAGGAAATACTTTCTGGAAAGCACCTTGCTGGGTGCTAAAGCATGTATTTAGATCGAAAGTGAAAGTGGCCGTCTGTTCCTTGAGGTTTTTTTACGACACCGGATTCTTACAGAAAAACCAGCACTGCTCGATCACCTCGGACGTAGCCTCAGTGGCGAAACAACATCCTTAGAACCGTGTGTCAGGCTGAGCTGAACTTTATCCAAGGAACGGACGAGACCGCAGGTATTGTACGTTTTAGGACTGCATCCTTCGACTGTTTACCCTTTCCCCAAAAGTCTCTTATTTGTTTGTTTATTTATCATTAAAATGGGGACCCCAACGCCAAAGCGCTAGACAGTGTTGTGCTTATGGTGACAAAGAGGCGTCTGGGCTCTTCTCTCCCCGTAGAGAGCTCTCCTGCCCAATTGCTCTCTCAGTGGTGGGCGCACTCCAGGGCCGTCGCCTGGGCCAAGCGACAGTTCATTTCACAGCCTGACTTCTCCAGAAGCCCTGTACTGATCTGCTTTACTAAAGCTAAAGTTACCTGGCGCCAGCTGACACCCCTCCTCCCACTTGCATACTGGGGCTTGTAGTTCGGGTTCATTTCAGCTGAACTATCACACCTCAAAACAATGACTTACAAAAAAGAAGACCGAAACTGAACATTGCCTCAGCTTGATGCTGCGAGTAATAAGGTAAACTAATTGTGAGCGCATTGTTTTGCTAATTGCCCAGGTTAGAGAGCTGGGCTAGTACTTAAATTGGTGAAACAGTAGAAGCCTGTGATGTTAGCATAAAAAGGGAGAGGTAGGTGTATCACCACTTTGCAGCACCACAAAGTGGGCAACGTCTTCGTGAAGTATTTACTTACCAGCGCAAAACTTTTTGTGCTGGAAAATTGCACTCAAAAGTAACACAATTAGCACTTTGGACTATGGGGACATTCCAGGGGTTTTTACGTGGACATTCCAACGCAACCATTCATGAAATTTGACTCCAAGCCAGATCTACTGACTAGCTGACGTGGCTTTCCTCCTGGAGACAGGCATTAAGTAGGGGAAATGTTTACATTTTGCTGCACATTTCACTAATTGCATGTATGGTGCACTGTATAGCACATATCCATTGAGTGAAATGTTAAACGTGGTCTAGGCTTTGGATTTAGTAATGGAAGGCACCCTGCCTGTGCAAACCCTATCCTAGACAGCATGCACACCCTTTTGCACTAGGTGCGAAGGTGCATGAGAGGCTCTAGGCATGCTGTTTGTGCACCAGGCCATGTATAGAACATACAGATGTGCACTGCTCTTGCCTCCTGCTAAACACTGTGATACCTAGAGTCCAGCTATAGCGCTGGGGGCACCTGGTGCATCAGTCTTTTTTGGCGCCCTCCCCACCCCATGACCACCTTCCTCTGATTCCCTCACTGCCATCCAGGCAAAGGTGCCCCTCATCTCTCCATAGCCCCCCGTCACATACATTTCATTTGTTGTAAAGGGTTGGTAAAGGCTGGCTTTACTAATTCACTCGGATATCCGCATAAAATACAGATCTGTTCTTTGCAGCAGGCACCATAACCCTATGCGCTACTTTATGGCATCAAAACTTCCACTGGACAAAACTCCCATCTCTCTCTCCCGCACGAATATTAATCACAAGAGTTATCTTGACATTTTAATGGATTCCTGAAGTCTGGACGCACAAATAACTTTTAAGCAGGTGCTTTGAACTCGCAAGTTTCTTAAGTTATTGCTAAACACAGCGCATCCCTGAGGTCAGCGCCCCCCCATGAGCTCAGCGCCTCCCTTCCCCGCCATCCAGGTCAGCACCAGGTGCGGCCGCACCGCTTGCAACGCCCTAAAGCCGTCCCTGGCATTACCCTATCTTTTTTGTGTATATAGCCCGGCTTCTCTCACACCTAAAATGCAGATTAAATTGATTTTTTTACTCCATACAAATTGCTGGATTGCCTTGTGTATGGAATATTCACCCTTTTTTTATTTTAAATTAAACAAACCGTTCTAGATAGACTTGTTATGCAGCATCAGATTGATTTACTATACATTGCATTCTACTTCAGGACCCTGTGATATGAGTGAATATAACTCTTTGAAATCCTCTAATAGGATCGCCCTTTAGAGGCAATGAATACCTTTTGCACTTCTGCTCTGGTCTGTGCAGTCTTGGTTTGCTTTAGAGCTATTTATTAATAGGGTGTGTTAAAGTTATGCACTGTGTTTTACATATGTTTTTGTGACCGGTTTTGTTAAGGTAAGCTAATGGAGATGTACCATGTTGTGTATATTTTTTACAGTCAATCACCCACCTCCTTCACAGGTTTCTTTTTGATGACAGAAAAGCTCCAAAAGTGCTCCACCTGTGGAGCCCATTGGATATTGCACGCCCCACCGCACATGGAGTACGACGCACTGATGAAGCATGCCACCGAGATAGGTGAGGGAGGGCCCATGTGTCCTGAAACTGAGACTTTTAGGGTTTGAAATGGAAACATTTTCCTCTGAACATAATATATAGAGAGTGTCACACTTTTTGTTTAGATCTATTGTTCTGAGAGGCTGTCTGACGCGCCAATAAAATCCTTCCTGTCCCTTGTTTTGATTTTGTGGTATTGTCAGCTACAGCAGCTTGCAACACATTTACTAAATGTGTGCTTTTGACCTGTTCTCAATCAATCAAGGATTTAAAGAGCCGGGCTAATCACCATAGGGTCTCAAGGCGCTGCTCTCAACACAATCCCAATAATCCAAATGTATGTAAATATTCAGTCCCCCAGCCAGCTGCCAGTCCCCTTCTCTCAATTACCAAATAATTCCTTTGAGACTTAGACAATTAAGCAAAGGAAGCTGTTTTTTTTCATTGGACTGTGAAAGAACAGCAACAATCCCATTGGCACTTTATAGCTAATGGTGATATTATGCAACCTTTGGCAATGCACTCATTTATTTTCGCGACACTTTCTCTTAGGCACCTCTCTACTTAATGCTTCTCAGTAATATTTGCCATGTGTAGTTTGCAATACAGCCAGTCAGGTTGGGGGGGAATTGGCACCCAGCAATAGAAACCTTAGGATGTGCAAATGTTGAAAATATATTGTTGTGCTGTGCTTCCATAGAGCTGAGGGATGATACCTGTGAACAAAAGACAGGTACCCTAAATTGGTGTTCCATTTTCAGTTGCTTTCTGGTTTTCCCAGAAGTACTGTGCTCAGTGTATTGGCTATGGGACCACAAGACCAATACTTGTGTGGTACTGACATACTCAAGAGCCCAGTAGAACACAGATTGGGACACACATTTGCAAGGGTATATTATGGCATGAGGAAAAGTCGGGTGTACGACCTTGTGTTGGAAAATGCTAAACATCTAATAAATGTCATGTTCCATCCACTCTTGCAGCTAGTCATGCAGAGCAAGGGAGGTCAGGTTCTCAGCAATAGAAACCTTACTTATCTCTGCTAATATTACATAATTGTTTCTGCAGACTACATTCCTTATAATAACCCACACATATTTGGTACTACTTGATTCCAGACATTAAGTTCAACATTTCCTTGGCTAGCTTTACAGGATTTATGGTTGGCCATTTGAGAAATGCAACACAATATTGAGCAGACTTTTTTATAGAAATTAAAATATCTATATTTTTCATTATACCTTTGGGTTGCAATGAAATAAGCGATGTGAGATTTACAGTAGTACTTAGCTCTTAATGTGCCAAAAAACATATCTGGCCCGATTGAGATCTTGGTGGATGAGTTACTACATCACAATAGTGACAGATATGCCATCCACCGAAATATAAATACCATTAAATCCTATGGGATGAACAAAGAGACCAAATAGGTAACTATGCTTGAACAACCTTGTGAAGCGAAAGTGTGAAATTAATGGTGTACGTAATCCCCCTCATAGTGTTTTTTACCAACTTCCCCTTTTACCTGTTCCCAACTATTGGGAAGGGGCAGTGCATTTGATTAAACGGCACGCCTTAAGAGTGTTTCACAACTGTATAAAACAATGAAAAATTTTCTTTTTAAATAGCGGGAGGCTTCAGATTAATGCAACACAGTTGCAAAGCCCAGGCATCGCCTCTTAGCCAGAGACATTCATTCAAGTTCCTCCTGTATCCTTTAGATGAAACTAAGATTATTTATGCAACTGGCCTCTTGTATAGGCTGAGATATAGACAAGCGCATTCCTGCAGCAACATCTCATGTCCCGGTGAGAGGAGATGTAAGCTTATCCACGACAAGACTGTGTGAGGCAGAGATAGAGCCTGTGAAATTGCTCACTATGAGATGGTGACTTGACTTGCAGCATATGCTTGTAGGAAGGCACTGCACAACTGTGTTAGAGCCATTTATCTAATGGAGCAAATGGGATACAGATGATTAAGACTTTTCTTCTTGAGCCACCCTGGACCGGCTTATATTTTGTGCACTCTATGAAGCACTGTTCAATGCTGTGGTCTAGCAACGTGGTAATCACACTATACAGAAACACATAAGTAAAGAAAATAAGTACTATATAAAGGGTGACTAGGGGGTTTTATGGGACATGGCAACCTAAATTACACCCAGGCACTGGTTAATTTATTGTGCGAATATGAAGATAATGAAAGATGCTGAATTGGAGCATCGAAACAGAATTCATAGCAGAGAAGGTAGCTCACACTGTAATTGCACAGGTATGAACCCGTCTCAAATGGGTGGTAGAAAGCTCAACTTTTCTTTTGTAGTGGCTGGTATTCATATAGCTCAGTCATTGACAAAACTGAATTTATGACTGAGGTCCTGATTACAACCTTGGTGGATGGGATACTCTGTCACAAACTTGATGGATGTCCTGTTCGCCGTATTACAAGTTCCATTATATCCTATGGAAATTGTAAAACGGCTGACGGGATATCTGTCACCTTTTGTGAGGGAGTATTCCATCCACCAAAGTTGTAATCCGGCCCTGTGAGTCGACTTAATCAGTGGCAACCCTTGATGAGTTTTCCAAACTGGGATGATAATTACTTTTATTTGTATTATAGTTTGCATGAAAAATGTTTGTTAATGGTAGTAAAAACATGTGAAGAATATGTGAAATAGACATACCAATGCAAAGGCATACTACTTTACAGGTGGTCTCAACCTTCTGCTTAGCTGAAATATTTGACTTTAACATATTACTAGGCAAATGCCAAGAGGTAAGAATAACAAAGTGACCACTATAGGGTATACAGGCCTTTGAAAAACATATTGTTAGAAATTGGGTGTCTAGTCTAGTATAAAGTACTTGTGCAATTCTTAAACAATAACCCAGTGAAATCCCCACAGAAAGACTCCACACTAGGTTAGAACAATAGATTCAGTTTTTATGAATAAAACAAGATTAAAATGACAAATATCCATAGAGCAGAAGTCAAGATATGATTTCTTTAAAGATTAAATGCAAATATATTGTTTACTCATGAGTTTAGGCCGCCCGCAATGGAGCGCAGGCCAGATACAGGACCGGTGCAGGGCCCGCTGAGCACAAACACCTTAGGCCTTGTTGCAGCATGAGATGTGTCTGTGATCCCCCCTGCAGTTAAGTTGACTGGAGCAAACCCCCTAGGTCCACTTCTAAGGGTCCAAAACTGGGGTGGCATCGCTTGGCAGGACGCACTCACAAGCAGATGAGCCCAAGGGGTGGAACAGGAGGGTTCTAAGTCTTTTGTGTCCCTGAGACTTAGGTAACAGAAGGCAAGCTAGCATGCCCTTGGTGATACTCTGGGGCTAAGTGATGCATGTCTAGTCCTATTCACCCATGCAAGGGAACAGCAAGTGGCAGGACAGCTCAGAAAGACAAGAGCATAGCAAGTCAGAGTTCCTCAAAGCAGCAGTTCAGCAGAGTAGCAGTTCTTTCAGCCCTGCAATTCTTCTTCCCGGACAAGCAGAATAGCCACAGCTCCAGAACTGTACTGAGTTTGTGGTGTCAGGGGTCCAGAACTTACACCCAGTTGTGCCTTTGACCCTCAACCACCGCCTGACCTTCTACACCCCTGCCAGGCAACTCCGATCCTCCCATCTTGCACTTGCCACCATCACCAGAATCAGGAAAAGCACAGCTGAAGGAAGATCCTTTTTCTACCTCGCAGTCCGGACATGGAATACACTCCCTCTCAACCTCAGACAGGCTGCATCACTGAAGCAATTCCGGAAGGATCTCAAGACTTGGCTCTTCGAATGATCAGCATGCCCACCACAGTGCCTTGAGACCCCAAATGTGATAGGCCACACTTTACAAGTACTGACTGATCGATTGATTGATTTATTTGAAGTGCAGGAGAATTGTAAAAAAAGATATGAAGCACAAAAGGTCTCTGCCCTTCCTGCCTTGGCTCTAGACTCACTACAGGGGGTATGCAGCTCTTTGTGTGGGGACAGGCTGAGCCCTTTCAGGTGCAAGTGTCAGCAGATCCCTCACATCCAGCCCAGGAAGATCCATCAGCCTGGTGATGGGCTATCAGGAAGTGAATAGCCCATCAGGCACAACGAAGCGCCCTTTGTGTGTGACTGTCTGGAGGGAATGTACAAAGCCGAGCCGTCACCCACCCCAGATGTGTATTGGAGACAGGCAGAATGCACAGAATGGTTTAGGTGAGGGAAATGCCCACTTTCTAAAAGTGGCATTTTTAGACTTGCAACGTAATATCCAACTTCACCATAAGTTGTGATTTTAAAATGTGAGTCCAGGGACACCAGACTCAAAATATCTATCTTGTCCCAATTGGAAATTGCTCTTATAAAATGTAATAAGGTAATCCCAATGCTAACCTTTGGGAGAGATAGGACTTGCAAAAGTATCACTATGCCACCAGATTCAAGCTAGTCTGGCTGAAGAGGGGTGATACCCCGAAACTGGTCCCAGGATGCTTGTTTCTGGTCCAGGGAGGACCTGGCCTGGCCGTCTCAGCTGAACTGTTCCCATGGGGTACAGGGTCAAGACTGATTTGCATATGGCTGTGTCCAAATTGAAATGACATGGTGAGCAAAAAAACTGATGGATTAAACCCAGATCTGTGACTGGGGGTGAATGTTTGATTTGGTCTACATTTCGTCCATCAACTGTCCGTACTGCACTAGGTGCAGTGCTGCTTTTCTTAAATCTGCCCCTAGATGTGTCAGTTTTGGATACACCAATGTTACCATGTTTAGGTGCACTTTAGCACTGGTGCAGTGTTCAAGTGCCCAGATCCTGAAGCCAGCAAAAACAAGACCAGAACAAGCATTTGCAATGCAATAGGTGGTGCATTTGTGTGAATTGGAGCAATTGGCATTGTAAATTCATAACTGGACTTTTCTTGCCAAATAAAGTGGTCAACCCTGTCTCATAATGTTTTCTTTTCCTGCCATATAATTCTAGTGGCCCTTCATAAAACTAAAGCGCTTCCATTTACCTTCTTCCTCTATCTGCAGCAAAAAAAATTAAATGTTGACATTTAGCATCCTAATTTAAATCAGGCATGCTAATTCCAATAGAATACCACTTTCACCACCCCACCATCAGAGTTGCAGGCTGGCTAACACAATCCCCTCAAAAAAGACACAAGACAGCCACAAAGGAGAAATAAACTAGAAGGGTCACCCAAACATATCAAGAGTGTTGAAACAGTCATGGTGTAATCAGGATGTTAAGTTGGCCTGAATCATGGTCATAATTGTAATAAGGAGAGATTATTAAAACATATACAATTATCCTATAAACCTTTATCAGAAATAAACATTTGGCATTAGACTGTAATGATCAAAACAGCCCCTAGAGGGCACCATAACAAAAATATCATTTGTAAGAAACATGATCGTGGAACCATATTGTTAGCCCCTAGAGAGCATAACCACCTGGAAAAAAACAGGAGAAAGTAATGCAGTGTCACCATACACTCCACCCCCAGTAGGCATTTTTAGGGCTAGCAGGCCTACTGCAATGATATTACAAACAAGGCCTTTAAAACAAAACCTCTCCCAGCTGTAAAACAGAGGTTCTGGCCATTAGAAAGCTTAAAGGACATTGAATGGTGGGAGGGGCTATTATTTTGGGGTCCCCCATTAACCTAGTGTGGGGACCCAGGGATGATGTAGACAGAGCGTTTTGAAGGTGGTCCCATTGTCCTAGGACCACCACAGGCTGAGGTATGAGCAAAAATGTTTTGTAAAAGAAATGCCCTGCAAAGCATGGGGTGTGATTCTGTGCTGTGAATATTCTAGTATGTTAGCAGCAATGCTCAGAACAGCCCCTAGAGAACACCACCATAAAGATAGAATTTGGAAGAAACATGGTCATATAACCATAGAGTCAGCTCTTGAAGAGTATAACCACATGAAAAAATGGGAGAAAGTAAAGCAGTGTAACTATATATGTAGCCCCTAGAAAGCATAGTTCATTACACCTTTTCAAGGCTGACAGGCCTACTGCAATGATATTACAAAGAAGGCCCTTAAAACATAACTTCCCCCACCTGTAAAACAAAAGTTCCAGTCATAAGCGAGCTTAAAAACATAATGGGTGTAGAGGTTATTATTTAGGAGTCCACACTAACATAGTGTGGGGGCCCAGAGATCATGTAGACAGAAAGAGCACTTCACAGTGAATGTTTTGAGGGTGGTCCCATTGTCCTAGGGCCACCACAGGCTGAGTTACAAGCAAAAACATTTTGTGAAAGTAATGCCCTGCAAAGCATTATGGGGCAATTTTCCATGCCACACATATTTTACTACGTTGATATGACTGTGATGCTCAAAACAGTGCCTAGAGGACACCACAATAAAAATAACATTTGGAAGAAACATGGTCATGTAACCATACACTCAGCTCTTAGAGGGCATAACCATACGTAAATAGAATGATGGGATAAAGTAATGCAGTTTAAACATATATGCAGCCCCTATAGGGGCGTAGAGCATTACACATTTTCAGGGGTAGCAGGCCAGTATCCATGATATTACAAACAGAGCTCTCAAAACACAAGCTATTCCCAGCTACATAACAAAAGTTCCAGCCATGAGAGCACTTAAAAAGACACTGGATGGTGGGAGAGGTTATTAATTTGCAGTCCCCTCTAACCTAGTGTGGGGATCTAAAAATGGTGAATGTTTTGGTGGTGGCCCCATTGTCCTAGGACCACCACAGGTTGAGTTATAAGCAAACATGTTTTGTAAAAGTAATGCCCTGCAAAGCATTATGGGGCAAGGTTCCTGAGTGCAGTGAATATTGTAATATCTTCTCTCCCGCTGTGCCGGGAGAGCCGCATTCGCTTTGAGGATTTCTGTTTTAGGGAAAGCATTTACCATTTTCAAGTGCCATAAGGGGAGAGCCACAAGAAATTACTCTGATTTAGGTAACTGTGAACAATGTGACCAGCACTACAATATATCCGTCGATTTCACGCTATTGTTCCTGTTCGCGCTATGAGCGCCACGGCTGCCATGCAACAAGAATGGGAGAGACAAAAGAAAAAATTTAGTCCACCCACGCTGAAGTATATCGGCAATCGTGCAATAATCCATGTAACAGGGGCAGTCTGCAAGGCGTGACAAAAACAGCCTCAAGGCGGACAAACATAAAGCATTTACCAATGACATCAAGTGAATTTGGAAAGGCAGGCCCAGGAACAAATGAAAATAATGGGCGTGGTTAAAATCCCTCAATACTTACAACAGGTCAAAGTGCTTGCGCGCTCAACCTAAAAACTGAGTAGTTAGGCAGAAATTGGGGGAAGACAGCCCTAAGGCTGTCAGGTTCAACACATATCGTGTAGCTACTGCTGGATCTACTTACTTAATGAGGTTATCACTGACCACTGTGATCTGTCACGTAATTTAATTTTCATGCTGCCATCTGGGTTGTACTCCACATGATTGGCTTCTGATCTAGACCCCATTTCCATGAATACGTAACAATATATTGTGATTAAAAAGATGTAGGCTATTTCGGTTTCAAAATTGATATAGACCATAGTGCTGACAACACTAAAAACAAGCATTTGCAATGCAGTTGGTCTCACGTTTGCCCGAGTTAGACCTATCAGCGTTGCAAATTCATAACTGGACTTTTCTTGCCACATAAATTGAAAACGAAAAGCAAAACAGTTGACAGAAGCAAGTCAATTCAAAGCGCCACGTCCGCCATGAGCGCAAGGGTTATTGGCTCCCTGCGTGAATGTCTAGAAAGGATCGAGGCTGGGATGAAAGAGCGCAGCTAGGATGAAATGCAAACCGAAACTAGAGGAGGGTCCATCACACACTGTAAAAGGAGGAAGTGTGAAATAGTGTGATGGCCAACAAAAATGTACACTTAGTGAAATTGCCTGAATGGGAACTCAGCACACAAAGGAGGGACAATTCACAAAATGCACCGATAAAAAGTAAGCATTTAAGACAAGCACAACAAAGAATGAATAGCAAGAGTGGGCGTGGTTAAAAGCCCACAAAGAGATTACAACAGGCCAGAGCGCTTGAACGCTCGGCCATATAAAGAGTATGGCTGCAAAAGGAAGGATCTGTTCCGACACTTTGCATCAAGACGCCAACATCGGGGTCCGCGTTTTGAGTTAAAAGTAAACTTTTCTTTAAATTAAACCACTGGCTGGGCAACAAATTATCGTCTGTTATTGCTTTACTTTGCTATCTAGGATGCTTAAAAAGTGTACTTGGTGCTCCGTTTTGGGCTGATTCGTATGGCAATGCCCCGGGGCAACTGCAACCCCAGTCTGCCGTGAGACTTCTGACATATTTCCCACGCATCAGAGCTTTAATACTAGATGACTCAGGGCTATCAGGGAAAAGAACTGTTATCTGTCCTAAAATAAGCAAATATCCATAAAGAAAAGTGCCAGACCCTCAAATATGCTACAATTCACCTGACAACCACCGCCAGAGGCGTAGCCATTACAGGGATATCACACAGAAGTTCATCATGTAATTTTGCGTCAATGCTTCCAAGCAGTGGTGAAAGCGGATGCTGGCAGCAGTAATGTAAGTAAAATCTAAAATTTTATTCCAGGTGCCAAGGAAACAGGAACTGCTACAGCAACCCATAACAAGTTAAAGCTATTAGCATTGTAAACGCCTAATCAGACATTTCTTGCCACATAAACTGAAAATGAAAAGTAACACAGTTTCACATAACTAACTGGACTTTTCTTGCCACATAAACTGCAAATGAAAAGTAAAACAGTTTCACATAAGCGAGCCGACGGCCAAATGAGCTCGAAGCAGACACACAATAGGAAACAGAAGTTCGCTCGCAGTGAAAGGTATCGGCAAAAGTGCAATTATCCATGTAACCGGCAAAAGTAGAATTATCCATGTAACAGGGTAGATATCATGCAAAGCGCTCGACTACTGCCCAGCAATATCACGCATCCTACGAATTAAAGAGAAAAAGTAGTCCAGAAACCATATGGAAAACATGGAGCCTCGTATCTTTTCAGTAGTTGTCCGGTGCGCTCGTGGCAGGCTAAACACCAGAAAAGGCATGCCTTTCACTAATTAAATCAAGCAAATTTTAAAAGGCAAGCCCACAAACCAACCAAACTGATGGGCGTGACATGGGCATTGTTAAAAGCCCGCAGAGAGATTACTCCAGGGACAGAGCGCTTTGCGCTCGATCCTAATTATATCACTTAACTTTTGATCTTACAATGGCATCACAAGAAATTACATCACACCCCGTAGTGATAAATTGTACTAATGAACATCAATCCCCAGAATATCATGATATAAAAATATCGAGGACAGAACATTGAGGCACAAAATGTCGAAAGGTAAGTGCATATAGAGAAGTATAGATGTAGTATTTATAACTCCATATATACCTACCTTATTGATATATGTACTGTGCAGATACACATAAGTGGACTAAGCTATAGAAAATCTAGACTTTCCTATCTGCGGATATTTTTAAAAATATTTTGTCCTCTTTATTGTGTCCCATCAATATTCTGGGGTAGATAGTCAGGGTGCACGCCCATGTGACACATTTGAGATTGCAAGACATGGTCCTGTATAAAATATTGGGAAATTAAGTGATAAAGCATTTGACGTATGAGTACTGTGGGCAACCTTAACCTCACAGATGTACATTTACAGGATCATGAATGGAAGGGACAATGACCAAATAAGGGAGTGCGGATGTCGGCTTCATGTCTGTGCAAAATGCAGTGACACCCCCCCCCTACCTTTAGAATACCATGTGTTTGTCAGCATCGCAATGCTATACATATTGCACACATGGCCAACATACGGTGAAGAAGAGGCGGGTCTCCGATAGGGAGTTTGCCATTTCTGTTGGGTGCTGTGTGTACAGTTAGCTCTCGTTTAGAGCCCCTAGCTGCATTCACAGACCTTATCTGGTGAGTATAATTTTATTTATTCAAGCACATTGGTGCCTTTTCTACACTTGGGGTCACCTCTGGGACCCCATTTTGTGGCTTTTTGGCAGGTCTGCACACAGACCGTGCCCCATTCAGCAACCATCCCCCAGGTTAAATACAGTCCTGGTGAGATCCTCATATCCAAGGGCTGAAACGTCATGAACACCAACAGACAGACCTTGATTTCAAAACTATACACTGACAATACATAGCATTGTACAGATGTGTAGATATATCTATATGTGTGTATGTATATGTATATGTTCGATGGCATGTGTAGCTGCAGATACACATGCTGTGCATATCCCGCCATCTAGTCTTGGGCTCGGAGTGTTACAAGTTGTTTTTCTTTGAAGAAGTCTTTTCGAGTCACGAGATCAAGGGACTCCTCCCATTTCGGCTCCATTGTGCATGGGCGTCGACTCCATCTTAGATTGTTTTCTTTCCGCCATCGGGTTCGGACGTGTTCCTCTTCGCTCCATGTTTCGGTTCGGAAAGTTAGTTAGATATCGGAAAAATTTGACGGTATTGTTTGCGTTCGGTATCGGGTTAGTTAGCGTAGATCGACACCGAATTTTGAAGAGCTCCGGTGGCCCTTCGGGTTTCGTTTCCCGGCGGGGCCTGGTCGGCCCGACCACGTACGTCTACAAGACTAATGGAACGGACCCCATTCCGCTTCTGCCCCAAATGCCACAACAAGTATCCTTACACAGATCAACATTTGGTCTGTAATTTGTGTTTGTCTCCCGAACACAAAGAGGATACCTGTGAGGCCTGTCGAGCGTTTCGGTCGAGGAAAATGCTGAGGGACCGGAGAGCAAGAAGGCTTCAAATGGCGTCGGCGCCGTCAGGACACCACGACTTGGAGGAAGAAGAAACCTTCTCCATTGCTGACTCGGACGAGGCCGAAACAGAACAGACGCCGAAAACCGTGAGTAAAACAGCCCCGGCCAAAACTCACGTAAAAATCATCAAAGCCCAGGGGACGCCACCGCCGGCAGGCCGTGGCTTAACCCAAAAAATTGGTGACCGTCCTTCGGCACCGAAAAAGGGCACACATGTGTCGAAGTCATCCGACTCTGGTCGAGATACCGGCACAGAACACACTCGGCCCCGAGACACTGGTTTAGAACAATCTCGACATTGAGATACCGGCACCGAGATGAGTCGGCACCAAGAGATCGGAACACCAAAACTAAAAAAAAGTGGCTTCGGAGCCGAAAAAGACTGTCGAGAAGGTTTCAGTACCGAAACATCCGGCTTTGGAGCCAAAAACAAGTTCCTACACCGAGGAACAAGGGCTTTCCACACAAATGCAAAGCCATAAATTCGGACAAGAGCTAGAAGCAGGGGAGCCAGATTATACACAGAGAAGGCTCCCTATCCAAAAAGAGACGGGGAAGATAAGAACTCTCCCTCCTATAAGTATGAAAAAGAAACTTGCTTTCCAAGATAAACATAAACAACCACAGGCAAAGGTGGCAAAACAAGTAACTCCGCCACCATCATCACAACGCTCACCACAATGCTCACCACAACCATCACCAATTGATAGCCCACCTATGATGCAGTCTCCAACGCACACAGGCATGAGCCAAGATGACCCAGATGCATGGGATCTTTATGATGCGCCCGTGTCAGATAATAGTCCTGACTGTTACCCAGCAAGACCATCACCACCTGAAGACAGTACTGCTTACACACAGGTGGTGTCCAGAGCAGCTGCTTTTCACAATGTGACACTGCACTCTGAACCGATTGAAGATGACTTTTTATTTAATACTCTGTCGTCCACACATAGTCAGTACCAGAGTCTTCCGAAGTTACCGGGAATGTTGAAACACGCAAAGCAAGTATTTCAAGAACCCGTAAAAGGCAAAACCATCACTCCTAGGGTGGAGAAAAAGTACAAGCCTCCCCAACAGACCCTATGTACATCACGCAGCAACTGACACCTGACTCAGTAGTAGTAGGCGCAGCATGTAAAAGGGCGAATTCACACACCTCCGGAGATGCACCACCACCCGACAAAGAAAGTAGCAAGTTCGACGCAACGGGGAAAAGAGTGGCAGCACAAGCAGCCAATCAATGGCGCATTGCCAATTCACAGGCTTTGCTGTCAAGATATGACAGAGCCCACTGGGATGAAATGCAGCACTTTATTGAACATCTGCCCAAAGAATTCCAAAAGCCTGCACAACCAGATACGATCGGCAATGGACGCAGCAGACACAGCTGCACGAACTGTAAATACAGCGGTCACAATTCGGAGACACGCATGGCTACGCACCTCAGGATTTAAGCCCGAAATCCAACAGGCTGTGCTTAATATGCCTTTTAATGGACAGCAGTTGTTTGGGCCGGAAGTGGACACAGCTATCAAGAAGCTGAAAAAGGATACAGATACGGCCAAGGCCATGGGCGCGCTCTACTCCACACAGAGCAGAGGCACTTTTAGGAAGACACAATTTAGAGGGGGGTTTCGGGGCCAAACCACAGAACCCTCAACCTCACAAACCAGACCCACATACCAGAGCCAGTATCAGAGAGGAGGCTTTCGGGGACAATACAGAGGTGGACAATTCCCTAAAACTAGAAGGAAGTTTCCAAGTCCAAAGACCCCTCAAAACAAACAGTGACTTCAGTGTCACAAATCCCCAACACATAACACCAGTGGGGGGGAGACTAACAGATTATTACCAGATTTGGGAGGAAATAACAACAGACTTGTGGGTCCTAGCCATTATCCAGCATGGTTATTGCATAGAATTCCTACAATTACCACCAAATGTGCCTCTAAGAACACACAACATGTCCAAACAGCACTTAGATCTACTACAAATAGAAGTCCAAGCGTTGTTACAAAAAGACGCAATAGAACTAGTACCCAAACATCAGAAAGGAACAGGTGTTTATTCCCTGTATTTTCTAATACCCAAAAAGGACAAAACTCTGAGACCCATCTTAGATCTCAGAACACTAAGGGGGTTATTCTAACTTTGGAGGAGGTGTTAATCCGTCCCAAAAGTGACGGAAAAGTGACGGATTTACCACCAGCCGTATTACGAGTCCATTATATCCTATGGAACTCGTAATACGGCTGGTGGTATATCCGTCACTTTACCGTCACTTTTGGGACGGATTAACACTCCTCCAAAGTTAGAATAACCCCCTAAATCTTTACATCAAATCAGATCACTTTCACATGGTGACACTTCAAGACGTAATCCCCTTGCTCAAACAACAAGACTACATGTCAACTTTAGATCTCAAAGATGCGTACTTCCATATACCCATACATCCTTCACACAGGAAATACCTAAGGTTTGTAATCCAAGGAGTACATTACCAGTTCAAAGTGTTACCATTCGGGATAACAACAGCACCAAGGGTATTTACAAAATGCCTTGCAGTAGTAGCTGCACATATCAGAAGACAGCACATTCCCGTATTCCCGTATCTAGACGATTGGTTAATCAAAACCAACACTCAGGAACATTGTCTTCAACACACAAAATACGTCATAGAAACCCTTCACAAACTGGGTTTCTCACTAAACTACCAAAAATCACACCTACAGCCGTGTCAAATACAACAATACTTAGGAGCAACAATCAACACTAAAAAAGGGATTGCCACTCCAAGTCCACAAAGGGTACAAGCGTTCCAATGCGTAATACAAAGCATACACCCAAACCAGAAGTATCAGGTAAAATTAGTAATGAAACTACTAGGCATGATGTCCTCATGCATAGCCATTGTCCCAAACGCAAGATTACACATGCGACTCTTACAACAGTGCCTAGCAACACAATGGACACAAGCACAGGGTCAACTTCAAGATCTAGTGTTGATAGACCGCCAAAGACACACCTCGCTACAATGGTGGAATCATGTAAATTTAAATCAAGGGCGGCCTTTCCAGGACCCAGTGCCTCAATACGTAATCACAACAGATGCTTCCATGGTAGGGTGGGGAGCACACCTCAACCAACACAGCATCCAGGGACAATGGGACATTCAGCAGAAACAACTTCATATAAATCAGTTAGAACTACTAGTAGTGTTTCTAGCATTGAAGGCATTTCAACCGCTAATAGCCCACAAACACATTCTTGTCAAAACAGCCAACATGACAACAATGTATTACTTAAACAAACAGGGAGGCACACACTCATCACAACTGTGTCTCTTAGCACAGAAGATTTGGCATTGGGCGATTCACAATCACGTTCGCCTAATAGCGCAATACATTCCAGGAATTCAAAACCAGTTGGCAGACAATCTCAGTCGAGATCACCAACAGATCCATGGGAGATTCATCCCCAGATACTACAAACCTACTTCCAAAACTGGGGAACACCGCAAATAGACCTATTCACAACAAAAGAAAACGCAAAATGCCAAAACTTCGCATCCAGGTACCCACAGCCTCACTCCAAAGGCAATGCGTTATGGATGAGTTGGTCTGGGATATTTGCTTACGCTTTTCCCCCTCTCCCACTCATTCCGTATCTAGTAAACAAATTGAGTCAAAACAAACTCAAACTAATACTAATAGCACCAACTTGGGCACGACAACCTTGGTACACAACACTACTAGACCTGTCAGTAGTACCTCATATCAAACTACCAAACAGACCAGATCTGTTAACTCAACCCAAACAGCAGATCAGACACCCGAGTCCAGCATCGCTCAATCTAGCAATCTGGCTCCTGAAATCTTAGAATTCGGACACCTAGACCTTACACAAGAATGTATGGAGGTATCAAACAGGCTAGAAAACCTACTACAAGACATTGCTACGCAAATAAATGGAAACAATTTGTTTATTACTGTCATAATAATCAAATTCAACCATTACACGCGTCTGCTAAACACATTGTAAGATACTTACTACACTTACAAAAATCTAAGTTAGCTTTTTCATCCATTAAAATACATCTCACAGCAATTTCTGCTTATCTGCAAATTACACATTCAACTTCGCTATTTAGAATCCCAGTCATAAAAGCATTTATGGAGGGTCTAAAAAGGATCATTCCACCGAGAACACCACCAGTTCCTTCGTGGAACCTTAATATTGTATTAACACGACTCATGGGTCCACCATTCGAACCCATGCACTCTTGTGAAATGCAATACCTAACCTGGAAAGTAGCCTTCCTAATAGCTACAACATCTTTCAGAAGAGTAAGTGAAATACAAGCCTTTACCATACAGGAACCCTTTATACAAATACACAAACATAAAGTGGTTCTACGCACAAATCCCACATTTTTGCCAAAAGTTATATCACTGTTCCACTTAAACCAAAATGTGGAACTCCCAGTGTTTTTTCCACAACCAGACTCTGTAGCTGAAAGAACATTACATACATTGGACATAAAAAGAGCTCTAATGTACTACATTGATAGAACCAAACAGTTTCGCAAAACAAAACAATTGTTTGTAGCTTACCAAAAACCTCATACAGGAAATCCAATATCCAAACAAGGCATTGCCAGATGGATAGTTAAATGTATTCAAACCTGTTATGTTAAAGCTAAGAGAGAAATGCCTATTACACCGAAGGCACACTCCACTAGAAAGAAAGGCGCCACAATGGCCTTTCTAGGGAATATACCAATGACCGAAATCTGTAAGGCAGCCACATGGTCTACGCCTCATACATTCACTAAACATTACTGCGTGGATGTGTTAACAACACAACAAGCCACAGTAGGACAAGCAGTACTAAGAACATTATTTCAAACAACTTCAACTCCTACAGGCTAAACCACCGCTTTCGGGGAGATAACTGCTTACTAGTCTATGCACAGCATGTGTATCTGCAGCTACACATGCCATCGAACGGAAAATGTCACTTACCCAGTGTACATCTGTTCGTGGCATGAGACGCTGCAGATTCACATGCGCCCTCCTACCTCCCCGGGAGCCTGTAGCCGTTATAAGTTGATTAAAATTAAACTTGTACATTTGGAAATTTGTAAATAAAATACTTTTAGTCACATTATGTACATACATACTTACTCCATTGCATGGGCACTATTACTATATACACAACTCCTACCTCACCCTCTGCGGGGAAAACAATCTAAGATGGAGTCGACACCCATGCGCAGTGGAGCCGAAATGGGAGGAGTCCCTCGATCTCGTGACTCGAAAAGACTTCTTCGAAGAAAAACAACTTGTAACACTCCGAGCCCAACACTAGATGGCGTGATATGCACAGCATGTGTATCTGCAGCTACACATGCCATCGAACAGATGTACAGTGGGTAAGTGACATTTTCCACATATATATATATATATATATATATATATATACACACATACACACATTTGTACATAATGTCTTAGGCTGCCTTTGTGAAAACCATTACATGACTGTTATCCCTTAAACTGTTCACTTTCTTCTTGGTTTGGGTTTTATTTCCTTACACTTGGGGCTTTGTGCAGATATTATCTCACTTTATCACATTACTTTGGTCTAAAAACATTTTTGATGCTTACCTAATTAAACGTATTTGGTTGATTTGCGTACTACAATTACATACTGGTTGTTTTCTGCTAACCTTTGAAATTGAGTCTAAACAGTATTTTTCTGTCTTGATGGAAAATGGTTTGCCAATGATTTACTCCTTACAGGATTTCCTGTCTTAATATATAGTTTTTGGGAAAAATTAGTTCTATGTGAATGCATATTCCAGGTTCACACATATGGTGTTGTTCCTTTTCCATGTTTCACTATGGCTGCTTTTGGGACAAGTACCCCCAGATCCATGCATAGGTAGCTCATCTAATCCTGGTTCTTCTTATAATGGAATAAAGAGAGCGTTAAGTCTGAGAAGGCAAACCAAACACGTAAATAGAATGAATTAATAAAATAAGGCCACAGAAACATGAAAGTTCTGAGGATAAATTAGTTGTGCTATGCCTGTAAAGGGTTTTGTCAATCTTATGCACTCTGTGCTCCTCTCTTTTATTGACCCTCTTTCTTTATCTCTCCTACTGGTGGTTCCCTTTCATCCCCCTCTCTATTTGCCCCCATCCTTTGCTATGCCTCCATTTCTTATCCATCTTTGTTTCAGATTATGGCCCTCATTCTGACCCTGGCGGTCGGCGGAGAGACGGCGGTCGGACCGCGAACAGACCGGCGGTATTAAAAATGGCATTCTGACCGCGGCGGTCCCCGCCGCGACCGACCGCTACTTCTCCACTCCGACCGCCGCGGCGGTCATGACCGCGGGGCTGGAGTTTGCGCACTCCGGCCCGGCGGTCGTCCCAAGACCGCCAAGGGTATTATGACCCTGCCTACCGCCGCGGTTTCTTGCGGGCGGGAACCGCCGTGCGAACCATGGCGGTAAGCACTATCGGGGCCAGGGAATTCCTTCCCTGGCACTGATAGGGGTCTCCCCCACCCCCCACTACCCACCCGAGTCCTCCCCCCACACCCTCCACCCCCCTGCCACCCCCCAGAGGTGGTACGAACCCCCTCCCCACCCCCACCCCGACATGCACATACATGTACCCCGACATGCACACACCCCCAACATGCACATATACACGCCCCCTACACACACATACACAACGGGGACACATACCCGCACACATACATGCCGACATGCGCACCTGCCGAACAGCACACATTACCCATAGACACAGCAGCACCCCCCGCCCGCATACACGCACTCACACACCCACTCTACACACTCACACGCACACCCCCATGCACGCCCACATCACACAACACCCCCCCACCCCCTCCCCTCACGGACGATCAACTTACCTTGTGCGTTGGTCCTCCGGGAGGCGACGGGAGCCATAGGGACGTGACCGCCAACAGAAGACCGCCAACAGAAGACCGCCACACAGAAATGTGGGTCGTAATTCTGTGGGCGGTGTTCTGCTGGCGTGGCGGTGGAGGTTGACCAGTCTCCACTTTCCCGCCGACCGCCAGTGTGGCTGCTGGCGGTTTTCCGGCGGAACGCTCCCAGCGGTCAGAATGCGCACAGCGGCACACCGCCGCGGTCGGCGGTCTTCACCGCGGCGGTAACTCAGCGGTCTTGCGAAAAGACCGCCAAGGTCAGAATGAGGGCCTATGTCTCTTTCAGTTACTTATCCAGTTTCCTAAATCTCTCAGCACAAATCCATTTCTTTTCTACTGGTATAGTTTTTGGCTGTGTGATGGAGCTCACACAAGTGTTGGCTCCTTGGTATACCCTGGAGGATTTTGAGATTTATGAATATACTGAGGTCAATGAGAATGGCCAGGCCATCCAAGAGTTGGCAAAGAGTATGGATTGTGTTAGAAAATTGTGGGTTTCTGGTTGACAGAGGTATGCTCCCTGATCAAGTAGGAACCACAATCCTAGTCTGGGTAAGTTATCAAAGGTTACAAACACACCCTTAATTAACCTGTGCTAGCCCTCTGGTAGCCTGGCACAGAGAGGTCAGGCTTAACTTAAGAGGCAATGTGTAAAGTATTTGTGCAACACGTCAAACAGTAAAACAGTGAAAACGCCACACAAAAAAATAACATGTTTTAATTAATAAAGCAAGACCAAAACGACAAAAATCCAATAATTACAACTTGAGATTTGATTTTTTTAAAGCAGAAACAAGAAGCGCCAACTGGGGCTATCTGGTTGTAACGGACTGGGACAAAGTAAAATGTTAAGGCTGACCGCGAGGGCGGGTGGGCCGGCTACAGGGACCCTGTTGGGCCCACTGAACAAAAGTACCTTAATTCTGGTTGCATTGATGTTGAAGATGCAGGGAGCCGCCTGAAGCGATGCGTCTGCGTCAGTCTCTGCAATAGTGGCGCTGCTTCGATCCTTCCCCTGCTGTAGTGAAGATGCCTCATTTTGTTTTCATGCAACAGTGGTGATGTGTCGGTTCTGAGTGCAGCGGTTCCAAGAGTGATGCGCTGAGGTTGATCCGCCCTGGAGAGGTGATGCAGCAACTCCGATCCATGCTATAGGGCTGATGCACCAGTTCCGATCCACGCAACAGGGGTGATGCGCTGGACCAATTGAAACGGCGGCAGCGATGCATTGTTTGAGCTGCAGCAAACACCTTAAGCCCCCTTCCAAGGGTCCGGGAATGGGATGGCACCGCTTAACAGAGTAGACTCACTGATGACAGAGTCCAGGTGTGGATTTAGGTCAGTTGGAAGTCTTTTATGTCCTTGAGACATCAATCAGGAGACCAGTCAGGTGGCCCTTGGAGTCACTTTGGGTTCTGGGTTGGAGAAATGCAGAGACCGTTCTTCTCACTCCTAGGCAAGACAGCAGCAGGCAGCAGATCCGCACAGCATAGCAGGAGTCCAGCGGAGTGGCAGTGCTTGTAACAGCATAGCATTCCTTTTTCCTGGAAGAGCATCCACAGGTGCAGAAGTGTACTGCCTTGGTGGTGTCAGAAGTACAGTACCTATACCCAGAAGTACAGTACCTATACCCAGTTTGGCCTTTCAAGTAGGGGAGACTTCAAAGACAGGTCTTTGAAGTGCACAGAGGTCATGACTAGACTAGAAAGCAAAACTCTACATTTGCATTTTAAAGGAAGTGCTAACATCAGCCTTCTTGTCTTTCCCAACCCTTCAGTCTCCCTCCCACCAACCCAGTCTTCTGCTCCTTGGGACCCAGGCAGCCAGCATGTAGAGAGACTGTAGTGTAGCAGTTTCACAAGGGAAATGAGTTTGCCAGTCTGCTCTCTGACCTGTGTCATTCACTCTAGTGCACAGGGCTTTTTGTTTGCCTTACTGTCTCCATGTCTGTCTTCTTAAAGAGCTTTCTCTGTAAAGTCGTGAACAATAATACACACGGGTGGGCACGTTAAATTGGGGGTGCCACAAAAGAAAGAACTCAACTTTCCCATCCATACCGAGTAATAGCCCAAATCCATCTTTCACCCCTAAGATGGTCTGCGCGAACCAGGGATCTGGCACTGTGGCTGGGCACGGAACCTATTGTCATCCTGAAACACTAGAGCAGCCTACTGAGGCCCTCATTATACATAGTCTGGTAATTATTGGGCTTTTTTCCCAATAAATAATGGCAGGTATCATCTGTTAATATTTATCACAAACCTCATCATTGCGATGTGTGGTAACAGCATTTACCTCACATATCACAATTATCATGGCCACTGGAGGATAGCAGTGATGAGAGTGCCTTGGTATCGGTCGATATTGCAAAGGCATTTGAAACGCTTAATTGGACAAACCTGCAGAAGTCTCATGGCCAAGGGGTTTTTGGTTCTGTCTTTTGCAGTTAGTTAAAATTCATGTATGGTGACCTTGAGCTTAAAACGGAAGCAAGAGGATTGCATCTTGGTTTGGGGCATGAAGCATGTCAGCAGACAGGGTTGGCCACTCTCGCTGCTCCTTTTCTCTCTGAGCTTAGAACCTGTGGCAATCAGGGTCCGGCGGGAGCTCAGGGATTGGGACATTGTGATTGGAAATTCCACCCATGTGATTTCTTTATAAGCAGATGACGCCTTGCTTTGCTTGATTCAGCGAAGGGAATCTATTTGGAGGCTGCTGGCCTACCTGGATGAATTTGGTGATACCACATAGCTGATAATTAAAAGACTGGGGACTCTGGTGGGATACCTGGTGGACCGGCTGCCTGACCTTGCCCCAAAGTGGGAGTTGGACAGGTTCAGGTATCTCAGGATAATGGTGGCCTGGAGGGCCAAGAAACCATACAAGTTTATTATGGTAGGACCAGGATGGGTTGAAGTCATCAGTACGGTTATGTAGCACAATGCCTCTGTCTGTTATGGGGAGAGTGGCCATTGCCAAGTTTGGTGTTCTACATGGTGCAAAACCCTTTGAACCTGCTGCCACTTTAAACATTCAAAACATTGAATAAACTTCTGGTCTCATTGGTCTGGGCTAAGAAGTGGAGCAGAGTTACCTTAGATAATGCTAACATTAGATCTGGAGGAGGGATGGTTAGGTTACCAAACAAAGAATTGTATGACTATGCAGCGCACATACAGCATGCAACCAAATGGGACATGGGCGAGGATAATTGGGAAAACCAACTGATTAGTGGGACCTGTAATGAACTTCTTTGATGGAATTGCTAATGGTGGGGTCGGGAGTGGATAAGGACTATCCTCATGTAGTAATAGTGAGGAAAAACTGCCCCGGTCTGGGAGAGGGTAGTCACAAGGGTTCCCAAGTGACTTGGCATTGTCGATACTGAAACTGTTTAGGTGCATAAACATGAACATATTGGTTACATGGTGGCATGAGGGAGGCTATCGGTCATTGGATCATTTGTACCCCTGAAGAAGAGACCCCAGCCATGGGATGGTTTGGGACTAGAAGCCCTGCTGTGTCTTTATGGGATAGATATAAAACGGAGTGGGTGCTGGCAGCGGAAACACATATTAAAATGTCTCATAGGGACAATAAGGTAAGAAAAGACTTAGCTGCGTGGGCACCTTAGGAGGAGGGCCAGGGGACACAGTTGGGCTCACAGCCATAGGGCTTGGATGACATTACATGAAGTGTTTGGGCTGGGAGACGGACAGAATAATAGGAGAAAAACATCAGACCACACAGGGAACTGGTAAATCCACGGAAAATTAGGAAATAAGTGCTGCATCTGGCAATGGTGGCTGGGAAATTGGTTGCACGAATTGTTCTAGTGGGAGAATATGTGTCACTGCTGATGTTTTGTTTGTTTGTTGACATGAAAAATGGAAATAAATATTTAGAAATGAAACCTGGCCTCTAAGAATGAGAACCTGAGTCTCCGAGTCTGTCATATGACAGGTTAAATGCATACCTTGTCCCTCCCCTTCAGGCCTTTCATGGCTGAAAATCTGTCTGGAAACCTCGGGCTGTGTCAGGCCCATATCTCAGTGATGGACAGGAAGTGTTAAATGAGCACTACCAAAAAGCCGCAGGATGACTGCTGAGAATCAGCAGGTAGTAGGGTTGCCTCAGAAGTTGGCCCTTAGCAGCTAAATGTCTATTGTTAGTAAGTTATGTCATATTAAGCGAACTGCTGCAAAAACTTTACTAGGCGACTAACTGTAAATATAATATTAAAGAATGGCAGCGTCTTTCTGGAGTCGTCTATAAATCACTTGGGGGCACCAACTTCAAGAGAATGGCATTTTTATCCAGATGGTTTGCCCGTTACACACTTGACAGACTGCACAGGATGTTTCCGTCTCATCCAGATCACTGTGTTAGATGTAAGGCAGCCGACGGGGGTGGATGGGCCCATATTTTTTATGAGTGCCCAATGCCGACAATTCTGGGAGGGGGTGTTTTATGCAATTAGTCGATCTTTACACACTATAATTGATCCATCGTCCATGTTGGCGCATTTTGGATCATCTCGAGGGGTATACCAAATACACAAACATCAACAATATTTTACTTCGCTAGCAATTGGTGTGGCTCGTTCATTGATCCTCCAAAACTGAAAAACAGATGTGACCCCATAATACTCCATAATACTAGATGATTGGAGAGGCGTATGCTAAGCGGTTAGGGGCCCTTCAGAGGTTTAATGCAACATGGAGTGTCTTTACCATGTTGTAGTGTTTTCCAAAGGAAGGTCCGGTATCTAGGGAATTGAGTCTTTTTTGTATGTTAAGATTTGCTTTCCCTGGTTTCCTTCGCCCTTGTGATCTATACAAGTTTGTGGTTGTTATGGCGAACTGGACGCTGATTTTCAGATTCAAGTTGTGTTCAGGGAAATTGTTTGGCATGATGCACTTTGTGCTAACTACTTGTGCACTTTAACATCTGCTGCTTTACACATGGCTAGGATTTGGATTAGCCGTTCCTTTGATTTAATTTACAGCAATGTCACCTATAAGCTAAGTAGTACTTTCGAAACCTGAAAAAACCCTACCTCTTTTTGGTCAATGAATGTTGGCAAGCATGCTTATAGCCAGCCGTGCCCTGCTTGCTGGGACCTTTACAACTACTTGCAATGGAAAATGTTAACTTATAATTTCTAGAATGCAGAGTACCATTGGCTAAAAGTGAGCACTGACCAGACTATCACGCAGGACAAGGGTTCAATTAGCATCTCTGCTAAAGAGGAAGTGGGATTACCAATTGGACGTCACACATGTGTGCTCCATGGACTGCTGACGTAGGGCATAGGTGGTATCAGGGAGGCTGTGGGTGGTAGTTGTCCGGTTTCCCTTCATGTTACAACTGCACCTGTGTCCTGCAAGTAAATAATCACTGTTCATCTACGCAGGTGTTTCATCATGCGTCTTTTCCTTTAAATCAGTGATTCTTAACCTGTAGCATGCCGACTCCCGAGAGTTCACATCGCGTACTCAGGCAGTCCAAGTCAGTTAAGAAAATTAAATATGAGGAGATGATTAAGTATGTGCACATTAACAGAGCAACCTGGAAAATGTTTAAAAGGTTTGTAAATGTGAAGATATTTGAAATAGGAGGCTAAAATAAAATGATAGGAGAGACTTATCATTTTATGTGCTGAATCTGCAGTCATAGATTTACTGTTAGTAAAATTAAACTTGCAGTTGGTGAATAAATAAAAAAAATAGTGAACATGCACACAAGTGTAAGTTTAACTTTGTGAATCCGGCCCCAAGTTGATATCCCTAGTTTGATTTTTGGGGAGCAGCGCGAATGCAGTAAATAGTCAAATGTGCCATCAGTGGTCTCAATGGAAGCTCGATTGTGCACTGACAAAAGAGAGGATGCTTTGGGAGCAAAAACAGCAGATTGACTTAGTGCAGCAGTGCCGGCTGGTGGAACCTTAAAGGGGTGGGGGTGCCTCTTGTTTGATTTTAACATGTGGGAGCTTTTCACTTTAGTACATCAGTTTATATCACTGTAGTGAGAGGCATATATTAAAACTGCAAGTTAAAAGCTTACAAAGACTAGAGCACTTTTGTCACATATTTAAAAGTGCTCTCCTGTATGCTTTTCACATGCAGGGGCGTTTCACTGTAGTACTCAGTCTATGCCTCTATATTGAGAGGTATTTATTAAAACTGTTAATTAATGCCTTTCAATATAGTGATTTACTAAAGTGAAATGCTCCTGCATGCTAAAAGCATACGAGACTAGAGCACTTTTAAATATGTCATTTCAGGATGTACTCACATATTTAAAAGTGTTCTCTTGTATGCTTTTCACATGCCTGTGCATTTTACTTTAAGTACATCAGTTTATATCACAATATTGAGAGAAATGTATTAACAGTTTTAATAAATGCTCTCAATATGTTGAAATAAACTAATGTCCTAAAGTAAAATGACCTGCGTGATAAAAGCACACAAAATGAACACTTTTAAATGCACAAGTCCTGGATGTGTGCTCTGCCAGCCTGCGGTTTGTTTTTATTGTTTCTAAAACAGTAAAAACGAACCACAGGCTGGCAGGCATGTAGAAGGCCTCCAGCCCGTCCCACTTACCTGACAAATCCTGTTTTGGAACATGCACATGGCTCGCGACAGGGTGTGCTGCTGCTGTTCCACTGCAGGTTGGGAGGCTGGAGGGTGCCAAGCATGCCCTCTCGACTTCCGATGTGAAAGCATGCATGTGACCCGAGGTCACAGAGTCCCATGACTCTGTGACCTCGGGTCACATGTCTGCAGTCTTTCACTTGCTGCAAGCAACACCCTATCCCAAAACGTCACAGGTGGCAAGTTGGGAAAGGATGTTGCTTACAGCCTGTGAAAGTGATTGACAGGCAGTCTAGGGAATAAAAAGATTTCTAGCTAACACGTCAAGTATTTTCAATTCCTTTAAGGACACGGAGGAGAGGATTATGCTTCTCTTTGTTTACTGAAGAATAAACAGCAGCCAATCAAAAACATTAAACACAAAAAACTACTTTTCCCAAGATCCACTGTAGTCCACACTGATATCCAATCATATGCTTCTGCCACATCTATATGTCCTTTGTAACACAGTCCTTCCTCTTTCCTTGCGAACATCTGAAAACATATTAACCTGACTCCTCTGAACTGGAATCCAAACGAGGGTCAGAACTGCAGATTTCTCCAACTGTCTTCTGTCACCTGGGCTTTAAACCACGAGACAAACCGTCTCTTGATCGTTCATGTACCCTCATTGTCCGAAACTAGGACAAATAAAAAAGACATACAAATAATAAACATTTTGACCCAATGGATCAACGGGCGGGTATATAAACAATCTCATTACAGTTTATGCACATCTATTATAATCATTTATCAACAACAATATTCAAGTTCCTTCATTTTACATGTGGGAATAATCCTTGCCTCCGTGCCCTTAATAGAATTGAAAATTCTTGACATGTTAGCTAGAAAGTTTTTTATTCTATGTCAGGACTGGAGGCTTCGGATTATGCTGGTTCAAAGCTGGCCCACAACTGTAGATGCCACATCAACAATAGGTTTATGATAAAATACCTTGAATGTGGAATCTGAAGACAAGTCTGCCGCTGCTATTATGTCCTCTGAACAAAAACCTGTACAAAATGCCTTAGAGGCCATAGCTCCATAAATAGAGTGTGCTCCGAACTTGGAAACGTCTACCCCAGCTTCTCCCAACAACCATCTGACCCATCTGGCAAATGTAGCCACAGAAACTGGGCCACAAGAACTCTGTAAAGAAATGAGCAATTGCCCTTGGACATCTCTACGAATCTCACGAGTACGATCTTCATAAGCCTTCAAGCACTTGAGCACGCATAATTTAAGATTATGGGGAAAAGCTGGATAGGAAATACATTTAGATGCAGACTTCGTATGGCTAGAGACAGTGAAAGGGACTCCCGAAGGAGCAAATACTCCAGCTGCTAAGCCCAGCGCATGCACATCTGAAATGCGACGACAAGAAATCAGACTAAGAAGTAGAGTAAGCTTTGCTGATAACTGTTTGCTTGAGAGGTCCTCATTACAAGGCCAGGCCCTCAGAAAACCACATCCACATCCCATAAAGAAGAATATCTAGGCTGAGGAGGCCTAACCATCCTGATGCCCCGCAGCAGCTTCAGTATTAACAGATTTCTCCTACAGGTTTAGTCTCCAGATGAGGATGCCCCACAAAAAATACAGACCTGAAAATCTTTAATGATTCTATAGGATAAACCTTGGGATGCTAAATCAGACAGAAAATTGACAATCATATTAATGTTTGCTCCCATGGGATCGATACGTTACTCACCACACCAACAAACCCACTTCTTCCAACAAGATTCGCATTGCTTATGTGTGGAAGGGGCCAAGAATTGGGACAGGAAAAACAACGTGTTGTCTGAAACTACCAGCATCTGCCAACGTCTCTGGAACATCTCCACGCCATAAGTGACAACTCCCCTGCTATTATCAAGGGATGAGGCAGTTCCAATGGGTCCAGAAGCAGAGATGGGCTGAATGGGATTCGAATCGTTCGTGCACACAACAGTGACATTGCCACAGGAAGCCATGGTTAAGCCATCTCCGCTGCCTGTCTCCTCACCTGAGAGATTACTTTCTGAATCATGGAGAACAGTGGAAATGCATATAGAAGTCTGTCTCCCACGATTGGAGGAAGGCATCCAATCCAGCTGCTAGTGGATCCGGTCTCCAACTGAAGAACCGTGCAAGCTGAAAATTCAGTCTTGATGCAAAAAGGTCTGTTGAACACGGACCCCACGAGTGCCCACAAATGATTCAGTCTACAAAATATCTGCAGATTGAGTTTCCAGTCGCTGCCGTCCCACAGGAAGTAAGAGTTCAAGTCAGCCACCAGATTGGCGCGTCCCGGAATATACTCCGCCTTCACCGTAATCTGATGCTGGCGACAAAATTGCCAGACCTCCTCAGCTATCTTCAACATAACACGTGATTTGGTACCTCCAAGGCGATTTATAAATAGCACCGCCGATGTTGTCCATGCGAAGCAGGATACTGCAACTCAACTTGTGTAGAGAAAGGGATCAAATCACAAATGTCCCCACAAGAAGTTCCAGGCAATTGATATGGATCTTCAGTTCCTCCTTGGACCACTGGCCCCCTGTCTCCACTGATCCGCATCAAGGCCCTCAGACCCCAATGGTGGGCATCTGTTTCTATCACCACTTCGAGAATGGAGGCAAAAATGGCACTGCTTTCCACGCACCCATGTGGTCTAACCACCAGGTTATCTCTGCTCTGGCCACGTCGGACAACTGACTCTGTTCCGAAAAGCAAGCCCTTTGCGTAGATGCAAGATCTCCAAGCACCGAAGAGCCAGCGAAGATCGCCTGGATAGATGAGGCCAATAGACCCACCAGACAAGCAAGAGCCTTCAATGCTATAGCCGGAGAGGCAAGTACTCTCCTCAACTCTTTTTTGATAGTTCCATTTCACGAGGGGTGTTGCCCCTAGCCCTTTTTGTAGGGTCACCCCAAACTTTTTGCCTCCTTCCCCCTATTTGTTTCTGACCAGTTTCTGTTGGCTTTAGGACTCTGGGCACTCTACCACTGCTAACCATTGCTAAAGTGCATATGCTTTCTGTATAAATTGTTTTGGTAAATGGCTTTTCCATGATTGGCATATTTGATTCACTAGTAAGTCCCTTGTAAAGTGCACTAGCGGTGCCCAGGGCCTGTAAATTAAATGCTACTAGTGGGCCTCAGGGCTCGTAAAATCTACTCCACTCTCTATGGCGAGTTTTATTTTATGAGGTTGAGCAGTTTTTAGATCCTGTTCCCCCTTCTGGCGAGTGGAGATGGAACAGGTGTTCTGTTCAGTCCGAAACTGATTATCAATTAAGATGCCTTTAAATCTTCTTCTTGTCACATTTGCTCTGTGTTTAGAGACAGAGGTCAAAAGTCAGTTTGTCTTCTTGCAATGCCAATACTTTTTCTTGTGACTGCAGAGTTTCAGGATTTTGTAAAGTGAACTGTCTGAATTATGTGAAATTAAAGGCTGTTGGTATCAGGTTTTTCTTAACACACATGTATATAACTAAGCCAACTTTACAAACATTTCAAAATATGTTTCAGTAGCTGTGAAAGAACATTTTTTGTTCTTCTGTGTGATGAAAAAAATATTTTAATTGGATGAACAAAAAGCCAGAACACTTTACTTGGTGATGTGCAAATTATAAATGTTTTCTGGAAACCCACATTTCACAGATTATTGTTAATACATTATATAGTTTTTACAGGAAAGCTGCAAGTTAGTGGGAAGGTTTTTTGACATTTCTTGGAAATTTACTGTCTGTAAATGACAGTGCGCTATCACATCATGCTTTAGTGATATATTTATTTAAAGTGAGTGTTTAAACATAAAGAGAAACACTCCTGCCCTGATGGCAAAGGTATTAGTAAACTAAGAGACAAGTCATGCATGGATCATGTGTATCCTATATGTGGGCTAGATGTATTATGCATGGAGCAAACGTTTAGTGTATTTAATCAAACAAAAAAGGATGTTTTTACAGCAGAAACGCTGAACATATTTGAAGGTGCACTCATATGCAAGAATGAATAAAAAGGTAACTGTATAATACAATATTTGCCTAGGATCACAGAATTTGAGACCCGTTTCTGGGTCCACGTGAGCACACTCCTTTGGAAATGCACTGCGACTCACCGGGTTCGATATCCCAGCTCCCACTTCATGCTGCAATGTACAATTAAAATCACAAGCAAATAACAGCATGTAAACCTAAAGTAAGGGCATCACTTACCTCTGGCTGCAAGCAGCAAAGAAAGAGGAAGGACTGTGTTACAAAGGACATATACAGGGTCAGAAAAATCTACTCGACCACTCGCTATAGCAAGTCATTTTTTATCATGTCGAGCTATTTTTAGGACTTACTCCCCTTCTGGCGAGTTGATAAAGAACAGGTAGTCTGTTCAGTCAGAAAGTGGAGGAGCAATAAAAGGCGCCTTTAAATCTTGTTCTTGTATGTCACATTTACTTTGGTTTCACAGACAGAGGCCAAAAGTCAGTTTTGTTTTATAACTAATTTTCCCTCTGACTGCAGAGTTCCAGGATTTTATAAGGTGAACTGTCTGACTTGCTGTTTAGAGTATGAACTAAAAAAGGCTATAAGGTGTCAGTTTTTTCCTAACAAACAACATTTAAATGACTAAGTCAACTGCTCAAACATTTAAAAAAGTATTTCAGTAGTTGTGAAAGCCCATTTTTTGTACTTGGGTGATGAAAAAAATATTCTAATAGGATGAAAACAAATTAGAATACTTTACGTGTTGATGTGCAAAGGATATGTTTTCTGAAACCCAATTTTCATTGATTGTTAATACACTAGAATTTTATCAGTAAAGCTTAAAGTTAGTGGAATGGTTTTTGGACATTTCTTGGAAATTTACTATGTCTAGATTACAGTACGCTATCACATCATGGGTTAGTAATATATGTATTAAAAGTGAGTGTTTAAACAAACTGATAAACACTCCTACTCTGATGGCAATGATATTAGAAAACTAAAAGCAAGTCAATGGTCATGTGTTCCCTATATGTGGGCTAGATTCTTGTGATGCAAGGAGGAAACTTTAGTCTACTTCAGTGTTTCCCAACCTGTAGTCCTGGGACCCCGTTAGGTCCCAATCATCCAGTAATGACTCAGTGGGGGTCCCCGGATTCCAATGATGATTCAGTGGGGGTCCCTGGGTTCCATTAATGATAAAGTGAGGGTCCACAGAAGTCAAAAGGTTGGCAACCACTGGTCTACTTAATCAAACAAAGGAGTTTTTTGTACTGCAGAAATGCTGAGCTCACATATTTGAAGGTGCAATCATATGTGAGAATGAAGAAAAAGGTGGCTTTGTAAACTATTTGCCTAGGGTCACAAAATTTGAGACCCGTTTACAGGTCAAGTACATTACAGTTAGGTTGAGTAGATTATTTAAGTTACTTGACCTGCAGGTCTAGTAAAATTTTTATGGGTTTTCAAGGCCTGAAATATATATGTGGGAGAGGCATCTGATAGGATATCAGTATGGACTACCGGGGATCTCGGGAAAAGTAGTTTTTTGTGTTTTACATTTTTTGATTGGCTGCTGTTTATTCTTCAGTGAAGAAAGAGAAGCATATTCCTAAGCCTCTGATCCTGACTTAGAGTACAGGCCTTATGCCCTAGACGCTCTGGACTGTCTGTAAGTATGACGCTGCTGGTGTCATGAATGGGAGGTCTCTTCAGACCCCCAAAAATGGCAGACCAGGTCTGGCGCTGGGTCAGCCCTTAGCCTCAAATAAGCTTTTTTTTTATTTTTTAGGAACATGCTTAGGAATATATGCTCACTAGAGCATGTGTCCCTCTCAAAAGTGCCTGGCTGCCTGACTCTCATTCACCAATTGTGAGAGGCAGCCAGCCGGGCACTAAAGTAGCACCCCTAAGGCTCAAAGCCATTATTTATTTAAAAAAAGTAACTTATGTGGATGGTAATTGGTTTTTGCAGTTACCATCCACATAACTTAAAAATAAGATGAAATGGGTGGCGCCCTCTAGTGGCAGCTGCTGTTTCAGCCTAGCTTATCACTTTGTTTTAAGAAACAAAACCAAATTGTGAAATGCTCAAACCTTAATTAATTAAAATTAGAATTTCAGTTTTTGTATATTTTTATTTGTATTTTTGTATATTTGTTTTATGTGTACTGTGTTTCTGTGGGATTGCGTATTTTCTTTTCTTTTCTTTTTTCTTTTTGATGTTCCTGGGCTGCAGGGATTCAGTGTGCGTCTACTGAGGCCTAAAGATTAGGAACCAAACAAACCACTGCTTTAAATGGTGGCTGTTGCGCCTGTGGCAGGTGCTGCCCCGCCATTGGGAAACTCTCATCACGTGCCATTAGTGGTGTGGTAAGAGGGAGAGGTAAGTGTTTTTCTCTTACCTGGATTTGTTTTCTGCTCCGAGCAGTAAGTTGTGGAATGGCAGATGAGTGTCAGGATCTCCATTCTGTGCAGCGAGGAATACTGTCAGAGGAGGAGGAAAAGTGTGGGTGGTTCAGTCAAAGAGAGGAAGAGAGAACTGGAAGTGAAGAAGTCTGAGGAAGTAAGAGGCAAGTCATTTGTCTTGTGTAACTTACTTGAGGCCTTGATTCTGGTATAGATGGAGCAACACTGTAGTCGCACGAAATAAAAACTGATAGGTTTTTCTGCTGCTCAAATTCTGAACTCCCTTATCTGAAGGTGCTATAGCAAGTAATAACGATGAAAAGATTTGCATACTTAAGCACAAAATAATGTGCACATCAGACAATTTTAATATTACGCCCTGTATGCACATATGGGTATTAATATGAAGAAGTTTTCTCCAGCCAATACAACCTTACCAAGTGTCATGTACATATCTGTGTTTCTAAGTTAATTTCAGTTTTTATGATATAAAAAATCCTCTCCCTGACTCATCCCAAACATTTCTTGCTACTGTGAACCCCCAAACATCCTTCGCAAACTTTCCACTCCTTATTTAGGGTCGAGCATGCAGTGGTGCATGTGTATCGCTTACAAGACGCTGTTGTAGTTAGAAAAGGATTTGGAGCCCACCTGTTGCTTATAATGTGTTGGATTGTGTGGCACTCTTCTTTACAGCCTCATAGTTCATGACGGCTGGCTTTTCATGTTTACTGTTCCTGTTCATGGCGCAGGGACCAAGTACTGATTGATGCAACTTAATCGGTGGCAGTCCGCTGCTCCCGATGTGATTGAGTTACTATTTTGTTCTTTTGAAGGTCTTGTGCCCTGCAATCAGAAGGCGCGAGGCTGGCAAAAACGTGCTCATCAGGACAAACAAAATTACCAAGTTTTATTTTATACAGTTAACTTTTTGTTTTATTTTGCCAAGTCTTCTTTTCTCTCTTTGTACTTATGTTTTGTTCTGTTTTTGCTTGTGGGAGCAGTTCTCAAAACGTGACTATTATCTTGTTCTCAATTCTGCAAAGCAACATTGTTTTTTTTCTTCTTATATGTAATTTTCAAAATTAGGCTTTAAAACATAGTTGTGCAGTCCACCCCACTCCAGTCCAATCCGCCCCACTCCAATTCAAAACACTCACCCCAATTCACTCTAATTCACTACACTCCAGTCCTCCCAAACGACCCCACTCCAATCTGCCCCAACCCAAAACAATCTGCCCCTCTCCAGACAAAAAAAATCTGCCCACTCCAGTACAGCGAGCCTAAACAATCTGCCCCACTGCAATCCAAATCAATCCACCCGCTACAATCATTCCCACTACAATCCAATCCGCCCCACTACAATCCACTCCAACCCACCCCACTCCAGTTTGCCCCACTAGCATCCAGAAACTCTGCTCAACTACGGTTCAAATCAATCTGCCCCACTCCAATCCAAACCCATCTGCCCCACTCCAGTCAAAAACAATCTGCCCCAATCCAAAGCAATTTGCCTAACCCAATCCAAAACACTCTGTCCCACTTCAGTCCAAAACAACCTGCCCCACTCCAATCTGTCCCACATCAATCTGCCCCACTCTGATCTAAAACAATCTACCCCACTTCAGTCTGCCCGACTACAATACAAAACAATCTGCCTCACCCAAATCCCAAAGAATCTGTCCCACTCCAATCCAAAAACAATCAGCCTCACTCCAATCTAAAACAATCTGCCCTACTGCAATGCATGATAATCTACCCCACTTCAGTCTGCCCTGCTCCAGTCCAGTGCAACCTGCCCCACTCCAATCCAAAACAATTGGCCTCATTCCAATCCAAAACAATCTGCCCCATTTTAATCCAAACTAACCTGCCCCACTCTAATCCATAATTATCTGCCCCTCCAATCCAAAACAATCTTTCACACCCCAATTCAAAACAGTCTATCCCACCCCAAATCCAAAACAATTTGTCCCACTCCAATCCAAAACAATTCGTCCTACTGCAAACCAAAACAATCTGCCCCAATCAAATCTGCCCCAATCCAAAATAATCTGCCACCCTCCAATCCAAAACAATCTGCCCCACTCCAGTGCAAAACAACCTGCCCCATTCTAGTCTGCCCACATCAAGCCAAAACATTCTCCCCTACTCCAATAAAAAATAATCTGCCCCACCCCAGTCCGAAACAGTCTGCCACATTCCAATCAAAAATAATCTTCCCCACTCCATTCTGCCCGCTACAATCCAGAACAGCCTGCCCCATTCCATTCTGCCCCTCTCCAATCCAAAACAATCTGCCCTACTACAATCCACCCCACTCCATTCCAATCTGCCCCACTACAATCCAATTAATCCCACTATAATCCAGTCCACCTCACCCCCCCCACTCCACCACACTCCAAACTGTCCCACTCCGATCAGCTGCCATTCCGATCCAGAACAATATGTTCCACTCCAATCCAAAAGAGTCTGCCCTACTCTAATCCAAAACAGTCTGGCCCACCTCAGTCCAAAACAATCTGACCTACTCCACCCCAAAACAATCTGCACCACTCAAGTCTGCCCCACATCAATCTAAAAGATTCTGCCCCACTCCAATAAAAAATAATCTGCCCCACTCCATCCCAAAACAATCTGACCTAATACAGCCCAAAACAATCTGCCCCAATCCAAAACATCTGCCTACTCTCCCACTCCAGTCTTCCCCATCACCAAAACGATCTGCCTCAATCCAAAAGTATCTACCCCACGCCAATCCAAAACATTCTGCCTACTCCAATCCAAAACAATCCGAGCCGTTCTATTCCAAAACAATCTGCCGAACTCCAATCCATAATCTACCCTACTCCAATCTGCCCTGCTCGAATCCAAAACAATCTGCCCCAAACCAATCCAAAACAATTTGCCCAATCCAAAACAATCTGCCCCACTGCAAACCAAAACAATGTCCCAATCAAATCTGCCACACTCCAATCCAAAACAATCTGTCCCACTCCAACCCAGAACAATCTGCCTCACTCCAATCTACCCCACATCAATCCAAAACAATCTGCCACACTCCAATAAAAAACAACCCCAGTCCACCCCACTTCATCCCAGTTCATCCTACTCCATCCCAATTCATCCTACTCCATCCCAAGTCACCCCACTCCAATACACCACAATTCACCCCACACCTATCCACCCCAATCCAATCCACCCCGATTCAATGTACCCCACTCCAGTCCAATCCAATCTATACCTCACTTCAGTCCACCACAACCCAATCCACTCCAACCCATCCCACCCCAGTCCAGCCCATCCCACTACAGTACACCACATTCCAATACAACACACCCTAATCCAATCCAACCCACCCTTCTCCAGTCCAACCCAACCTGCTCCAGTCCAACCCACCCCAATACAGTCTAACTCAAACCACCCCATTCAATCCACCCACCTCACTCCAGTCCATCCTACTCCAATCCAATTGACCTTAATCCTACTCAGTCCAATCCAGTTCACCTAAATCCACCACATACCAATTTAAATCACCCCATCCCAATCGACCACACTGCACTCCAATCCACCACACTCCACACCAATTGAATCCACTGATTGTAATCCAGTCCACTTAACCCCAATCAAACCCACCCCAATCTAATTCACCTCACTCAATCGAATCCACCTCACTTAATTTCTGTTCACTCCACTCCAGTCCACCCTGATCCAATCGAATTCCTCACTCAATCCAGTTAACCCCACTCCAATCCAATCTACCCACCTCAATGTATTCCACCGCACTCCAATCCACCCTACCACATTCCAGTCCAACCCACCCCACCCCACTCCAGTTCAGTCCACCCCACTGCAGTCCACCCCAACCAGTCCACCCCACTCAAATCCAATTCACCCCACTCAAATACACCTCACCCCACTGTACTCCAAACCATCTCACCCCACTCTACTCCAATCCACCCCACTCTAATCCACTCCTACGCACCCCACTTTACTCCAATCGACCCCACTCTTCCCCAATACCATCCGCACCTCCCCAGTTCAGCGCACCCCTTGCCAATCCACTCCAATCCATCCCACTCCAATTCAATTCAATGAAACCCACCCCACTCCTGTCCAATCCATTCCACTCCAAACCACCTTAATCCAACCCACACCAATTTAATCCACCACACAATCAAATTCACCCACACCAATCACATCCATGCCAATCCACCCAACTTCATCCAGTCCATCCCACTCCAATCCAACCCACTCCAGTCCAATTTACTCACTTCCAGTTCACTCCAGTCCACTACAAAAAATGAATTCCAATCACTTCACCCTAACCCACTTCAATCCACCCACCCTAAACCAATTCACCTCAGTCCAATCCACCCCACTCCAATCCAGTCCACCCTAATCCCATCACCCCCAATTAACCCAACTCTATCCCACCCCACTCAATTCCATCCCATCCCACCCCACTCCAGTCCAGTCCACCCTGCTTAAGTCCAATCCACCCCACTCCAGTCCAATTCACCCCAGTCCAATCTACCCTACCTCTGAGCAATCCACCTCATTTCAGTCCAACCCACTCCAGTCCACCTGCCCCAATTCAATCCAGTCAACCCCACTCCAATCCATCCACTGCACTCTAGCCCACTCCACTCCTATCCACCCAACTCCTGTCCACTTCAATCCACCCCACTCTGGTTCAGTCTAATCCACTCCACTCCAATTCACCGCACTCCAATCACCCCAATCCAATCCACCCCACTCTAGTTCTATCACTTCATTCCAATCCACCCACCCTAGTCGAGTCTTATTACCCCACTCCAGTCCACTTCACCCCTTTCCAATCCACCCCATTCTACTCCAGTCCAATCCACCCCACTCTGCTCCAATCCACCCCACTACCTCAATCCACTCCACTCTACCCCACCCTATTCCACCCCACTCCAATCCACCACAGCACTCTGTCACTGAACCATTGAACTCTACTCTCCTCTCCGCAGCTCCATGACAATCTACTCCCCCCACTCCACTCTACAACACCTCACTCCACTCTACGATACTCCACACCACTAACTTTGAGCTATTCTGAACAACAGCCACACTGATGTACAAGATGAGACAAACACATTTCCAATAGCTGTTATATAGGCGAGACGCATTGGCTTTGCCAATGCTTGTATAGCCTTGTAACCTAACTAACAGGCACACATGACCTCAATTTGAAGAAACAACGTATTCCTTCCTCTTTCACATCCTTTCATTTCATTCTATCTCTACACTAAACTACTACTAAAATCAGAAGCACAAACCTAACAAAGCTAATGCACAAAGAAAAGGATGTTTTTTTTTATTAATGTGCTAACTAATAACTTCTAATATAGGGCTCCTGGAGTTACCTACTACTCGACACAAAGTGCTTCTGTGCCTCTTCAGGGGCAGTAATCACTATATAAATACTATTTACAATTATAAAAAGAAGACTTTGTGAAATATTATATTTACTTTGGATCACACAAATTGGTCAAGAAGGGAAGCTGAGGGTCAACCTAGGTTTTCTTGTTTAAGATTGTGCAGAAAGCCCCTAGATGTAGTTTCTTTCTCTACAACAAACATCAATGCTTTATCTTTAATTCTCAGTGCATGAGGTTAGTTAGAGGCAGAGTGTCGAGTAGAAGCCACTTTTTTACTTTGTTCACTTTTTCATGGCGCAGATCTGATGTGCTTCACAGCAGAACTAAACCACAGTACATATTGTTTCCTATTTTTTGGCACAGGGAGAATAAGTGATTTGCATAGATTCTCAGGATAGTCAGCTGAAGCAGGGGTTTAACCTGGATTCCAGTGTTCCACGGTCAGCAGCTCTAGCCATTAGGCGACGTCAAATCTTGTAAAAGCTGGGCTTATTTTGGCATCAAGTTTTCAAGAGTAGCTCGAGCTGAGCCAGAGCCACACGTGTGTCAAGCCTGGGTTCATATTTTAGTGGCTTGCCAACCTCGAGGAAGAAGGTTGTCTCTTAGTGAGACAAATGTGGAACGTGGAAAACTGTTGGAGAAACAAGGAAATTCAGTCCGAGAGAAAGGCAGGGGAGACACTGCGCAGAAGGACAAAACATCTGTTGGATTGGTGGATACACAAGAGAGGAAATTAAAAAGAGAGTCGAGCTTACTGGATATGAGGGGCTTTGATGGAGAAAGAGGCTGAAAGACAGGTGATCTGGGAGAGATAGTGTAACAGGGAGATGCTTAATGGGAGACTGTATAATGGAGAGGGAGGGAGCTTGCCTGAAAATGGAAGGATGTGGTACACTGCACAGGGAGATGAAGGAAGACCAGGATTGGAGAGGGTGCATTAGAGGAGAGGGCCTCTGCAGAGGGAAGTAGAAGGGGGAGGCAGGAAGATGGAGGTGAGTGAAGGTGATTAAGGAGAACGGTGCAGAGCTTTCATGTTTCTGAGGTCCTTACATTGGTACTTAATCCAGTCTATGTTTTTGCTTTGTATTCCACTACTTGTAGTTCCAAAGTTATAATGGGATAAACAGGAGTATGAAAAAATACACATGGACTGAATCACCATGTTCATGCATGAACATGGGGCACTTTAAAACTCTGAGCGAGAGGACCGGAAGAACTCACTCAATCAGTGGACTTGTAGAGTGCGACTTGTCACCCTTGAGGGTATCCAGTTGCTATCAGGTTCCCAGTCGAAGAGCAAGATTTTCAGCATCCTACAGAACTCCTGTAGAGTAGGGGAGGTCCTTATGTGCAGGGGAAAGCTGTTGCAGGCTTTGGCTGCAAAGTAGAAGGTAGGAGAAGGAATGTCAGCGTCCTCTCCTGTATTGTATGCAGCACAAGGTAGGCTGAGTGGAGGTGTCCATAGGGTTTAGGAATCTTAGGCACTGATTGATGTAGGCAGGTCCAGAGTCGTACAGGGTGGGGATGAGGGTGTGTGGTGAGGAGCTTGAACTGGCATCTCTTCTGAACTGAGAGCCAGTGGAGGTTTTTGAGGTGGTGGGGTGTTGTGAGTGTGATGAGGAAGAACTAGGATGGGTCTTACTGAGGCCATTTGGATGGTCTTTAGTCTTTCAACTAGGCGGGTCTTGGTTCCCACGTAGAGGGGGTTTCTGTAATTCAATTGACTGATGACAAGGGCTTGGGTGATGGTGCGTCTCACGTTTTGGGGAAGCCACTTGAAAATCTTACGTAACATGCACAGGATGAAGAAGCCGGAGGATGACACTGCATTGACTTGGGACCCGTGGTGAGTCTGCCATCCAGGAAGATACCAAGATTCCTGGCATACTTAGCTGGGGTTGGAGTGGGCCTCTGTCTGTGGGCCTCCAGGAGATGTCCAAGGGGGAGTTGTCGCTGCCAAAGATTAAGACTTCCGTATTGTCTATGTTGATCTTGAGGCAGTTATTTTTCATCCAATTGGCAACATGGTCCTGCATTGGTAGAAGTTATTTCTGGCGGCGGGGGAAGCTTTCGGGAGGGAGAGAGTGAGTTGCATGTCGTCATCTTAGGATATAATGCTGAGTCTGTGGGATATGACTATGTTGGCAAGGGGAGACATGTCGATGTTGAAGATGGTGGGGCTGAGTGATGAGCCATGTGGGACTCAGCAGATGATTGGGTTTAGGGGTGTAGGGTGGAATCTGGACTCATGTTTTGTCTGTGAGAAAAGAGGCGATCCATTTAAAGGCAGCTCTTTGAATGCCTATATCGTGAAGTCTGGCTATGAGCGTTTGGTGGGAGACGGTGTCGAAGGCTGCTGAGAGATCGAGAAGCATAAGGGTGGCAGTCTCACCTTTGTCTAGGAAGGCCCAGATGTTGTTGAAGGCCACAATCGTGGCTGTTGCGCGGAATTCTGATTGTGAGTCATCCAGGTCATTGGGTTCCATTTGGATGGTGAGTTGTTGGTTGATGGCTTTTTCAATTACTTTGGCTGGGAAAAGGTGCAGGGATATGGGTCTGTACTTGCTGAGTTTCTTAGGCCCGCTGAAGGTTTCTTCAGCAGGGGTCTGATTTCTGCGTTCTTCCAGTCTTCTGGGAAGGTATCAGAATCCAATGAGGTGTTGAGTACGGTGGAAAGTTCAAGGCTTATCCTGAATATTTGTCGATTAAAGATGTGGCGAGGGCACATGGGTCGGATGGAGCCACTGAGTTGGTGGATTTCATGATGGGGTCTTGAGTAGAGAGGTGGTTCCAAGTGGTTAGCGTTGAGATGCGTGTAGAGTTATGGCTGTTGAAAAAGTCTTCAGGCTTAAGATGGGGGGTTAAAGTTTCTATAGATTTTGGCAGTTTTGTAGTGGAAGAAATCTGCGAGGCTGTCACATAGGTCTCAAGAGGGAAAAATGTTGCTTGTTGCTGGGTTGGCGAATCCTTTGACTATGCAGAAGAGCTTCTTCCTGTCATTGGGGGTAGCTTCAATGCCCGATGCCAGGGCTTTTTCTTTGTCTCACGTAGTTGTTGGTGGTATAGATTTAGTCCTGATTTGTAGGCGATTCTGTTGGCTGAGTCTTTGTTGCTGTGCCTCCTTCCCTCAAGGTGTGAGCAGTGGCACTTGGCTCTCCTAAGGTCCTTGGTGTACCAGGTGGCTTGGTTAGTCAGTCTTCTGTGTTTCTTGTTCTAGATGGGGGCAACAATGTCATCACAGTCAGTGATCCTGGTGTTGAATTGTCTGACTTCCTGTTTTGTGGTGTTTGGGCATGTTGAGGGCAAGGGTGTTGGTCCATTCGGTCTCTGAGGCCTTGTTTAAGCTGCGACAGGTGGTGCTGAGTTGCTTCGAGGGGAGGGCTTGGGGATCGTGATGAAGTGGACTATTGAGTGTTCGGTCCTTGTAAGCTTGATGGTGTGGCTATATTTGATATGGTCACTGGAGGTGATTATGGGGTCAAGCATGTGTCCTGGAATGTGCGTGTGGTCGTGTATGAGTTGCATGAAGCTGCTGTTGTGGAGGTTTGCAGTTATGATAGGTTATGTCATGGAGGTGGAAGTTGAGGTCACCTAGGAACATGTAGTCCTTCAAGATGAAGGTGAGGGGGGCAGTGAAATCGGTTATGAGGTTACAGAAGGTGCTTTAAGGTCTCGGTGAACGGTATGCAAGGCTTTCCCTAATGGTGGATTTCTTAGCTGTTTGGATAGTAAAGTTGAGGTGTTCCATTGCTGGGATGGTGTCATCCGTGGCAGTGGTGCATTTGATGGAGTCTCTATGCATGAAAGCGATTCCTCTGCCCGGCTTGTTGATTTGGTTGTGGTGGATAAGTCTGTATCCTGTTAGTATGATTGTGCCCATGTCTGGGGCTGATGTGTGGTTGAGCCAGGTCTCGGTTATGAACATGAAATCGAGCGCAAGAGTGTCTATAAGGTCTCAGATCTCAGTGGCTTGTTTGCTGAGTGAGCGAGCATTGAGGAGGGTCCAAGCAAGCTGGTGGTGGGTAGCTGGTGTTGTGCATCACATGGGCTTGAGGTTGCTGCCAGGGGTGGGGTTGTGTGTGTTGTGTGTGCTGTGGCACAGGGTGCAAGTGAAAGGTCCTAGAGTGGAGTGTGGTGTGGAATGGTAGCAGTGTTTGTGGTGGCATCAGGGGTGTGGAGGGCAGTAGAAGTGTGGCTTTGGGTGACAGTTGAACCAGGGTTCCTGGTGTGGACTGACGCAAATGGGCTTGCCTGTGGTGCGCCTTTGGTGCACCTGCTTCGGGCAGGCACAACGATGCTGTGGCTGCCATTAAGTAGGTCCTTTGAGGTGAGAGGTGCACTAGGATACAATGAGCGGGATTGATGTAAAGGCCAGAGGGAGAGGGGAAGGTTAGAGGAGGTGAGAGCATGGGAAAGGAGTGGGAAGAGGGCAAAAAGTGGCAGCAGCAAAAGTGGGCTATAAGGGCAGAAAAAAACAAAAAGCAATAAAAAATGAATGAAGGAATAAGGTGGGAGCAAAGCAATAGGGGAAAAGACTGAAGTGGAAAGTAAGAAAATCAGGCAGGAAAAGGGTGGGAGCAGCCGCTAAAAAGGGAGGGAAAGAAAACAGGAAGAGGGTGGAGAACAGAGTGGCGCAGGAAGAGGAAGAAAAATGCTGCAGAGGAGCGAGGGACTAGAAGAAGACAGATCCTGAAGCTGGCCGAGGGCCAACAGAGGTAGGTAGGGAGCTGGGCCTGAGTACCTGCTCCAAGAGGACCAGAAGAACTATGAATGGATACTAAAGAACTGGCAAGGGAAAGGGGGAAATAAATGGAGATAATGGAAGAGACCGTAATGTGAAGAGGAGAGAGGAAGGGTGTAAATAAATAGATTTTTTTGGGGTGTGTGACCATACACCTCAATAAATAACTCTGCCCTTGTGAGGGTGAACCCTCAAAATGACTAAATAAACCTGAGCTCAACCCTCTGGTAGCTTTGACACAGAGCAGACAGGCTTAACGTAGCACAGTGGATTCATAAGAATGGTCTTGTTGTCTTTCTCCTTTTAAATGTGCGCCAAAGATTATATGTAAGACAAAGACAAAGGCTGGCAAGAAGAGTTTTTCAGCAACCCAACAGTTGATCCAGAAGAATTCTCTCCATTTTAAATGTGCGCCAAGTGTTATATCTGATCACAATAGACCTGTCAGGCAGAATTTTACACTGAAGCAAGATTTGACACTATAATGTCAAAAAGGATGTATACCCCCCACCATGAATATTGTGTAGAATCCAGACGGGTCTTCTTTTCCCCTTCAGGTCTTCATATTGTTTGCTTCTGCGAGGCAGTTCATACTTATTCACGCCTATTGAATACTTAATACTGGGTGGTAGATGCCACAGAGCAAATGCAAATAAGCCTTTGAGACATTTGTTCAGAGAAGGGGTAACTTTTTTTAAAAGTTGAAAATTCGACTTAGCCATTCAAATTGGATTATTAATGACTATTAAAAATAGTTGTTTAATCATTTTTCTAGTTTTTCCCCATTCCTGAGATGTAGAATTAGTATTTTTATCTGTACACTGAATAGGACAGCTCAATCCCCGACAGTAAAAATAGCTTTTGGGTGCTAGCCACTGTAGGGGCATATTAACATTACATGTTTACATGCCCTACTTTTAAATACCATGCACCCTGTGTTGTGGGCTACAGTGCTTACTTAGGGATGGCTTCTTGATACTTAATTTTGCCCTGTCAAAAGGGTATATTTTTGACAGGTTGAATTGGAGTTTTAACACTGTTATAGTCAGGCCACATGGCCTGAAGCAATGTTTGTTTTGCATATTTAGTGGATGGCACAAAAGCTACTGCAGTCCACTGGAGGCATTTAAGTTCCAAGCCCTTGATACACTTTGTACCATACACTAGGGACACGTATGCATGTTAAATATGCCAATTAGGATTATGCTACTACAACTATGTTTAAAAGGAGGGGGCAGACCCATTACTACTGGCTAGCAGAGGTTAAATGCACAGAGTTCTACAACCAGCAAAATGATAGGGTGCAGCAAAAAGGTGAAAAATCCAGTGTAACTACACTGGAAAAGTGGATTTCCTACAAAGGGTTTCTGAGGGAGAGGTGGCAAGAAGTTCGAGGGTCACTCAGAAGACCATGAGATTAAGAATGAAAAGGAAAGTAGAGTAGAGAGATGGGAGTACTGCGCGACAAATGGACAAGGAGGGCAAATATGAGAAGGGTAGACTATCTTCGGGACAGTTAATCTGAAGAAATGGAGACTGTGGGAAAAGGGGGAAGGAGGGAGAAAGAGCAAAGCTGATGGAGCAACAGTGTGGGATGGAAAACACTGAGAGGCTGTAGATCAGTGGAGTCTGTGCCCAAGAAATGGAGATCCCAGGATGCATGTTGAGCCTAGGGGAGAAATTAAAAAAGACCATCAAGTGCCCTTGACTTACTCCATCAACATATGTTTTAGGGTTGTGTAATACTCTTCCTGATTACCCCAGTGGGGCTCAGCAGTCAGTCCATATCTACAAAACTGTAAAGTTAGAGACCCCTGTATCTGCATGTAAGAATGCTAAAAGAGCAAGTAATTGGCAGGCAAATGCTGCATAAAAAGTGTGAAACGTAGCATTCACAATGTACCACATCACCCCAACATATTAGTTCACATATTAGAACATTTTGATGTTTGAGAGTTGAACTAGAGACAGTTAAGTAGTCGAGGTTCCATAACTGTGTAATATTATCCAAGTGGGAGGGCTGTCCCAAGTAATTTTGAACCAGAGTTTCATCTTGGGCCCTACTCCGCCCCAGTAATAAGTATGATGTATAGGGTATGGTAGTGGACATTACTGTGCTGACCTCTTGAGCAGACCAGGATTCCAGCAAAGTACACTACCACAGACCGGGCCTGATAGGAGCCTATCCAAACCTAACATTCGGAAACGCAATCTAAGGTAAGGGAAATGAGAGGGAAGAAAAAGATACACTTGGGGGGATAACTGGTACTAACAGGTATGAAGCAAAGAGCCTCAACAACTTACTACAAGTTGTTATGCAAAGGCTGCATGTCCTGAGTAGTGTTAAATATAGCTTTACCCAGAATGCCATGGAAGTACACCCATAACCAAGATGTGTGTGTACAATGATTGAGTCACTTAACTGTCTAGAGTTTCCAACCTCTTCAGTTTCCACTGGCCTGTTCTCCCTAGTCTTCAGGCCCTATGTGAGCCATATGGATTATCATCTATCTGTTTGGTTTTGGATTCTTAAAATCCACACTATCCCTGCTGGGGTTTGTGCCCTCCCTGGATTCACTTCTTTACTAAGTGTACAGTGGCTTAAATTGTGTCACAGATTTTCCTTTTTGCGTTGCTTTCATGTACTAATTTATTGTCCAACATTTATTGTACATTTTTGAAAAATTATCCGTGATTGTTGTGATAAAAACATCCAATTTTGTTCATCCAGATTTGTATCAAATTATTGTTGCATTCAGATGTTTCACTCCTCCAATCCCTAATGCATTTTGGTCTTAATTCCCCAAACGCCCTTCTTCAGAAGGTCACCCTTCCATATAATGTGGACCAAAAAATCAATATCTAGCAAAATGACACAATCTAGCTTTGTTCAAACTGTTGTGTACAAACTTATATCTGAAACACTCCTGCTTATCATAAATACCAAATATCAAAAATGTTGCATAGAAAAATTCTCACGTTTTTAAGGTGTGAGTATTATGAATTTTCTTTAGTGTTCGCTATATATAAATTGATGTGTTTTCCATTCATGTCTGAGGCATGATATCCCTGATTGCCAAGAATCACAAGTATCGTAAAAGCAGCATGAAACAATATCTACCAATACTTACTGCTTTGATTAAAAATGTTACTTCATGCAAGTGTTCTATACATATAGGGGGTCATTCTGACACTGGCAGTCTTTGACCGCCAGGGTCGCGAATGACGGAAGCACCGCCAACAGGCTGGCGGTGCTTCCATTGCCATTCCGACCGCGGCGGTAAAGCCGCGGACGGAAAACCGGGGCCGGCGGTTTCCCGCCGGTTTAGCCCCAGCTGGGAGAATCTGCCATGGCAGCGCTGCCATGGGGATTCTGACCCCCTTACCGCCAGCCTGTTTCTGGCGGTTGTCACCGCCAGGAAGAGGCTGGCGGTAACGGGTGTCTTGGGGCCCCTGGGGGCCCCTGCACTGTCCATGCCACTGGCATGGGCAGTGCAGGGGCCCCCTAACAGGGCCCCATGAAGCTTTTCACTGTCTGCCTAGCAGACAGTGAAAAGCGCGACGGGTGCAACTGCACCCGTCGCACGCCCGCAACACCGCCGGCTCCATTCGGAGCCGGTTTCTGTGTTGCAGGCCTCCTTCCCGCTGGGCCGGCGGGCGCTAACATGGTTAGCGCCCGCCGGCCCAGTGGGAAGGTTGGAATGACGGCAGCGGTCTTTTGACCGCGTAGCGGCCAAATGGCGGTTTCCGCCTGGCGGGCGCAACCGCCGCCCGCCAGAGTCGGAATGACCACCATAGTTTGTTAATAAGCTCTTTATCGTAAATACTAACTTTCCTCCGAGATCTGTGCAATATATGAACTCATGGATGTTGCCTAAAAGAGTGCATTCAGAAAAGGCGAGTATGTTTAACACGTCAACAACAATCTATGTGCTTAGACCAGCTGATGGGCTGCTGTAAACTTATTACACAACTCCTCGCCAACCACCTATGGAGGCTAATCTGTATGTTTATGCCCACATTTTAATATTCTGTTGAGCATATTTTACCACTTAGTGGATGTGAAGCATCTTGGAATGGCAAATGTAGCTGTTTCAGCTGTACTGCCAGTGTCTTGCAGACTGAAACCATGTAGGGTACATTCCTGTAAGTACTAACAGAAGTTTCATTGGTAAACGAAATGTTAACACTGTTCTAACATATAGTTATTGTGAGCTGTGGCAAGTAATCTAAAATACTGAAAAGGGTTAAGGTGTACATTCTGCCATATTTTCTTGTAGATAAAAGGTAAACGTTATGCAACTCCTAAAGGGAACTGTCATACTCTGTGGGATGTGAAGCTATGTACGATATGTGGCCTCATGAACAAAGCACCTGACTACGAAGTGCCTTTTTCATGAGAACCAACTAATCTGCTTTGTGTGAATTAGGTAACTCTACCAACTGTAAAACTCTTGGTACAAAGATAAATGTAAGACCACATAAAGTAGGCCTTTAGTTATGTAATAGATGCCAAGATTTCTTTTTCAAATTGAGTTAAAGGTGTAATGTTTGCTTTTTTGACTTATTGTTACATAACCCAGTGCCTGACCTGGTTGTATTGCATTCGGTTTGCTTCAGATATTTGAATGGATTTCATACGGCCTATAACGGACTCAATTTGTTCCTTCTCTTACATACCCTTATCATTAGGCTTCCTCCTTCTTCCCGCCCTCAAATCTAGTACTGTACAGCCCTGAAACAGATGTAGTGTTAGTGTGGAAGGGATGATCAGCCAGTGCTCCTGTGCCACTTTGTCCCGTATCATCTGGGGCGTTTTAGTTTTTTCTGAGACATATAGCCATTTTGATCAAAACTATTTTTTTCTAAATCAGGAAATATCCCAGAAGGAGAGGTTCATCAAAGCTCTGTCCATGGATGGCTATTGTCTCTCTGACTCTCCTGAAGACCATTCTAATCACACTTGAAGCTGTACAGCATTGGGCGGGGCACACATCCTTTATGTAATGAGGCCATGAGTATTTTTTTTTTTCATTTAGCCTTGCATGCTTCTCCTACCAGGTTGAACTTGTTCTTGCTGGGCTTTCAATTCTGTTGGAGGGAGCGCTGTGGACAGTACTTGAAATAAATGTAATACTCAGGCGAGGACGTTCCTCTTTACCACTTTGATCCTCACCATCTAAGAAATATACTGTCCCTTCCACTTAGTTAAGTCTGACAATAGTTAGGTTTAAAGATGGGCTAATTTGCTATAGTCCATGTTTCCACTGAGCCTGTTGTGTAGATCTGAGTATTTTGTAAAATACTTTGTTCATTTTATTAGGCCAAAGGCTTGCAATTTAACTTCTCTTTCTTCTTTTTGAACCCAAGACCTTTTCAGAGTCTCAGGGCCACATTGTGATCTCAGCTAGAGAGGATCCAGGTTCTGTCATAGTGAGATGCATGTCATCGGTGAAAAGGCAGATTCTGTTCTCCTCAGCTCCAAATCGTACACCATAAAAGACTGGATTTACCCTTATAGGAGCTGCCAGTGATTCATATGGCTAGGACAAAAAGGGTGGGACAAATTGGACAGCCCTGTCTTGTTCCCCTTTGAAGAAGAATTTGTCAGAGCCAATTCCATTGACTTTGATTCTGGCTGTAGATGAACGTTGTCCACTTATTTAGGCTAATTACCTGATTTAAAATCAGTGCATGCTCCCTTTTTCTTTCTAGTTACAACTGAAGGTGAATTCCCCCATTTGAACTAATTCAAAGTAAGGCATTGGAAAGGCCTCTGTGTGCCATACGTGTTGTATTTCTTAAATGATGTTTCATGGGAGCATCTCCTCTTAGATTGCATGCACAACACCATTGATGTTGGAAATTGGATTGTGCATCGGGCCTAAAGTCTAATTTGAACTTGTCCTTGAGGCAACCATCCTAAAATTTCAAACTCTTTCGTAGCCACCTTCTATTCTATCTTGTAAACAAACTTCTGTAATATAATCAGACACATCCAAAGTATGTCCACCATCAACACGTGGATAAAGATCACTTGGGCATAGATTTTTCCCAGTAGGCCACATGCAAAAAATGTAGTGTATTAAAGAACAGAAGGGAGGATACAGATGGTGCAGGGTCATTATGTGAGCGATGGGGTAAGAGAGGTTAGAGATAGATTTCGGGCCATGATCACTTGCGATTCACCAATACCCCTCTCTTCTCTTCTCATCACTTCCTCAAGTTACGGGACCATAGGTCTGCTTGTGCCTTAAACACCTCAATGAACAGGGGGAGGGGGCTAGGCTGGTCCCCTGTTCGTCCCAATTGGTTCCTAATCTACTCTCAGGCTAACAGGAAACAAATCCTGCATTAGTAGGGTGAACACATTCAACATTATGAGCCACTGGATGAAAATCCATCTTGATTGATAGTAGGGGTGCTGCACCATCTGCATCATAGACTCCACCAGCAAACTATGCTGCGGATTCTCGGATAGACCACAAAGCCGCTCTGCCAATTGAATAGGTTGTTTGATACATAGACTCTCCATCTTAATTATGCACTAAACAAATGGCAAAAAATTACTTGTATGTCAGCAAAGTTCACTATCAATCTGGGGTTATCAGAAATCCATATCAACCCCTCTCAGTACCTTAAAGACCAGTGATAAATATACTAGCCCATCAATTCTGTAACTATAAACTGTGACAAGGATTGGTCTTCAACGGCAGTAACAGTCTCTATGCAGATGTGAGGGCTTGGATGCGTTAGCCACTCACAAAACTAAGAATAGGGAAAAACGGTCAAAGAAGCCCAAACATACCTTTAATGCCAAACTGTCTATCACAATGAGCGAGAGAGAGGCTCAACAGTGTCAGAAGGCTCTGAAGATCCCCTTGCTGCACTAAGAGTTAATGTTGAAGCCCTTCTTAATAATGTATCAGAACAACGTTCCAAGGGCTACAGGGCAAGCAGGAGCTACTGGACCCAACCGTGGGTCTTTTACTCCTGATGCCCTGCAGCCCGAATTACTATGAGCTCTGAGTAACTGGGCCAAATGCTACCCCTTTAGTACTTGACTAGTAGTAGCGTGAGGCATGCAGACAAAGGATTCTCGAGGGGAGGTAGGTGCAAGGTTTACACAAGGCCAAGACCCCAAAGATGCTCGACAACCTCAATAAATGAATGTCCAGCCAGATACTTGCTTTTATGACAAAAAGTAGTATTTATACATGAACATAAAATGGAATACAGCACATCTCAAGTAATACATACAGTGTTCAGGAAAGGTGGTATTCCAGCATTGTCAAGTCAATCTCATGAGTCCAACTTCCTTGTATGAGGACTGTGGTTACTCCCTGTTTAGGGGATGAACCATTCAGGCTAAGTCCTGCAAGAGAGTCTGATTCCAACAAGTTACGCAATGGCTTCTTACAAGTAAGAGAGTGTAGCTATATTAACATGAAATGTTTATGAACTAATGTATAATAATGTCGCATAGAAACTGTATTAACATGTTTTGCTAAAACATGCACTTGAAATGTGGCCACGGGGAGTGGCCGCCAATGTATACGAGGACTAATGAAATTGACCAAGAATGGTGAAATGTTCATTAAAATTGTGATTCTACATTAATGTTGAAAGGCTAAATGTATTAGATTCTAGCTAATAAAGCAGTAGGCCTTAGTTAGCATGAGTCGAGGCCTAGCTGCCTTACTCTCATATTAAATGTATTTTTCTAACGTGCAGTGTGCTGGCTTGCTAAAGGACACAAACTCTTGTTTTTTCCAAAAGTTAGAAGCTGAATGTAACTGTAGTAGATCCGTTCTCATGAAATTCACCCTGCCTACAGTAACATTTTTAGCTAAATTCAACAGTGTAGATTAACAAGGTCACCTAAACTGGTACGGACAATGGAGCCACTGACCGAAGATGTGCAAAGGACCACAAGATGATGAAATCATACCAGACACACCACCCGCTAAAGACGTCAATCATAAGCACCAATAAAATACATGAGAACTGTTGTGGGGTGACAAATTTGATGACTTAATGTATTTTTAATTGGTTATTGATAGTGGGGTGCAACCCCTTGTCCAATTAGATTTTAGGGGAATGTACAACGAAAAAGGGATAAAACCCCTTGACACATGGAAATGAGTTAGTTAGTTAGGGAGATGCTGATGCACATTGATATGATCCAGAGACTTTGTCACTTTGCCTAGTGACTTTGCTGATTTTACTTAGAACCATCCTTGCCCTTAGAGTACCCATTTACACTTTCCCTCCTTATGAGGGAAGTGCCCCTATTTTCCCTTTTGCTGAAGGTGAATTCCTGATGGCGAATCAACTGATGTCCTGAAGACGAAGACAGAACCTGAGTGCTGACCAAACTTGGAGGGTAACTATATGACAATGAAATTGTGATTGTCTGTTTGCTTTTCCTTTCTAGGTACCAACTGCTTTTCTTTGACAGGAGCCATAGTTAGATGTTTTTCCAAATTAGTGTTACGAAATTGTTTTGCATGAAGCCCAACATGCCAATGCTAATTAGAGGTTAGGTGAGGAGTTCACTAAAACTGACGCAAATGGACAAATGACTGAATCTACGCTTTGTTGAACCATACGCTGATATACTCTGCTAATTATAGTTTATGTTCATGCTGTGCTATATTTTAATGTTTGTGATTCTTGCTTTGCTGAAATCTTATCAGAATTGCCATATTGTGACTATGTTACTATGTTTCTTGGTTTTGAGACTAATACATTTGCTAGTAGTATTGTAACCAATAGGGAATAAATATCACTAAATTCATACTAAACCGGTGCAAGGTCATGGTGGCGTCTTGAGTTTGATTAATGTCTTTGACTAAGGTGAAATGTATTCTTGTGATAAATATTGATGACATTATTGGCGTATTAATTGACATGTTGATTAGCTATCTCGTCCTAAGGTGTCTCTCAACAGGGTCAAAAGATTCATTGGCCTAAAACGAGTCCCAATGGGTAATAATTTATCATAAAGGGACGCGTTACATCAGACGCCTTATACACTTAATACACAACACATCAGCGGAAGACAGTGAATGTGTAGCCGTCTCTTTGGATATAGAGAAGGCCTTTGACACATTGGGTTGGGACTTCCTATTTGCTTGCCTGGGTAGAATGGGATTTGGGCCGTGTCTGGTGCGCTGTGTTAAGACACTGTACAGTGATCCATTAGCTAGAGTGAAGACTAACAGGGTAATATCAAACTGTTTCAACGTACAACGAGGCACACGTCAGGGCTGCCCATTATCGCTGTTGCTATTCACTCTTGCCATGGAACCGCTAGCATGTTACATGCGCACCAAGGCTGAAGCCTGGGGAATATGGGACCCTCAAAGATTCCATGTGGTGTCCCTGTATGCGGATGACGCCCCTGTATACATCAGAGATGTTCACTCCACGCTCCCTGAACTAGAGCACCTACTCTCACTTTTCGGGACAGCATCAGGTCTTCAGGTCAATTGGCCTAAATCATGTGTGTTTCCTCTAGTACTATATCCTCCTGCTAGACGCCTTCTTGTAAACACCACAAAACTGCAGTGGCAATATGATACTTTCAAATACCTAGGCATAAATATATATACCACTCGTCCAACAATCTCATGGACGGCAACTTAACTAGAGCACTGACGTCCTCTCGTACATCTCTCACTTTCTGGCAATCACTTCCTTTATCCCCAATGAGCAGAGTAGCGGTGTCCAAGATGTTAATTCTACCTCGATTGCTTTATTATTTCTCAGCTCTGCCTATTGCAGTACCGCGGGCCTTCTTCAGAACGTTGAACAGCCTATTGCTGTATCTAATATGGGGAGAAAAACGACGTAGAGTGGCACTTTCTGTAGTCCAGAGACCGCTTCACGAAGGAGGCCTCGGGGCCCCTCACTTTGAATCCTATTATGCAGCAGCACAGCTGCAATGGCCAACCACATGGTTGTCCTCCCCGTCCCATCCGGAAACGCGCGAGGTACTAGCCCAACTGGACAATACAGCACTGTACACTTGGTTGACAAACAATTAGAAGGGAGGTCACAAACTAAACCCACTAATGAAAGCGGCACACGCTTCATGGCATCGATACTTACACTCCAAAGGTTCACCCCCACCATACTCCCCGGCAATAGCGCTTTGGGATATACCTGGTGTACCACAGAATATACCAGCCCAAACAAGAGCACTGTGGGCAGACATGGGCATTACACGAACAGAACACCTCTTCCTGGACGGTGCACTTAAATATTTCCAGGACATGATAACTGAATATGATATTGCTCCAGGGCAATTCATCACCTACTACACTTTAATACACGGTATACATCACATATGGGGTCCGGGGAATACCGAACCACCAACATCCCACGCCTTACATGCTATTTTATCGGCAACAACAACTAAACGCATCGTTACCACTATATACGCAGCACTTTGCGCACCTGTCATCGCCCCACTACAAACAATACATGAAAAATGGAACACTGCATTGTCACAACCACTGTCTACACCAGATTGGAACTCAGCACTGCGCTCAGTAAAGGAGGTCTCCCGAAATGCCAGATTCAGATTCACTCAATTCAACTACGTACACCAAACATACCTAGACCCAAAAAGGCTCCACCGTATGTATCCCACACATGTACCAGCCTGCCCGAGATGTGCTACATCCCCAGCGGGTTTCCTTCACATGGTATGGGAATGCCCAAACCTACGTAATGTCTGGCACATAATTATTGCAACTATCACGGAAATAACGGACTATACCCTACCTGAGACACCGTCCTCTTGCCTGCTAAATATTAGACACAAAACAAAACGGGGCAAACACCTCCACAGATTCATAGACCTAGCACTGATACTATTTAAACGCAGGATAGCCATGGCATGGAAATCCCAAGCCCCTCCATCCTTATCACAATGGCTGAGGGACCTTCTGATATGGTCTAAAGCAGAAACCCATCACTTAAGATGACTCCGAACACAGGGCATTGTAAACTCAGGAACGGAGTACTGGGAGTCATTAATACTAAAGGTGGAAGCGAAAAACGACCTGCATCCACCATGATCCAGATGGTCACCAAAGACGAATACACACAGCCACTACAAACCCACACACATGATACGACGCTAGCACAAAAATGCACTTAAGCCTAACTTCAGCACTCGTTTCACACAACATGTCCTGGCCCTCACTGAACTCATGACACTACATGTTAACTGCAAAACTAAATGTTCGCATGGTGATTGTTAATGCTGTTAATTCTGTAAATTCTCTTGTCCTTCCCCCCCTTTTTTTCTTCTCTCACCTTTTCTTTACCTCTCATATGTGCGTCAATAATTAATCTGTAAGTCGCTGCCATAGTTGGCGGAATTGACCTTTATAACACATAGGTTGATATATGCAATAATTTAACTAATAGATGTGAAGAGATCGATGGCAAAATGAGCAGTTATTGTTCTGTTTCTTCTCTTTTTCTCTCCTTTTATCTATATATTAAGACCATACTTATATTTCAACAACCTGAAACAACGAAACATTATACTGTATTGTATTATCTGAAACTAAATACGTGAAAACCAATAAATAAATAATAAAAAAAAAATAAAGGGACGCGTTAGCACAAGTATCTGAGCACAATAGTGCTTCAGTAAGGCAAGTTCCCCCATAGGCTTGGCGAGCCAGTAATCATTCTTACCTGCTGCCTTTAGAGTTATGGGCATGTGTCAGCAGTCCAGCGGTATGCCGAAGTCTAAATGGTGTAGTTGAGATGGCAGGCATCCACAGCACTCCTTTGGTCTTGTAGTAAGTTTTCATGAGTCCAGCAGTGGGTCTCTAGGTATTCTAAATTCTGGTGGTTGAGTCAGTGCTCTGCTTAAACTGTTCTCAACCTACTACACTTCACTGTTGCTTGCTGCTCCAGGGCAACAGCCCTCTCTCTTCACCACTGCACTCACCTGGGATACAGGGATCATGAACAGTGACATTTATGGTTACAACCCCTCTGGGTCACAGCACTCCACAGGGTGATGGCCCTCCTCAGTCACAGCGATGATGCACCCCTTACTCTTCTCCGTGGTCCCCACTTGGCATATGTGGTCAATAAGAACGGCACATGGGCAAAAGCTCAGATCGGTGTAGTGATCTTGACATGGACCAGATTCTCACATGCTCCCTCTACCCACTCTTCCTCATGGCAGGGTCCTCTGGTCTTAGCCGGAAGGCAGTTGCTGGTGCTCCAGGCTTCAGGGTAAAGGGGTCTTGATACTGCTTGGTGATGTCCCCTCACCCAGCCTGGAGACTAGCAGACCTTAGTGCCCAGTCCTGGTCGCATCAGGCAGAAGTCTTGCTGAGCTTCTCTACTCTGATGTACAACTCAGGTATGACAGTTTTGGGAGGCTCAATCTGCCCTTTTTATAAATTGTTTCTATGCACAGATGAGATTTCATTTCATTGTCTTAGACGTTTACGGCCCACTTTGAATTGCCCATTCCTCTATCAGTGAAGCAGTCTGTGACAGCAGGGGTGACCCCTAGCTTAATAGCCCAAAAACGCATGCCATGAGAGTGACTAGAGGATCACAACTGGATGTCAGCCTCACTGACATATGTATATCAAAAGGTTACAAAGGCCCCCAACCCTGTTCTTTATGATTCTCTGTCCCTGCAGTTCTGTCCACTTCCTGACGATATGCCTTGTTCTCAATGACCAGAAACCTTTTCAGAATCTAAGAACCCTTTTGAAGTGCAGAAGAGAGCCTGACCCTGTGTGTCCCAGGTCTCAGAAATACAGGCAATCCACAAATCTGTCTGAAATGGCTCCTCTACCTCCACATGCCTTTCCAAGGCCATAGGCTTCCAATCTGGAACCCAAAGGCGTCCATGTACTGTATCATATGGAGGCACACATACAATAAAGCATGCACACTGAACCACAGATGTGCCGCACCGCACTACGTACTCGCATGATGTAGGCCAAAGGCATTTTAGGTACACAGCAGTGGAGCCTAACGTGAGTGTGTGATAGGCCTTACTCCAGGAACCTAGGTAAAAAAGCCTTTACGTCTAGTGCTCACTATTACTTCTTCCACCATGCTACATAAATCTTGGTAAGGACAGTAAGCCTTTACCACTACAAGGGCAACGCTTTGTGTATCCCTCTTGGTCTAACAAGACTGCAATCCATGAGACAGGTCTAGGTCATGGTGCACACGTATGATGCATGTTCGCCCACGGTGGAAAATCGATACCAGGAACCAAATACAGCTGCAGCTGGAGTACTCGGGGCAGGAATGCATGTCCATCACCGTGCAGGGGACTTTTCTGTCACAACAATATGCAAAAAATACTAACTAGGCATGTTGACTGAGATCACTAGATTGACATTCTTCAACCAAGCCTGGGTGTCCTAGGTACAGTCCAAAGTGAGCGGGTGTATGTTATCTGTAGCATTATTAATGTAATCTGTCCTGCCCTCTTCCACGTCTAAGCTGCCTGATGGGTTACCCAAGTTATGCATTGTTGAAGACTGCTTCTTGTTATTTTCATTCAATTCAAAACTAGCTACTTTAGCTTATCCCTCTTCTCCTATGTAGCTGCTGTCACCCTCTCTTGCTAGAGCATGGGGAAAAAACATTGTACAGCGTGGGTGGTCCTGTTTGTCCTACACTTGTCCCTACTTGATTTATTGGCTAGTTCTACAGACGCAATATTTTTTGTCTTTGTATGTTAAGACTTCTGTCATGCTTCCTGGGCAGATCTGAGGATATCTGTGGATAGCTGCCCTTATTTCTAACTAAGCACAATTGCTAACTCTCTTTTTGATTCACTTACCTGTTCTGCACAGTCACTTCTCTAGCCCACTCCAGAACTGCAACTTGGAAAAAAAAAAAAGAATTCACCGTCTGAGGAGGTGGATGGCCTTGGAAGGGGCAGGGTCTCGTGCCGACAACTACCTAACTGGCAATTATACCCCCTCCCTCCAAACTTCTCTAAAATAAAAATAAAATGACTGAAGCTGCTGCCAATGTCCTGGGTTTTTTCACACCCCTCTTGACGAATATCATCTTTTAAAAGTCTCCAAAGAGTAGCAGGAAATCCACTCATGGCAGCAGTACCCAACTTGTTCTCCCTGCCACCGTGTGATATCTGCTCCTCACCATGTGACCATGTAAAGGAGCCAAGATCATTTGTCAGAGACCAGCCACTTTCTCACTCTCTGAAAACAGTTGTGCTCACCTTCTTCATAAGAAAAGTTGCAGCTGGTCCCTGTCAGTCCAGACATCAGAAAGGAGGACTAGTCTTCTGAGAGTTTCCAATTTCTCTGCTGTGCTTGAGCCTAAGTTGCCTACCAGGCTGCCAGTGCTGACTGGTCTGAGCCTGGCCTTGGCCAGTGGCATAACAGTAGCCCGGCATCGAGCTCCAGGTGCACCCTCAGGCACTGTGCACTGGTGGTTGTGCCTGAGAGCTAAAGACTGGGTCTGGAGCGTGGGGGGTCCCCCTCCATGTATTTTGCATGGAGGGCCCTCATGTTTCAGTATGCCACTAGCCTCAGCCTGACCACTGAGCTGAATCTTCCGGCTCATCCTGAGATCGCAGAGCCACTACTATGCTGCATAGATCCAGCAGTACGAATTTGTAATCATTTAATAAATGACCGGCATCACTAAAACAATCTGAAGCAAAAACGCCTTAATGGCATTATAACAATACAGTGAATCTCCAACCTGCAAAGCACAGGGCCTCCAAATGACCGTGACCAGAAGGATAAGGGTATCTCTTTGTTTAAGTTGTGTTGCTTTTTGTAAACTTGCGGTATCTCCTGTCCTAAAGGCTCTGGGCCAAGGTAACGTACACTTCTGAGTAAGTGTACTATTTTTCAGTATTCACAACCTGCACTTTTGTAGTAAGTCTAGCGCTACACATGGGCAACTATTAGTATTGCAACACCTTCCTGTAGAAAATTATGGAGTTTGGGACTTAAAATAAAACCTTATAGTAACTAATGTTAGATTATTTGAAATCATGTATTATGTATTTTATATATATATATATATATCATTCAGTAATTCATATATATATATCTACATAATAAATAATTTAAAATAATCTAACATTATTTGCATAGTACGGATTTCTTATTTAATTCTAGAATTAATTATTTTATCATTCACAAATATATAAACATTGTATTTATTTAATTATAAAATATTTAAATATTGTATAATTAGATAATAAATATGTTCTACTTTTTATATATTATTTATTTTTAACATTTGTTTATATTTATATCTATATTTATTTGATCCATAGTTGACACCTACTTCCACATTGTAATCCTAGACCAGTGGCTCCCAGCCTGTGGTCCGGTGACCCCGGGCGGTCTGCAAAGCCTCCTCAGGGGGTCTGAACCTGCTTAAAAAATGTAAAAATTTTAACAGATTAGGTTCCCAGCTTTCATTAATGACTCAGTGGGGGGTCCCCGGATTCCAATAATGATTCAGTGGGGGTTCCCGGGTTCCAGTATTGTTAAAATGGGGGTCCACAGAAGTGAAAAGGTTGGGAACCACTGCCCTAGGCCATGTGGGGCACTATTTTCCTTTCCTCCCCACTATGAAGTGGTTGCCATTGTATTGGCTATTGAGCAGCTTTGATACTTAAGAATGATCGGTTCTTGTTAGGGGCAAACACAAAGCGCTCTATCCCTCTTCTAATCTCTCTTTAGTGGGATTTTAACCACGTCCATGTTACGTCAGTCACTTTCATTGGTTCGTGGGCTTGCCTTTTAAAATCCGCTTGTTTTCATTTGTGAATGCATACGTCATGCCTTTTCTGGTATTTAACCACTGGAAACATATGAGGCTCCATGTTTTCCGTATGGTTTCTGGACTACTTTTTCTCTTTATTTCGCAGCGTGGTCGCATTTTTTTTTCCTTTCCTTTAATGTGGCAAGAAAAGTCCGGTGAGGAGTTTACAATGCCAATAGCTCTAACTCGACGTAATGCGAGATCCGTTGCATTGCAAATGCTTGTTTTTCCCAGTCACAATTTTTTTGTTCTTATGATTGCAGGGATAGTACACTTAACAAGAAGCAGCCCTTCTACTCTGTTTCCTTGCTCAGCCAATGAGCTACCATTCTTGCTCTCTGCACGCAGAGTTGTTTTGTTGCTGCTGTTTCAGTTACCTGGTTCAACTAGAATGCGCTTCTGAACTCTGTTTCCTTTTCCCAACAGAATCCTGCTGGGCAAGATCTGCTCCATCCTACAGAAGTTTCTTGGGATTCAGTTCGACCTGTCCACTTCCACCAGGAAAGAAGCTGTATCCTGCAATAGTGCTGATACTTGATGTCCTCAAGACTTTCTGTGACTTCAGTGTTTTAAGCATCCCCACGGAAACCATACACATGTGAGTGGCTTCTTGATGAATTGCAATGAGTGGAGTGGAGTGTAGAGAAAGAAAGGGATTATCTACTGGAGGTTTAGAGGATGGAGCATTGTTACACAAGAGGCTATATAGGAATGCCTTGCTGATATATAATAAGGAATAGGGTATCTACTGGGGTATAGGAAAAGGCATGTAGTGTACCAAAGACACCAAATTTGCAGTGACAGGGGTTGGAACAAAGACATGTTGTACTGATAATGACAACCAATACAACCATTGGTACAGCCAATAGGTCTTGCTTTTGGGACCTTATGAGCGTTTAACCATTAAGGGCATTTCTTTTTTTTTTAAAGGTTTTATATAGCACAAACTTGTTCCAAAGGTGATGGAGTGCTTTACATCAGCACCAGTTACATTACACATGGACTCATTAATTTTTTTTGTTGGCACGGGCAGATTAAGTGATTTGCCCAGAGTCACAAGATGTTGAGCCAATGTCGAGACTCAAACCTGGTTCCCCAGCTCCAGCTTTGGTAGCTCTGGCTGTTACTCCACATCCTCCAACATTATCCTAGAATGCTTACCATTAGTGATTGTTAGAGACGCATAGCTGCGTAAAGTGAACCATACTTTTTCCTTTTACACTAGATGGCCACTTTAAACTAAATGGATCTTGATATATAAGACTAAAAACTGAAAATATTCTTCATAGATAAACTGATACGTATTGAGGTATCCATCCCCCTGTGGTAGGCTGCGGGCGGTACAAAAGGGTCTGAGTCTGGTATATAGCAGTAAGCAGTGTTTTATTTTCTTAACATCACAGAAGTGTCCTAATTCAGTCTTTGGTCCTTTATAGGTGGATGTTATATATTCCCCGGTTTCTGTTAATCGTCTCGGTTTTTTCTTTCCTTCTCTAGGACTCGTCCTGGGACTTAGAAACCCACGACCCTCCGGGGTTGTGGCGGGATTCTTGGCTTCTCAGCTACTTTTCCCCGTTGTTGGCGGCTCCGTTTTCCTCTCTCCCTCGTGTGAATGTGCCGTCTTCCTCTGCTCCTGTCTCCGCGACTCTCGGCTCGTCCTCTTCTCCCTGTTCCGCGTCCTTCTCCCTCGTCTGCGTGTAGTCCTTCTTCTGTTTTAGAGCCCCCATCCGGAAGTCTTCGTCCGTGACGTCTGTTAGCGTTCCCATGTTGTCATGGGAACGCGGAAGTGAAGCAAGCGAGCCGGCCGAGTGGTGCTGGCTCAAGGGGTTAGGAGACACGGTCGTGGAGACCCGTCTACACCCCCTAAATACTATAGCATACATATCAAATCAGCAAGTACACTGCTTTGTTTTAATGGACATGTAAGAACCTACTTTAATGAACTGTTAAGGTCAATCGAAAAGACAGCATTGAACGACAGAGGAAGGACCATGCCACCTAATCTGAAAAACGTATCATTTGTGTGCACGTACAAGTTAGTGTTGAATGGATCTGGTGTAGGTCATAATCTACATTAGCATGACATCGAAACGACTTTTGGAAGTGTGGGGCATGACTTTCAAAACGTGTATATAATTGCAAATGTGGCCACAAATACTGTTGTGAGCCTCCCGCTGACGAACAGTCTGAACACGATTTGCTATCACAAATTTAATTGACACTTTGGCCAGGAAAGCCAATCATTAGGCATGAATGCAGAACCTTCTTTTTAGTCGGTCTATACAGCTTGTGTTTACCATGCTCCTGCCTGATAGCGCAAATAGCCGCTGCTGCCTGGCATTGAAGGCTGCCCCCCACAGAAGACCAGCTGCTGCTGACCACACTGTGCAGACTGCTGTGCCTGATTGACTCTCGCAACAGACTCCTGACGCCCAGCAGCGTCATATCTCTGTCCTTGTGTGGATTACAGCACACCAGTGGAGAAGGGCGCTCGCTGGCTGTGAACCTAGGGAATCTTTTTGCCTTTTTCAACGCTTCCGGTTCCTACATGCTGTCTCCAAAAGCTGTTGTTAAATCAGACCATCTTATCAAAATTAGTTTTACGTCTCAAAGTGACAGGCTCAGGCCTCATCTTGGTTGAGGTGCCAATTTTAAAACTTTCAATGACTATAAATAAAAATATTTTTCTTATTCTTGACCTGCTTTCCTCTTAATTTGGCTACGGCGTAGCACGAGAAGATGGGTTATGGACAATATCTTCAACTAAATAAGCTTTCTACGGACCGCAGTTGATATTGGCCATCCTTGAATGAGAGATATCGACATTTATTGTGGAAAAAACAAAGATATCAGCACGGTTTATTCTGACGGAGAAGTCTAGTGAGTTTATTGTGATCGTAGTGGAAGCAGAGTAGCTCATTCATCAAAACCAAAAACAAGTTTGAAGGGTTTGCGAAGGGAACATGGGTCTACAACACAGAGAAATGGTGGGTGGAGATTCTAAAAACAGTAACTCTGAGAAAGGAAGAGCATGTGGCGTAACGACCAGAGCTGCCAGCTTTGGAACAATATTCGAGTCTGTGCCTAATATAACCAAATACTTTAACTGGTGGGAGTGGACAGCAGCATGAAAGTGAAAGAAAATGTGCCCTGTTGCGGACTGGACAGAACTTTCACGATATGAAAGTTGTAAAACACATGCACTCTCTGAAGAATGCTTAGCGCTGGTAAACATGAGATGAAAGGTGTAAAACACACGCACCCTCAACATGAGCAGCAAACAAATTAAACAAAATTGTCCCTAAAGTGGAAAGATACCGTACTTGATTCCTGCTCCTTTGAAGCAAAAGGAGGGGCAAAGAGGAAGGACTTATCACTAGCAAGCAAGGATTTTTAAAGGACAGGGAAACAGATGAATGAAAAGCAGTTAAGCCCACAATGAATTATATAAGTATATACTAAATTATATGCAAGAGGTCTCAAAAGCTAGACCTAAAAAGCTTCAAATTCAGAACCAGGTTGCATTGGGGAAAATATTCTGTTGGCAAACCAGAACACAAAAACAAAACAAAACAATTGCATTGCAGCAGGTGTGGCTGAGAAGCATTGTATTGCTAGCATTAACTTTATTGAATACTTTTGTTATTATTGTCAATTGTTTATGCTTCATCCTGTCATTAGTCTATATAAGTGGCTTACAAAACACAGTGTTCACCCTACCCTCATTTTTAGCAAACCTTGGACACTTAAGTCTTCCATGAAGTGTAACCTCTTTAGTGAGCAAGGCAATGGAACTGAATTTAATATGATGAAGCACAGTCACCGAGACCTCCCGGCTTCCTTGGTCTGTGCTGCGAAGGTCTTTCAAGCCCTCCCACCACGGGATCACCCCAAGCTTATAGAAATCTCTGAGAATTTCAATCATGGTCAGCTATTACCTGCTATTAGTTGAAGTGGATGTTATCGTTTTCCAGATGAATGGTGATTATTTTTATGTAATAATGAGGAGCTTCCATCACGTGTTTCTAGGTGGTAGTGGCATGTCCCGGGCTCTTGGAGTCTTCAGTTTAGAAAGTTATTGCAAAGAATGTCCTTGGATTCAAAGTCTGCAGGATCCTAGGTTGCTGTACCAGACATCCACAAGTCCAGCAAATCTGATTTTGGGTTAAACAAAACCCCTCATTATTAAGTTTCCGAGACCATACCCTGATTTTGAATACCGCTCCCTCATTTCAAACAACACACTCTAGTTACAAACACTGCTCCCTGATTTCCAAGTGCTTTGGTTTTATTACGGCAAGAAGGAGCTGAGTTCAGGCACTGCTGTTTGATGTCAACAGCACCATGACTTGCTGTTAACAGCTAAATTATGTTTTCAACCACCACACACATGCTGTGTGTGCCCTGACTAAAATGATGATGTGCCATTTCAAATACATGTAGTGCACTTTCACACACCCTGAACTGTCCATGAATATGGACCTCTATGACCAGAATGTGCTCTGAAAGGTTTCTGAGTAAATACTGATGATAACTCTTTGCTCCAACAGGAATCCTCCAACTGTAACCCACAACACAAAATTTACGGTGGCCACACGTTCTGGATCGTACAAATCACTCCCTTTCTTCCGAAAGCAGAGACGTTGGACATCTGGCAGGTTTGGGAAGAGGTCAGTGGCATCCACCTCCCTGTCTTGCCGGTTTCGGGCAGGCCATGGAGTTGATGCTGGTGTCGAGACACCTGTTGACCAACTTGCAAGGCCTCAGTCAGAGATGGGCTATTCAGCTGACAGCTTGTACTTCCATGAGCAGGATTACATTATGATTTGTGATCGCTTTCTTCTTGGGGAGTGTCCTGCTGGCCTCTTGTGTTTCCGTCATCATGCCCCATGGCCGTACCACTGGCAGCTGAGACTGAAGGCATCTAAGAAATGGGTCAGCCTTGGACCCATTGCACAGGAACACCTAGAACGCCACTACTGCAATGTCAACACAGAATATGTCACACTCCTAGACAGGTAGGTGGCTACAAAGCATGTGGTATCATCCATATTTTAATCCTTCTTTTGTGTCTGTTACTTTGTATCAGGTAGTTAGCGTTTCAATTCTGGGTGCAGTGTGAGGAAGAGCAAATAGGGTTGGGGCTGTACTGAAGGGCAACAGATCTCTGTGAGGTTCATGTGTAGCCAAGTGCTTATGCTCGTATGTGTACTTGAAGATAAATACAGGAAATGTACGTGTTTCCTCATGTCAGCCTTCCAGCGTGCGGTAAATAGACATTTCCATAGCGCAGCTTTGCTGCTTGGAGGCCTAAATTAGTACAGTAGAACTGGTTGAGAAAGTGGGTGCATATTCCTGCAAAACCTTTGCCTTAACAGGAATTGGTGGAGACTGACTGACTTCTTCAGGTTGGCATTTGGCTGGAGGCTTTAACAGCAGGAAAAGTATCTGATGTATCTCATACACTGGCTCATACCCAGCATGTGTTTAGACTGCACCTACTTATGCATCTTTTCTTTTCTTGTTTAGTATTTGTCGAGTCCGACCTCACTCTGTAGTATCCAAGTGACAACGCATGGCACTGATCAAAATTCCTAAGTAAAAGTGTGGTACACTGCCTTTTTGCTTTTGCAATGGTAGTGGATTATGGGCCATTTGCAGACATGTGATGGACATAGAACAGAATTTCTGTTTGAAAATGTGATTAGTGGCAGTCAAATAGGCTGCTTTTTAGATGTTTGAAAATCCATGCCCCTGCGGCGGAAGGGAATGTGATTGCAGCAGCTAACCTGATGTATGAACCGCTTCCTTGGAGACCGTTTCCAGGTTGACATTTGCTATATCTCTTACAGGACCATGTATGTTACTGGAGTCATTTCTGTGTGAGTCTTATATATTTCTCTCCTTTTTGACTTGCTTTGCTTCTGTCACTGTCATACAGGTTTAGGACTTCTGTTTAACTGCTTTCAAACTGACAACAAGGCTGTAGCCACCAGGACTTCTTTTAAGTGGGGATATTTGGAAATCCCACCTTCTGTTGGATACTTCTAATTGCAGATTCCTCAACTTTTAAATTCCCCCACATGCCACACTGGAATGAGAACTTTTGTTTACCATTTGCTCCCCTTTGCCAGAAGGTGGCACCATCAGACTCATTGGTGACTTTGCACTGCAATCGGAAGTGGCAACGTGAGTCATACATAGGAACCACACCTTTGTACTGATGTCAGTTCCTTTCTTTCCATACTTTTCTACGTGGATCTGGAGCTCAGCTCCTAAGCTTTGTTGGCGTTTTACCAAATCTAAATGTGTATTCTTTAGGATAGGATGCTCTACGTCCAAGTCCCACTTCAAGTCCCTATCTTCGGGTAAGTTAAAGATGAAACCGAGAATATTACCATGAACACAAGAAGCCTAAGCAAGACTCCACTTTGTGCTGCCATTCTTGCTCCAGGGAGAAACTGCATAAAACACTTTTCTTGCCTATTGTTGACCCCACAGGAAGTAGAGACCTTTAGGGAGTTTGTCCTGCAGCGTTTTCACACAATAGCAGGCCATAGGGCCTCATGAAGCCACAGGGGCCCTCAGTAGGGCTCCTGCTCGCAGAGTTGCCCCCCCCCCTTCACCTCCATGCCAACTGACCCCTTTGGGCCTCCACCTTGTCCGCTGTCTATGCCAGCCAATGACTACACTCCAGCACTGAATTCCTTCTCTGTCTCACCTGCTCTGGTGGTGGCTTCTCCTGATCCAGTCCCAGTGCCCATTTTAGTCCCGAAAATGATATAAGCTTCCACCAGGTCTGTGTGTCGCTACACAATTACCATGGTAGTCCACAACTGTGGAAAACTTTCCCCCCCCCCCCCCCCCTTGACCTCCCACCCTAACATCATCTCCCTTGACACCATTTTCAACATGTTTTTTTTCAAATGATGGCGAGGGATCTTTTCCGGAATCAATTTTATTAAATACAGCTTTAGCTGCCAGGACTAATGACTCCATATAGGTGTCATAAGCTTCTACTCGAAGCCCATCTATGCCCACTAATTTACCCAATACCATTTACTGGAGTTCTTTGACAACTCCCTTCACAGTGATTGGATTTTGGATCAAAGATTATCTAAGTTCTCGTTTTTCATGAAATGTTGTGGTCTCTGCTTGCAGGGAGAGCTTCACTCTGTACCAAACATGATCAAATATTTTAAAAGGTTTTCAAAATTCACCCTCAGAAGTGTTCTGGAAAAAGAAATCAGAAATGTTCCCGCTTACGTCTTAGCTCTGTAATTCCTCCTTTGTCTTATAAGCTTGGAGAGCTTTTGTATAGAAGGATCTTTTAAAACAAGTTATTGAGCTGACAGCAATTCTTTCTCTTTGCACACTGATTCCTCATTGTGTTTTTCTCTAAACAGGCTTTTGAAAATTAAAGTTCCTCTGAAGGAAACCTTAGGAGTTTCCCACACCATTTCACTGACGGAACCCAAATTTACCTCAAAACATTCTTCAATTAACCTTTGGTATTCCATTCTTGCTGCTATTTCTAATAGGGTTGCAAGTCTCTTGTCCAGTAACTCGGATGACAAGCTCCAGCTGCGTTGATCTAATGTACAGTTAATATAAATTAAATGTTCTGATGAGACCAGTGCAACACAAAAGGATGTTGGACGGAGTGCTGAACAATGCAAACACTCACCCCCAGTCACAGATCTGGGTTTAATCCATTGTTCTTTTGCTCACCATGCCACCCCAGTTTGGACCCAGCCATATGCAAATCAGTCTCGACCCTGTTCTTCATGGGTACAGTCGAGCCCGAACTGCCAGGTCCTCTCTGGACCGGAAACAAGTATCCTGGGACCGGTTTCAGGGTTTCACCCTTCATCATTCAGGCTAGCTTGAATCCAGTGGCACAGTGAGCAAGGGACCCACGTCTGGGCATACCCTTCCCACCTAGGGCAACTTGGGAGATCTTGGAATGATGCAATCATTTCACTGATTTTGAAGCCAGGAAAGAGCCTGGCTGGTTGTGAATCATATGGGTCAATATCGCTGGTACTGGCAGATAGGTTAAGTGGGTGGTGATGGGACTGATACATCCAGAACAGAAAGGGTTTATCAGAGGCAGATTTCTACCTGAATTACCCTTTGTTTTGATTGGGGCTATAGATGTGGCTACTACATATGAAGATATGTTAGCCATGCCAATTGGGAGGGCAGGCATGGAACATTGGGGAGATCTCTTTAGGGATAGAACCCTACTTCCCTGGGACGAGCAAAATAAAGAAACGGTGGGGAAATTGCCCCGATTAAAGTACAATCAGTTGAAAGGTTGGTCACAGAGCATTCATGCGAATCCGGGATCGGATTACTGGAGGAGAAATTACTTAGAGACCTCGCAAGTGCCAAGGAAGTGTCGATTTGGTACTGGGAAATCTTAGATATGCTTGAACAGTGACTTTAAGCTGACAGAAGTACTTTGGGGAGGATGTATGCCAATGGAGCAGCTACAAAATTTGTGACAAGTATCAATGTGCACTTTATTTGATGTGGTTTAACCTTCCCCATTGAGGAGAAGTCATATTGTTTTCCATTCACAGAGCCTACCTGTCACCATATAAACTCCAGTAGTGGAGTTTATTGCGGATCCAGTCTTAGACATCCCCTATTTCTGATGTTAATGCAGCCTATAGAGCAAGGTTCCGAGAAGGGAAGGTGGAGTGGATCATAAACATGTACACAAAGAAAATAAGCTGCGCATCTGGCAGTATTCCGACCCAGAGGATACTTCAGATCATAGGAAAACTGGTCATTCATGAATGGAAAATAAAGTAGAGTGCCAAGTTATCAATTGATTACAAAAACAGTATGTTCGATGGCATCTGTCGCTGTAGATACGCATGTTCTGCAATAGCTCGCCATCTGGTGTTGGGCCGGAGTGTTACAAGTTGTTTTTCTTCGAAGAAGTCTTTCGAGTCACGGGACCGAGTGACTCCTCCTTTTGTCTCCATTGCGCATGGGCGTCGACTCCATCTTCGATTGTTTTTTTTCCGCCATCGGGTTCGGACGTGTTCCTGTCGCTCCGAGTTTCGGAACGGAAGATTAGCTAATTTCGGAAGATTTTCGTCGGTATTGTTGCGTTCGGGATCGGCGTACTTAGATTCCACACCGCATCGAAGATCGAAGAGCTCCGGTGCCCTTCGGGGTAGTTTTTCGATCCTCCGTCGGGGCCTGGTCGGCCCGACCGCGTGCTGAAGAACGCCGATGGAACGGACCCCGTTCCGTTTCTGCCCCAAATGCCACAATAAATACCCCTACACAGACCAACACTTGGTCTGCAACCTGTGCCTGTCACCTGAGCACAGCGAAGACACCTGCGAGGCCTGTCGTGCGTTCCGGTCCCGAAAAACACTTCGAGACCGTCGAGCCAGAAGACTGCAGATGGCGTCCGCACCAACAGCCCAACGGGAGTTCGAGGAACAGGAAGAGGAAGGTACCTTCTCGATCCAAGACTCAGACTCCGAAGGATTCGACGATACACAAACCGTGAGTAAGACGTCGAAATCCACTCAGAGGAACATTTACAAGGCCCAGGGGACGCCACTGCCACCAGGCCATGGCTCGACCCATAAATTCGGTGACCGACCGTCGGCACCGAAAAAGGCCCAAACAGTGCCGAGATCGTCCGACTCCGGTCGAGACACCGGCACGCAGCCTTCTCGGGACCGAGAAAGTGCTGGAGACAAGCCTCGACACCGAGATGCCGGTGTGGACACGGCTCGACGCCGAGACAGCGGCACCGAAACAGATCGACGCCGAGAGGTTTCGGCCCCGAAAAAGAAAAAAGTCACCTCGGAGCCGAAAAAACACGCAGACAGGGTTTTGATGCCGAAACAAACTGCAAGCGACCCAGCTTCAGGCTCTTATACAGAAGAGCACTCGCTAACCTCCCAAATGCAAAAGCATAGGTTTGAGGAAGAGCTACAAGCAACTGATGTGGACCATACGCAAAAGCGTATATTCATACAGCAGGGGACAGGAAAAATAAGCACCCTTCCCCCCATTAGGAGAAAGAGAAGGTTGGAGTTCCAGACGGAACAGACACCACAACCAAAAGTGGTGAAAAGAGTTACCCCACCACCCTCTCCTCCGCCCGTGATTAACGTCTCACCAGCACAAACTCCATCACACTCCCCAGCTCACACCACCATGAGCCAGGGTGACCAAGATCAGGACGCATGGGACCTATACGACGCCCCAGTGTCAGATAACAGTCCGGAGGCATACCCTACAAAGCCATCTCCACCAGAAGACAGCACCGCGTATTCTCAAGTGGTGGCTAGAGCAGCACAATTTCACAACGTAAGCCTCCACTCAGAACAGGTCGAGGATGATTTCTTATTCAACACGCTCTCCTCCACCCACAGCTCATACCAAAGCCTGCCTATGCTCCCTGGTATGCTCCGGCACGCAAAAGACATCTTTAAGGAGCCGGTCAAAAGTAGGGCAATCACACCAAGGGTGGAAAAAAAGTATAAGGCGCCTCCTACAGACCCGGCTTTCATCACTACACAGCTGCCACCAGACTCTGTCGTTGTAGGAGCAGCTAGGAAAAGGGCCAACTCTCACACATCTGGAGATGCACCACCCCCAGATAAAGAAAGCCGCAAGTTCGATGCAGCTGGTAAAAGAGTCGCAGCACAAGCTGCAAACCAGTGGCGCATCGCGAACTCCCAGGCACTACTTGCGCGCTATGACAGAGCCCACAGGGACGAGATGCAACATCTCATTGAACATCTGCCCAAGGACTTACAAAATAGGGCAAAACAAGTGGTTGAGGAGGGACAGACCATCTCCAACAACCAGATACGCTCCTCCATGGACGCTGCAGATACAGCTGCACGGACAATTAATACATCTGTAACTATCAGAAGGCATGCATGGCTCCGAACGTCTGGATTTAAACCAGAGATTCAACAAGCAGTTCTCAATATGCCTTTTAATGAAAAAGAACTGTTCGGTCCAGAAGTGGACACAGCGATTGAGAAACTCAAAAAAGATACGGACACTGCCAAAGCCATGGGCGCACTCTACTCCCCGCAGAGCAGAGGGAATTACAGCACATTCCGTAAAACGCCCTTTCGAGGGGGGTTTCGGGGTCAAAGCACACAAGCCAGCACCTCACAAGCCACACCGTCCAGTTACCAGGGACAGTATAGAGGAGGTTTTCGGGGACAATATAGAGGAGGGCAATTCCCTAGAAATAGAGGAAGATTTCAAAGCCCCAAAACCACTACTACTAAACAGTGACTCACATGTCACTCACCCCCTCCACACAACACCAGTGGGGGGAAGAATAGGTCATTATTACAAAGCATGGGAGGAAATCACTACAGACACTTGGGTTCTAGCAATTATCCAACATGGTTATTGCATAGAATTTCTACAATTCCCTCCAAACATACCACCAAGAGCACAAAATTTAACAACACACCATTCCAATCTCCTGGAGATAGAAGTGCAGGCACTATTGCAAAAGAATGCAATCGAATTAGTGCCAAACACACAAATAAACACAGGAGTTTATTCACTGTACTTTCTGATACCAAAGAAGGACAAAACACTGAGACCAATCCTAGACCTCAGAGTAGTGAACACTTTCATCAAATCAGACCACTTCCACATGGTCACACTACAAGAAGTATTGCCATTGCTAAAACTACACGACTACATGGCAACTTTAGACCTCAAGGATGCTTATTTCCATATACCAATACACCCATCGCACAGGAAATACCTAAGGTTTGTATTCAAAGGAATACATTACCAATTCAAGGTACTGCCTTTCGGATTAACAACCGCACCAAGAGTCTTTACCAAATGTCTAGCGGTAGTCGCTGCACACATAAGAAGGCAGCAAATACATGTGTTCCCATATTTGGACGACTGGCTAATCAAGGCCCATTCGTTCATACAGTGCTCAAATCACACAAATCAGATCATACAAGCCCTCTTCAAACTCGGGTTCACCGTCAACTTTACAAAATCCAACATTCTGCCGCGCAAGGTACAACAATACCTAGGAGCCATAATAAACACATCAAAAGGAGTAGCCACTCCAAGTCCACAAAGAATTCTAAATTTCAACACCATCATACAACGCATGTATCCAACACAAAAGATACAAGCAAAGATGGTATTACAACTCCTAGGCATGATGTCTTCATGCATAGCCATTGTCCCAAACGCAAGACTGCACATGAGGCCCTTACAACAATGCCTAGCATCACAGTGGTCTCAAGCACAGGGTCACCTTCTAGATCTGGTGTTAATAGACCGCCAAACTTACCTCTCGCTTCTGTGGTGGAACAACATAAATTTAAACAAGGGGCGGCCTTTCCAAGACCCAGTGCCACAATACGTAATAACAACAGATGCTTCCATGACAGGGTGGGGAGCACACCTCGATCAACACAGCATACAAGGACAATGGAACGTACATCAAACAAGACTGCATATCAATCACCTAGAACTTCTAGCAGTTTTTCAAGCACTAAAAGCTTTCCAACCAATAATAGTTCACAAATACATTCTCGTCAAAACAGACAACATGACAACAATGTATTATCTAAACAAGCAGGGGGGGACGCACTCCACGCAGTTAAGCCTGCTAGCACAAAAGATTTGGCATTGGGCAATTCACAACCAAATTCGCCTAATAGCACAGTTTATACCAGGGATCCAAAATCAACTCGCAAACAATCTCTCTCGAGATCACCAACAGGTCCACGAATGGGAAATTCACCCCCAAATTCTGAACACTTATTTCAAACTCTGGGGAACACCTCAGATAGACTTGTTTGCGACAAGGGAGAACGCAAAATGCCAAAACTTCGCATCCAGATACCCACACAAACAATCCCAAGGCAATGCCCTATGGATGAACTGGTCAGGGATATTTGCTTACGCTTTTCCTCCTCTCCCTCTCCTTCCTTACCTGGTAAACAAACTCAGTCAAAGCAAACTCAAACTCATATTAATAGCACCAACTTGGGCAAGGCAACCCTGGTACACAACGCTGCTAGACCTATCAGTGGTACCCTGCATCAAATTACCCAACAGGCCAGATCTGTTGACACAGCACAACCAAAAGATCAGACACCCAGATCCAGCATCGCTGAATCTAGCAATCTGGCTCCTGAAATCCTAGAATTCGGGCACTTACAACTTACCCAAGAATGTATGGAAGTCATAAAACAAGCCAGAAGGCCATCCACCAGGCACTGCTATGCAAGTAAATGGAAGAGGTTTGTTTGCTACTGCCATATTAATCAAATACAACCATTACACACAACTCCAGAACATGTAGTGGGTTACTTGCTTCACTTACAAAAATCTAACCTAGCTTTCTCTTCCATTAAAATACACCTTGCAGCAATATCTGCATACCTGCAGACTACCTATTCAACTTCCCTATATAAGATACCAGTCATTAAAGCATTCATGGAGGGCCTTAGGAGAATTATACCACCAAGAACACTACCTGTTCCTTCATGGAACCTAAATGTTGTCCTAACTAGACTTATGGGTCCACCTTTTGAACCCATGCACTCCTGCGACATACAGTTCCTAACCTGGAAGGTGGCATTTCTCATCGCCATTACTTCCCTAAGAAGAGTAAGCGAGATTCAGGCGTTTACAATACAGGAACCTTTTATACAACTACACAAAAATAAAGTCGTCCTAAGGACCAATCCTAAATTTTTGCCAAAGGTTATTTCACCGTTCCATCTAAATCAAACAGTGGAACTTCCAGTGTTCTTTCCACAGCCAGATACCGTAGCTGAAAGGGCACTACATACATTAGATGTCAAAAGAGCATTGATGTATTACATTGACAGAACAAAAAACATCAGAAAGACTAAACAACTCTTTATTGCATTTCAAAAACCTCATGCAGGAAACCCAATTTCAAAACAAGGTATAGCCAGATGGATAGTTAAATGCATCCAAATCTGCTACCTTAAAGCTAAACGACAGCTGCCCATTACACCAAGGGCACACTCAACCAGAAAGAAAGGTGCTACCATGGCCTTTCTAGGAAACATCCCAATGCAAGAAATATGTAAGGCAGCCACATGGTCTACGCCTCACACATTCACCAAGCACTACTGTGTACACGTGTTATCCGCACAACAAGCCACAGTAGGTCAAGCCGTATTAAGAACATTATTTCAGACTACTTCCACTCCTACAGGCTGATCCACCGCTTTTGGGGAAATAACTGCTTACTAGTCTATGCAGAACATGCGTATCTACAGCGACAGATGCCATCGAACTGAAAATGTCACTTACCCAGTGTACATCTGTTCGTGGCATCAGTCGCAGTAGATTCGCATGTGCCCACCCGCCTCCCCGGGAGCCTGTAGCAGTTTGGAAGTTACCTTCAATTATTTATATATGTATCATCTCAACCTTAAATAGGTGCATACTTAGTCACTCCATTGCTTGGGCACTATTACTACAATTCAACTCCTACCTCACCCTCTGCGGGGAAAAACAATCGAAGATGGAGTCGACGCCCATGCGCAATGGAGACAAAAGGAGGAGTCACTCGGTCCCGTGACTCGAAAGACTTCTTCGAAGAAAAACAACTTGTAACACTCCGGCCCAACACCAGATGGCGAGCTATTGCAGAACATGCGAATCTACTGCGACTGATGCCACGAACAGATGTACACTGGGTAAGTGACATTTTCATTATAAATACTGCAGCTGTAATAAGCATGAAACACACCAACTGTCTGGTGAAGAAGCAGTAGTGCACCCAAGCCAACAACTGGTTAGCCATTAGACTGCCGAAACGTAATGGAGATCATGCCAAAACAACTGTATTTGCAGGAAACAAACCGTGTCTTTCCAGAAGCAGTCCAGGAAGGGATGACCTGTAGCAAAAATAAAACAAGACTGCAAGCCAAACGGAACAACAAACTAGAGCCACAACAACCTGTGGGACTGAGAGGGGGAAACACAAAAAAGGTAAACTGAACGCAAGGCTGTGAATGAATGGTGATGGCAGCAAAAAGCCAGTAGAACATAAAGCATTGCCAGTTGCCTTCTGCAAATTTCTGAGAGGCTTATATTTCACACTGCCTCCCTCAAGTGGAAGTATCGCCCCAGCACCCAGCTGCAGTCCTTTTCTTCCAGTCCAGGGTTGCAGTTCCCACTCCTTCACAATTTGTATGATGCGTAATCGCCAAGGTGTCGTCTTTGCCTCCCAACTCTCTTAACCTGGTAGGATCCTGACAGTACCACCTCCAGTCCATGACCTATCTACCAGTCCTGGTAGGAGAATTTAGCTAACTGAGGTAGCAACAATGAAATTAAGTAACTAACTTCGGGGCATGCACAAATGATATAAGTTCCCTGAAGCTTTCAAATGAGCATTTCCCTGCAAAGACATCAAATATTGCAATTGTCCCATAATCAACGGGAACCCATAATGGAATCTACTTCAAATTCAGGAGTTGCATGCACAAGACCTGGAGGACGGGATATGCTTGGACAAGCTAATGCATTTTTAATGTAAGATATATGAAAAACTGAATGCTTATGCAAATTAATTTTTTTATTAAACAGACATAGAGAACGGGCCAATAAATCCAGGGATAAACCTTGAATGCAACCCTGGAATATTCAAACATCGTGCTGCAAGCCGAGCGCAGTCACTAACTGTGTTAGATGGAACAGGCCTTCTTAAACCATCTGCAAATCTTTTGTAACCTGCTTTTTCCTAGTGTAAATGTAACTGCTTGGATGCTTGGATTGAGGATGAAAAGGAAAAAAGAGCTTAACCTGAAGGAACAAATGTGCACCCCATTGCTTTTGGAAATACTTGTGAATTAAACTCATAAGATCAAAAAAAAAAAAAAGATTATCCCAAAGATGCATGCAATAAATTTTCGTACGCGAACTCCAACGCATGTAACCAAATAACCCATTGTGACTGTGGCACAGAGATGTAAATATTGTTTGCAAAGTATGATTTCAACGTTCTGTATGCTGATTCCGGGTGATAACATTATGACTTCAGTCCCTAACTTTCTTAATAGAGTGGTTCGGAATCTTAAAACAAACTGAGATCCTCTCTCTAATGATCACTGTGGTTTGTCTTGCAATTAGTCTATTTCTCAGTAAAAAAGAAGTAAAAACTGCCAGCTATCCAGGTGTCAGAGTTTTATGCTTTTATGGAAGTGAATGAAATGTGGATATTTAGTTAAAAAGAATCCATGGAGAATTTCTCTATGGTAGATCTGGTGTAGATAGAGGGATAGGCCTTTAATTAAAAAATACATTTGGGCACATTAAACTTTAACAGAATAATGAACATATACATTTTTGCCCACCTTTTCGAAGACCTGCTCTTTATTTCTGTATGGAATAATAATCTGTGCTGGACCATCTTCTTTGGCCTCCAAAATTGAATCCTGTATCTCTAGCAGCTGTTTGATCATTTGACTGTTCCTTTGAATTAGCCAGCAATGTTTTCTGCCAGACTCTGTGAGTTACTGCTTCAGTAAATGAAGACCCACTTTCTCCATCCTACAGGACTCCTAAGCATCTGTGACTTGTTGCTGTAAATGTATTCTCCATACTGTTTGTTTTCCACTGTAATTTCCCAACACAGAATCAGTGTTTTTTCTTATCTTGCTGCAGCCTCTCTTCTTACCGTATCTTTTCCTCAGTTGAGATATAACTGAATACCTTCGCTAAATTCTCATCTAGCACAGCCAGTTTTGTCTTAATCTCTATTAAATCTTTTTTTTAAATTCTTCAGCATCTTTAAGTTTGTTTTTTCTTTTAACGCCCCACCCCAAAAATACATTGCAGCATCCCTATCGTCAGTAGAGATTCATACCATTCTCCTGATTCTTGTTGTTCTGTGTAGATGAAATTGTTTTTTTTCTTTCTTTTTAGTTTTGTGGACCTTGTTATGAGCTTCTTGAGCCCTTTTTTTCTAGAACTTCAGTGATTGCCCACAAAGACTGATTTTATCTTTTATACATTTTCGTGGATGGTTTGTCTGATGCCTTCCCCTGCTTGCTACTGTTACTGTATGTAAGACGGAAGGAGCCTGGCACACAGCCAAACAAACAACTTTAGTCAATACATTAGCGTTGTCTATTTAAATAGCTCTGTAAATAAGTGAACCTTCTTTCCTTGGTTTTCTGTATTTTAAGCTTTGTTAGACCTGTAAGCCTTAGGATGGTCTTCCTCCCCGTTTTGCCTCACCTCCTTAATTTGTGCTGGACTTCTTGTTGTTGGCCTTAGGACTCTGTGCACTGTACCACTGCTAATCAGTGTTGAAGTGTTTTTGCTCAGCCCCATGTAACATTTGTAAATTGGCTTCTACCCAGTTTTCACATTTCATTTACTTTTAAGCCCCTTGTAGAGTGGTATACCATATACCCAGGGCCGGTAAATTAAATGCTACCAGGGGACCTGCAGCACTTAGTGTGCCACACACTTAAGTAGCACTTTAAAACATGTTTCAGGCCCGCCCCTGCAGTCAAATGCAGCTTTAAACTGCCAAGTCAACTTGGTATTAAAGCCCTCTTGCCAAGCCTCAACCTCCCCTTTTATTACATGTAAGTCACCCCCAAGGCCCTAGGTAACCCATAGGGCAAGTTGATGTGTATTTGAAAGGTTGGACATGTCCTTTTAGGTTGTACATGTCCAAGTAGTGAAATCTCCTAAATTAGTTTATCACTACTGTGAGGCCTACCCGTCACCTAGGATAACACTGGGGATTCATTATTACATTTAATAATATGTAATTTCCAAATGGGAGCTGGTAGTTATGTTGTGTTTGGTGTCTTTGAAATTGTGGTGAACAGCCCTATTTCATGATAAAGCCCGGTTTTGATCACAACTTTAAAAATGCCACTTTTAGAAAGTTGGCATTTTTTGCCCTTAGCCCTTTTGTGCCAATAGCCTGCCCAGGTCACATGAGTGGGTTTAACTGACAGCCCTTGTGAATTTCTCCCAAACAGTCACACACTAGAGGGATTAGAGGGATTATGTGTGCCTCTTAGGGCCATCTGCTGGCAGGATGGAGGGGGCGGAGCTTAGCACAGGCCCATGTGCAACTGGATAGCCAGTGCTCTGCCTTCACACAAAGGGCCACACAAGTCACATTGTTACTGTGGTCAGCTTGGAGCCAGGGAGGGGGAAGCAGGAAATTCCATGCACTTCAAAGTCACTGTCTAGAAGCTTCTTCCACCTTCCAGAACCATGGCACCAGGGTATAAAATTATGGCCTCAGACATCAACTCCTCAGTACACTGCTTGATGGACTGCTTCCCCAATGCTGTAGGTGCACCACTGTGTGGAATGACATAGGAGCCTTGGCTCATTGGTAGCGGGATCTGGTATAGGAGCCTTGGTTATCGGTAATGGTGAAAGTGTCTTTGTAGTGTATGGGACCTGGCTGCAAGCCGTTGTGTTTGAGCTGGTTGAGGAAGATGGTGATGAAGCCCTGGATACTGCTGTTGATGTAAAAGAAAGGGAGTATGGCATAGGAGTGCTACCTATATGGGATTGTATTGGTTGTTTACATCGAATGGTGATGGAGAGCTGGCATTGAATGATGGTGTAGGAGCTGTGAGTGAATGGAGGTTTAATGCACTGGCTTTGAGTGGTCACAGAGGAGCAGTAGATTTAGAGTAATATAGAAATGTTTGGTGATGGTAATGCTCCAGAAAAAGTTTTGAAATGGAGCTATTTTACACCATAATTGTGAAACAATAAGTACAATTATATTTCAGGGAGTTAAGAACATACTTCTAACCAAGTCTGTTGGTTTTATTTAACTAATGCCTTTTTTGTGTCACATAAATGAAAATATGTATTTTTTCACTTTAAATTCTTCTTATGCTCATATGAAAAAAAAAACAGTGGAGTGTGTATGTGTATATATATATATATATATATATATATATATATATATATAGCTCATTTGTGTTTTCGACATATTTGGAGCACGTGGGGCAAAGCTTGTCTAGGGTTATCAGAATACAATATTTCATAATTATCCTATTCAAATTATTTACTGAGTTGTGGAAAATTAAACAAGCCAATTTTCTATTTCTGTGGCAAGCTTCAGGAATTCTATATTAATGCCCACTGTTGGATGGCGTAGCATTGCCATAGTTATATGAAGGAGGTAATAGGCTGGGGTGGAGGATGATGTAGGACCACTAGATATGGATGCCTGGGGAATGGGGCACTCATCTTGGATGCTAAGATTGTTTGGGTGAGAGGAATGACTGGTTGTGTACAGGATTATGTAAGGAGCCGAAGATGTAGCAGTGGTATATAATATTTGGGTGTCTTGGTGGTATAGTAAACCTGACTGTGGTGCATGATGTAGGAATGCTGATTTTGGTTGTTTTCTTAATGCTAGCTATTGGGCATACTGAACAGGGGAGGAGCACTAGCATTGTGTGGCAGACTGCAAGCTGTAGAATAAGCACTGGCGCTAGTAGGACTTAGTGACTGAATGCTTTCTAGGTATACTTTACAAATGCACTAACTATGGACAAAGACTGTCTGCTGGGACGTTGTGAGAGAGTGTTTGAAGTTATAGACTTTGTAGACTTCCTGTATCATAGGGATAATTTCCCTCTGATCTGCACTGATGTCTGCTTTGTATTTCTCACTCATAGAGATGGCTGCTCATTCCAGATGGATCTGCAGTTTCTTTCACTTACCACAGAGAAATATGACCTTGCCAGGCGTCTCTGCAACAGCAGCGACCCTAGTGTTAATCCCTATTTCCCAGCACAATGGTGGTTCTACTGGAAGGAGTTTGGCGAATGGAGACACTATGAAGAGGTAACTTGATGTTAACTGGATTTGGATGAAAAAACAGGCATCAATATATTGGGTGTCAGCAGTCATGTTCTTGGTGGGGGGGCCATAAATGTGATTGGAGAAATACAGAGACTTCACATAGTTTGGTAAGATAATAGGTCAATATCAGGACAATAGTGAATTTTGGCCATTACAGGAAATGATGAGTTTTGAAAAAAGGCTCAACACTGTATTTTCGAATACAGGAATTGATCAGGAGTGTGACAAACGATGAAGACCTCATAGCCCACATAGACACGGTTGAAAGTTTCAGACCAGTCTTGGAGCAGCCATGCATACACTTGTTGATCACAGACATAGTACATTCAGGGGGTTATTCTAACTTTGGAGGAGTGTTAATCCGTCCCAAAAGTGACGGTAAAGTGACAGATATACCACCAGCCTTATTACGAGTTCCATAGGATATAATGGACTCGTAATACGGCTGGTGGTAAATCCGTCACTTTTCCGTCACTTTTGGGACGGATTAACACCTCCTCCAAAGTTAGAATAACCCCCTCAGTACTTATTGTGGGACTTGCTGATGTAGTAGTGTACTCCTGAAGGAAATCAAAAGGAAAACGATGGACCAGAGTGAGGAATAGCGCTTAGGAAGATGTCACTCTTACTATATCGCACAGCAATATTGCCATTCCTAGTCTCACAGGCAATGCTAAGAGCAGTGTCTGCAAGGTGAATGACAGCAGATATAATCATTTGGGAAGTTGGAGGTCACCACTGTAAAGGGGGATTTTAAATAACTGCATTGTCACGGTCATTGAGGTGCTATCCATGGAATAAAAGATTGAGACAGGTAACAATCACTGAAAGAAATGGGAATCATGGTTGAAGCACCTTGCAGATTAGTGGGCTATTGAGTGCAGTTAAATCACGAAGAAAGATTCAATCTTTGCCTGTATCCTTCAAACATGTTCAAGTAAGTGTTCTCTTTGTAAATAGAGTGACAGCTTCTCTGTTGGGCATCTGATAAAAATGCCACTCCTTACATCAGTGAGGTCCCGCATGGTAAATCAGATGATTAGGCTTGCAGCAAAGATAGATGGCCAGACCTGAGTGGAATCCAGTAATGAGTGATCATCTGGTCACCGCGGATGAAGCGGTGAGAAGGGGGGGTTGCATCTTGAGAAAGCTGAGGCTTCCGCTTGTAGCCTTGGAGCTTGTTGATTTGCTGCAGCAGGACTGGAGGCAGATAGATAGGCTGGGGCTAAAGAAGCAAAGGAGAGTGGATACGAATGTGCTCATTTGAATGAAAACGTGGGCACCCATGTGGGCATCCCATGGCACTTCTCAGCAGTATTGGAGGTGAGCAACATATAGTAGGGGCCCTTCAGGCATGGATGAAGAGCTGACTTTTGCCGATGAACCTTCATGAAAACCCAGCTGCTGGGTTGCAAGTCATGTCATGCTTCGGTAGGGCAGTAAGGCGGGACAGCTTAAAGCTGAGAATATCTCCAGAAATAGTCACTCAGTTGCCTGCAATGTTGCAAGACCATGCCTTCATTCAACTGAACGTCTAGAATTTGAGACGAAATGGGAGGATTTGAAGGGAGCATGATTTGTCAGCCCATTATATTTCAAAAGAGCTCAATCTAGTTTCTTGGAAGGCAATGGCCCAGATTGGCCAGAGTGCCAAGCGTAAGGCATCGGCCCATTTAATTTGGATCACTGAACATATTTTATCTGTTTCATTCCTTGGAGTAAAATTATGCCTTTTTACCTTTCCAGAGGATTCTGTGTAATAGACACAGTGAAAATGCTGTCTGATTCTTAGAGTTTTGCACATTTAATGAACTATGAAACAAAGGAAGTGAGGGACCCTGTTGCTTGAAACGTCTCAGAGGCACACCAAACCGGAGTATGAATTCTCTTAACAACTTCTTGGGTACTGTCTGTGCGATTGTAGGGACAACCTTCCACCCATCCAGAAAACATACATACAGCAGAAGGTACATTTGAGCATCTGCAAATGGACAAAGGGCCCTCGGGGAAGGGGATGGGCAGAAGTATGGTCTTCTTTTCCCAATATTGTGGGTTTGAAATATAGCGCAAGAGTGGCAGTAAAACTGGGCAATGGAAGGAAAGAAGGGTCCATACCATCCCTTCTGACTTAGACAATACCTTGATACAGGAGAGGCCTGTTGGAGAGCAAAAGTTTCAGGACTACACTCTCCTGTTGCTGTCCCACCACAGACACTCAGGGTCCCTTTAAAAGTTCTGTTTAGTCCAGGTCTCTTTTTCTGGGTCAGGTGTCCGCTCCTAAAGACAGATCCTTGAACGGGTATCGGAAATACATCAGTTTGCAATACGTACATTATGATTTCATCATCAGAAAACAAAGCAGCTTTCTTAGCCACTTGATCTGCAAGGGCATTTACCTAAGATACTTCACATTGCAAAGATTGATGAGCAGCATATTTGACAAGGGCAAATAATGTTTCTACTATATTTGGACCGGACCTTATATTTTTAATGGGGGTCCCTGAAGAAGTAAGTACCCTTTTTTGATCCACAAAAAACACCCCAAATCATGGGCCACTCCTAAAGGATATTTGGAGTTAGTGAACACAGTAACAATTTTGTTTTATGGCAGCAGTACAAACGCATGGCTAAGTGCAACATGTCCAGCCACTTGGGCAAAGTGAACCTGCGGTGATTGCCGATTCTCAACAACTTCATGTAGGGTACACACATCATATGCAGCTACTTGGTGTCCAGCATTATGTTTGCACCATGAACCATCCACAGAATAAATTGGTTTGCTGTTGGGTGTTGATGCATCAGGCACAACGCAAGGTTGGTCCAGGCATTCATGGGGCTCGTCCTCCAGGAAGGTGGGCATCAGGGAAGATGGGTTCAAAGTAGGTGAAGGGGTCCGAATGATGTGGGAAGCTGACAGCAATAAAAACAAACATTTCCAGTACAACGGGTCTCGCATTTGCATGAGTTAGAGCTATTAACGTTGTAAACTCCTAACCGAACTTTTCTTGCCACACAAATTACAAGAAAAAAAATACTGCGCGATCGCGCTATGTAAAATGCAGCACGATTGCGCTGAAATTGAAAATGTAAAAACTGAGTGCGATTGCGCTATGTAAATCCCAGCGCGATCACGCTGCGTGGAAAATAAAAAGATGAAGAAGTCCGAAACCATGCTGAAGACATCGAGCCTCGAATGGTTTCAGTAGTTTACCGGTGCTGTGTAGGTAGGCTAAACACCAGAAAAGGCATGACACATGCATGCCTTTTTCAAATGAAAGCAAGCGGATTTTAAAAGGCAAGCCAACATACTAATCAAAGTGACTGATGTGACATGGGCAAAGAGAGATTTCCGCATGGGACAGAGCGATTTGTGTTCGCCCATAGAAAATGAGTCAATCAGGCAATAGATTGATGAGTGTGGAACCTAGGATAATGTTTTCTGATGCTTCTAGGGGTGAACTTCAGTGGCAACAGAGTTTAGGCAAACGGAAGCCCTGCTGCCATGTGTTCCAGGGAAGGGAAAGGATAAGTAATGGAATACAAGAGAGAAGCACACCACACAAGTGAGGGCCCTTCAAGTGAGAATCCCTCCGCTAGCCTGAAGTCGATGGTGTTGTAATAAGTGATCGGAAAGTCTGGGCGAAGGGGCACTTTAAGAACAAGTGACACATTGACAATTTATGTATATAGAAGGATCACACAAGAAAGCATAAACAGAAAAGGAAGGCAGTGGGACTCACTTGGTCCTTCCTGAGGAGATAAAAGTAACAAATCCCGAAGGCACCAGGAAGCACAGAGAGACCCACAACTGCCCAGAGGACAGTCAAGCAAGCAGCGTTAGCAGTAGAACCAAATCAACCAAGGATCATGAAGCACATGACTCTAGCAGGAAAGAATGTAAAACAAACGGAAACCAGGGGAAACGCAAACCAGGAAAGGAAACAAAGTAACAAATGTGGAGGAAACTCAATACGGTGACAAAACTAAGCTAGTGCTGGAGCCATACAGCAGGTGGAAAGTTGCCAGGCACCATGTTGCTAGTTTCTAGCCTTTTCATCGTAACCTTAATCTGCTGTGCTCCCTCTACTGGTCACAACCTGGAACTGTCTGTTCTTGACCCTCTGTGTGTGAGCTGGCCTCCGAGAACTGGTAGTCCACGGCCTCCAATCCTTCTCTGTCAACTGATAATCTCCCAGACAGTAACAAACAGACTTGCACTTATGTCTCCTCCATAGTATGGCCCTGTATGAAATCCTGACTACCACTTTTGTTCATGACAACACACTGATATACTGCAGTCAGGAAGCCCCACTGCAGGTGCAGAAGTCTGTGCATGTCTTACATACTCAAAGATTTGTTCTCCCTCCTTAGACCAATACAAGGGTTCCAGGGTGTCTTTTTTTGACATAAGCTTGAAGTGGGCATACGACAGTTGCAAATCCTTTAATCCATTGTGTAAAGTGACCCACTGTTAGACCTGACATGCCTTAGGGTGGTCACCCCTAACTTTTTGCCTGCCTCCCTCCACTTTTTGGACCCTGTTTTGCTGGCTTTTAGACTCTGCGCACTTTACCACTGATAACCAGTGCTAAAGTGCATATGCTTTCTCCCTTTTTAAACATGGTAACTTTGGATCATACCTGATTGGACTATTTAATTTACTTATAAGTCCCTAGTAATGTGCACTATATGTGCTTAGGGCCTGTAGATTAAATGCTACTAGTGGGCCTGCAGCACTGGTTGTGCCACTCACTTAAGTAGCCCCCTTAACCTTGTCTCAGGCCTGCTATTGCAAGGCCTGTGTGTGCAGTTTCACTGCCACTTCGACTTGGCATCTAAAAGTACTTGCCAAGCCTAGAACTCCCCTTTTTCTACATATAAGTCACCCCTAATGTGTGCCCTAGGTAACCCCTAGAGCAGGGTGTTGTGTGGGTAAAAGGCAGGACATGTACCTGTGTAGTTATATGTCCTGGTAGTGTAAAACTCGTAAATTCGTTTTTACACTACTGTGAGGCCTGCTCCCTTCATAGGCTAACATTGGGGCTGCCCTCATACATTGTTGAAGTGGCAGCTGCTGATCTGAAAGGAGCAGGAAGGTCATATTTAGTATGGCCAGAATGGTAATACAAAATCCTGCTGTCTGGTGAAGTCGGATTTAATATTACTATTCTAGAAATGCCACTTTTAGAAAGTGAGCATTTCTTTGCACTTAAATCTTTCTGTGCCTTACAATCCACGTCTGGCTGGGCTTGGTTGACAGCTCCTTGTGCATTCACTCAGACAAACCCCAAACACAGGGTACTCAGCCTCACTTGCATACATCTGCATTTTGAATGGGTCTTCCTGGGTTGGGAGGGTGGAGGGTCTGCTCTCACACAAAGGACTGCCACACCCCCTACTGGGACCCTGGCAGACAGGATTGAACTGAAAGGGGACCTGGTGCACTTCTTAGCCACTCTTTGAAGTCTCCTCCACTTCAAAGGCACATTTGGGTATAAAACAGGGCCTCTGCCCTACCTCATCAGACACTTGCTGGAGAAGAAACCTGAACCAGAAAATACATCCTGCCAAGAAGAACTGCCTGGCTGCTCGAAGGACTCACCTGTCTGCTTTCTACAAAGGACTGCTGCCTTGCTGTTGGCCTGCTGCCTTGCTGAACTCTTGTCTGGCTGTGCAAGTGCTCTCCAAGGGCTTGGATAGAGCTTGCCTCCTGTTCCCTGAAGTCTCCGGACCAAAAAGACTTCTCTTTTTCACTTGGACGCTTCATGCGGAAAAATTTTCGATGCACAGGTTGTTCCGCGGCAAGAAAAACGCCGCACACCGACGCCGATCGACGCGATGCCTTCGGGACGACCGGAACTTCGACGCACGGCCTCGCAAGGACAACGCCGCCCGACCTCCAGAGGAGAAATTGACGCGACGCCTGCCGTGAGAGCGAAACTTCGACGAACAGCCCCGCAGAACGACGCGCAGCCGGAAAACAAGCAGGAGAATCCACGCACCGACCCGGGACATCTGGTAATCCCTGCGATCCACAGAAAGAGACTGTCCGTGTGCTGGAAAACGACGCACGACTTCCCCGCGTGAAAAATAACGACGCAAGTCCGTGTGTGCTGGGGAGAAATCGACGCACACACCATTTTTCCACGTATCTCTTCTTCTGCGGCCCTCTGCGGAGATTTTCCACTCCAAACCAGTTACTTTGTGCTTGAAAGAGACTTTGTTTGCTTTTTAAAGACTTAAGACACTTTATATCACTTTTCAGTGATATCTTTACAAATTCACATTACAACTTTATTTGTTTTGACCCACTATTATCCTGATAAATATTATATATTTTTCTAAACACTGTGTGGTGTATTTTTGTGGTGGTATTGTATGATTTATTGCACAAATACTTTACACATTGCTTTCTAAGTTAAGCCTGACTGCTAGTGCCAAGCTAGCAGAGGGTGGGCACAGGCTAATTTGGGATTGTGTGTGACTTACCCTGACTAGAGTGAGGGTTCTTGCTTGGACAGAGGGTAACCTGACTGCCAACCAAAAACCCCCTTTATAACACCCGCCAATCCCAGAAAGGTGTGTACTTGATAGATGGCCATGAAAAAGGAAGCTTACTGTGAGAAGGTAGCCTCTTTCTAGCCTTGTTACCCCCACTTTTGGCCTGTTTGTGAGTGTATGTCAGGGTGTTTGTCACTGTTTTCACTGTCTCACTGGGATCCTGATAGCCAGGCCCCAGTGCTCATAGTGAAAACACTATGTTTTCAGTATGTTTGTTATGTGTCACTGGGATCCTGCTGGTCAGGACCCCAGTGCTCATAGGTTTGTGGCCTATATGTATGTGTCACTGGGACCCTGTCACACAGGGCCCCAGTGCTCATAGGTGTGCATGTATATGTTCCCTGTGTGGTGCCTAACTGTCTCACTGAGGCTCTGCTAATCAGAACCTCAGTGGTTATGCTCTCTCATTTCTTTCCAAATTGTCACTGACAGGCTAGTGACCATTTTTACCAATTTACATTGGCTTACTGGAACACCCTTATAATTCCATAGTATATGGTACTGAGGTACCCAGGGTATTGGGGTTCCAGGAGATCCCTATGGGCTGCAGCATTTCTTTTGCCACCCATAGGGAGCTCTGACAATTCTTACACAGGCCTGCCACTGCAGCCTGAGTGAAATAACGTCCACGTTATTTCACAGCCATTTTACACTGCACTTAAGTAACTTATAAGTCACCTATATGTCTAACCTTTACCTGGTAAAGGTTAGGTGCAAAGTTACTTAGTGTGAGGGCACCCTGGCACTAGCCAAGGTGCCCCCACATTGTTCAGAACCAATTCACTGAACTTTGTGAGTGCGGGGACACCATTACCTGCGTGCACTACATATAGGTCACTACCTATATGTAGCTTCACCATGGTAACTCCGAATATGGCCATGTAACATGTCTATGATCATGGAATTGCCCCCTCTATGCCATCCTGGCATTGTTGGTACAATTCCATGATCCCAGTGGTCTGTAGCACAGACCCTGGTACTGCCAGACTGCCCTTCCTGGGGTTTCTCTGCAGCTGCTGCTGCTGCCAACCCCTCAGACAGGCAGCTGCCCTCCTGGGGTCCAGCCAGGCCTGGCCCAGGATGGCAGAACAAAGAACTTCCTCTGAGAGAGGGTGTGACACCCTCTCCCTTTGGAAAATGGTGTGAAGGCAGGGGAGGAGTAGCCTCCCCCAGCCTCTGGAAATGCTTTGTTGGGCACAGATGTGCCCAATTCTGCATAAGCCAGTCTACACCGGTTCAGGGACCCCTTAGCCCCTGCTCTGGCGCGAAACTGGACAAAGGAAAGGGGAGTGACCACTCCCCTGACCTGCACCTCCCCTGGGAGGTGTCCAGAGCTCCTCCAGTGTGCTCCAGACCTCTGCCATCTTGGAAACAGAGGTGCTGCTGGCACACTGGACTGCTCTGAGTGGCCAGTGCCACCAGGTGACGTCAGAGACTCCTTGTGATAGGCTCCTTCAGGTGTTAGTAGCCTTTCCTCTCTCCTAGGTAGCCAAACCCTCTTTTCTGGCTATTTAGGGTCTCTGTCTCTGGGGAAACTTTAGATAACGAATGCATGAGCTCAGCCGAGTTCCTCTGCATCTCCCTCTTCACCTTCTGATAAGGAATCGACCGCTGACCGCGCTGGAAGCCTACAAACCTGCAACATAGTAGCAAAGACGACTACTGCAACTCTGTAACGCTGATCCTGCCGCCTTCTCGACTGTTTTCCTGCTTGTGCATGCTGTGGGGGTGGTCTGCCTCCTCTCTGCACCAGAAGCTCCGAAGAAATCTCCCGTGGGTCGACGGAATCTTCCCCCTGCAACCGCAGGCACCAAAAAGCTGCATTACCGGTCCCTTGGGTCTCCTCTCAGCACGACGAGCGAGGTCCCTCGAATCCAGCGACACCGTCCAAGTGACCCCCACAGTCCAGTGACTCTTCAGCCCAAGTTTGGTGGAGGTAAGTCCTTGCCTCACCTCGCTGGGCTGCATTGCTGGGAACCGCGACTTTGCAAGCTTCTCCGGCCCCTGTGCACTTCCGGCGGAAATCCTGTGTGCACAGCCAAGCCTGGGTCCACGGCACTCTAACCTGCATTGCACGACTTTCTAAGTTGGTCTCCGGCGACGTGGGACTCCTTTGTGCAACTTCGGCGAGCACCGTTTCACGCATCCTCGTAGTGCCTGTTTCTGGCACTTCTCCGGGTGCTACCTGCTTCAGTGAGGGCTCTTTGTCTTGCTCGACGTCCCCTCTCTCTGCAGGTCCAATTTGCGACCTCCTGGTCCCTCCTGGGCCCCAGCAGCGTCCAAAAACGCCAAACGCACGATTTGCGTGTAGCAAGGCTTGTTGGCGTCCATCCGGCGGGAAAACACTTCTGCACGACTCTCCAAGGCGTGGGGGATCCATCCTCCAAAGGGGAAGTCTCTAGCCCTTGTCGTTCCTGCAGTATTCACAGTTCTTCAGCCTAGTAAGAGCTTCTTTGCACCAACCGCTGGCATTTCTTGGGCATCTGCCCATCTCCGAGCTGCTTGTGACTTTTGGACTTGGTCCCCTTGTTCCACAGGTACCCTCAGACAGGAATCCATCGTTGTTGCATTGCTGATTTGTGTTTTCCTTGCATTCTCCCTCTAACACGACTATTTTGTCCTTAGGGGAACTTTGGTGCACTTTGCACTCACTTTTCAGGGTCTTGGGGAGGGTTATTTTTCTAACTCTCACTATTTTCTAATAGTCCCAGCGACCCTCTACAAGGTCACATAGGTTTGGGGTCCATTCGTGGTTCGCATTCCACTTTTGGAGTATATGGTTTGTGTTGCCCCTATCCCTATGTTTCCCCATTGCATCCTATTGTAACTATACATTGTTTGCACTGTTTTCTAAGACTATACTGCATATTTTTGCTATTGTGTATATATATCTTGTGTATATTTCCTATCCTCTCACTGAGGGTGCACTCTAAGATACTTTGGCATATTGTCATAAAAATAAAGTACCTTTATTTTTAGTATAACTGTGTATTGTGTTTTCTTATGATATTGTGCGTATGACACTAAGTGGTACTGTAGTAGCTTCACACGTCTCCTAGTTCAGCCTGAGCTGCTCTGCTAAGCTACCATTACCTATCAGCCTAAGCTGCTAGACACCCTATACACTAATAAGGGATAACTGGGCCTGGTGCAAGGTGCAAGTACCCCTTGGTACTCACTACAAGCCAGTCCAGCCTCCTACATTGGTTGTGCAGCGGTGGGATAAGTGCTTTGAGACTACTTACCACTCTTGTCATTGTACTTTTCATAAGAGAAAAATATACAAAACAAGGTCAGTGTATATACACATAGCCAAAAAGTTTTGCATTTCCTCTTTTCACTCTTTTCTAAATGCTGAAAAGTACTTCTAAACTTTCAAAAAGTTCTTAAAAGTTTAAAAAGTTTTTTCTGTCTTTCCAAAAAGTTCTGAAAACTTTTTTTTCTCTTTTGTCTATCACTTTAACTCTCTCTAAAAATGTCTGGCACAGGCCAAAAAGTTGAACTGTCCAAACTTGCATATGATCACCTTAGCTGGAAAGGAGCAAGGAGTCTCTGCATAGAGAGAGGTTTGAGTGTAGGGAAGAATCCTTCCTTAGAACTGTTAATTAATATGCTTAGAGTACAGGATAAGGCCATAAGTGCCCAATCTGTAGAAAAAGTAGCTAATGGTTCTCAATCTGATCCAGGGACTCCCCCAGGAAAAGGTTCAGGAAAGAAACTCCTCAGCCTGCCCATTACTAGACAGTCTAGCATAGTTGGTACAGAGGTTGAATCACATCATACTGATGATGTGCTCTCACATTATGCTGGTAGCCAAGCTGTTAGGGTGCCCTCTGTAAGGGACAGGTCTCCTTCTGTTCATTCCCATCATACCTCTGTATCTAGAAATGTCCCTCCCACCCACCCTTGACAGATTGTTAGAAAGGGAGCTCAATAGATTGAGAGTGGAACAAACCAGACTGAAGCTCAAGAAGCAACAGCTGGATTTGGATAGACAGTCTTTAGAAATAGAGAGGGAAAGACAGAAGTTGGGTTTAGATACCCATGGTGGCAGCAGCAGTATTCCCCATAGTCATCCTGCAAAAGAGCATGATTCCAGGAATCTGCACAAGATAGTTCCCCCTTATAAGGAGGGGGATGACATTAACAAGTGGTTTGCTGCACTTGAGAGGGCCTGTGCTGTACAGGATGTCCCTCAAAAGCAGTGGGCTGCTATCCTATGGCTATCATTTAGTGGAAAAGGTAGGGATAGGCTCCTTACAGTGAAAGAAAATGATGCCAATAATTTCCAAGTTCTTAAGAATGCACTCCTGGATGGTTATGGCTTAACCACTGAACAGTACAGGATAAAGTTCAGAGAGACCAAAAAGGAGTCTTCACAAGACTGGGTTGATTTCATTGACCAGGCAGTGAAGGCCTTGGAGGGGTGGTTACATGGCAGTAAAGTTACTGATTATGAAAGCCTGTATAACACAATCCTGAGAGAGCATATACTTAATAATTGTGTGTCTGATTTGTTGCACCAGTACCTAGTAGACTCTGATCTGACCTCTCCCCAAGAATTGGGAAAGAAGGCAGACAAATGGGTCAGAACAAGGGTGAACAGAAAAGTTCATACAGGGGGTGACAAAGATGGCAATAAGAAGAAAGATGGTGAAAAATCTCAAGATAAGCATGGGGATAAGGGTAAAACCAAAGATCCCACTTCAAATCTTAAACACTCTTCAGAGGGTGGGGATAAAACAGATTCTTCCTCTTCTTCCCAACCTGCACACATTAAAAAGCCTTGGTGCTTTGTGTGTAAAAATAGAGGCCATAGGCCAGGGGATAAGTCCTGTCCAGGTAAACCCCCTGAGCCTACCACCACTAATACATCAAGCTCTAGTGCCCCTAGCAGTAGTGGTACTAGTGGTGGGACTGCTGGCAACAGTCAAGCAAAGGGTGTAGTTGGGTTCACTTATGGGTCCATAGTGGAAACTGATGTAATCAGTCCCAAGACAGTTTCTGTCACACCTAGTGGCATTGGCCTTGCCACACTGGCTGCTTGTCCCCTTACAATGGATAAGTACAGGCAGACAGTTTCAATAAATGGTGTTGAGGCCTTGGCCTACAGGGACACAGGTGCCAGTTTCACTTTGGTGACTGAAAACCTAGTGCCTCCTGAACAACACATCATTGGACAACAGTATAAGATTATTGATGTCCATAACTCCACTAAGTTTCTTCCCTTAGCTATAATTCAGTTTAGTTGGGGTGGAGTTACTGGCCCTAAGCAGGTGGTGGTATCACCTAGCTTACCTGTAGACTGTCTCTTAGGTAATGACCTAGAGGCCTCAGGTTGGGCTGATGTAGAGTTTTATGCCCATGCAGCCATGCTGGGCATCCCTGAGGAATTGTTCCCTCTCATTTCAAGTGAAATGAAAAAGCAAAGGAGAGAAGGCCTGAAAACTCAGGATCCCTCTCCATCAACAGGTAAAAAGGGTATCACAGTATCCCCTAACCACCCTACCATTCAGGATACTATTCCTGTGGTGGGAGAAACCTCTCCTGGGGTGGCACCTGTTCCAAGGGAATCATCAGCTGGCAAAGCTGGACTCCCTGAGGTGGAAGTACCTCTCTGTGGGATAACTAACATTGGTGAGAAAAACAGCACCATTTTAGTTAACATGGAGCATCCCTCCAACCCTCCCAGAGAAACTTTAGTGCAGAAACCCTGCACTACCTCACAACACTTAGGACAGCATCCCTGCCCTAGTGTGGAGCTCATAGGACAGCATCCCTGCCCTGCTCCAACTCAAGAGAAACAGCATCCCTGTTCTCTCTTCCAGCCAGATGGACAAAGTTTTTGCCCAGCTATGGCTTTTCTGAGACAGCATCCCTGTCTGGCATTTCCATCACTACAAATAGGTTCAGTGGACAATTCCCACTGCTCTAAACTAAAACTTACTGATAGAAACTCTGAAAATACATCTTCACATTGTTGCTTAGCTAAAAAACTTCAAACAGGGTGGTTTACATCCCCACAGGGAAGTAACCATATAGTGGATGATAAAGGGAGTAACCAGTCTATTGCAGAGCTACTCTCTACTTATCACCACTTAGACAATAAAGTCTCAACTGGCCAAGGTTAGCCTTATTGTCCTTCGTTTGGGGGGGGGTTGTGTGAGAAGGTAGCCTCTTTCTAGCCTTGTTACCCCCACTTTTGGCCTGTTTGTGAGTGTATGTCAGGGTGTTTGTCACTGTTTTCACTGTCTCACTGGGATCCTGATAGCCAGGCCCCAGTGCTCATAGTGAAAACACTATGTTTTCAGTATGTTTGTTATGTGTCACTGGGATCCTGCTGGTCAGGACCCCAGTGCTCATAGGTTTGTGGCCTATATGTATGTGTCACTGGGACCCTGTCACACAGGGCCCCAGTGCTCATAGGTGTGCATGTATATGTTCCCTGTGTGGTGCCTAACTGTCTCACTGAGGCTCTGCTAATCAGAACCTCAGTGGTTATGCTCTCTCATTTCTTTCCAAATTGTCACTGACAGGCTAGTGACCATTTTTACCAATTTACATTGGCTTACTGGAACACCCTTATAATTCCATAGTATATGGTACTGAGGTACCCAGGGTATTGGGGTTCCAGGAGATCCCTATGGGCTGCAGCATTTCTTTTGCCACCCATAGGGAGCTCTGACAATTCTTACACAGGCCTGCCACTGCAGCCTGAGTGAAATAACGTCCACGTTATTTCACAGCCATTTTACACTGCACTTAAGTAACTTATAAGTCACCTATATGTCTAACCTTTACCTGGTAAAGGTTAGGTGCAAAGTTACTTAGTGTGAGGGCACCCTGGCACTAGCCAAGGTGCCCCCACATTGTTCAGAACCAATTCACTGAACTTTGTGAGTGCGGGGACACCATTACCCGCGTGCACTACATATAGGTCACTACCTATATGTAGCTTCACCATGGTAACTCCGAATATGGCCATGTAACATGTCTATGATCATGGAATTGCCCCCTCTATGCCATCCTGGCATTGTTGGTACAATTCCATGATCCCAGTGGTCTGTAGCACAGACCCTGGTACTGCCAGACTGCCCTTCCTGGGGTTTCTCTGCAGCTGCTGCTGCTGCCAACCCCTCAGACAGGCAGCTGCCCTCCTGGGGTCCAGCCAGGCCTGGCCCAGGATGGCAGAACAAAGAACTTCCTCTGAGAGAGGGTGTGACACCCTCTCCCTTTGGAAAATGGTGTGAAGGCAGGGGAGGAGTAGCCTCCCCCAGCCTCTGGAAATGCTTTGTTGGGCACAGATGTGCCCAATTCTGCATAAGCCAGTCTACACCGGTTCAGGGACCCCTTAGCCCCTGCTCTGGCGCGAAACTGGACAAAGGAAAGGGGAGTGACCACTCCCCTGACCTGCACCTCCCCTGGGAGGTGTCCAGAGCTCCTCCAGTGTGCTCCAGACCTCTGCCATCTTGGAAACAGAGGTGCTGCTGGCACACTGGACTGCTCTGAGTGGCCAGTGCCACCAGGTGACGTCAGAGACTCCTTGTGATAGGCTCCTTCAGGTGTTAGTAGCCTTTCCTCTCTCCTAGGTAGCCAAACCCTCTTTTCTGGCTATTTAGGGTCTCTGTCTCTGGGGAAACTTTAGATAACGAATGCATGAGCTCAGCCGAGTTCCTCTGCATCTCCCTCTTCACCTTCTGATAAGGAATCGACCGCTGACCGCGCTGGAAGCCTACAAACCTGCAACATAGTAGCAAAGACGACTACTGCAACTCTGTAACGCTGATCCTGCCGCCTTCTCGACTGTTTTCCTGCTTGTGCATGCTGTGGGGGTGGTCTGCCTCCTCTCTGCACCAGAAGCTCCGAAGAAATCTCCCGTGGGTCGACGGAATCTTCCCCCTGCAACCGCAGGCACCAAAAAGCTGCATTACCGGTCCCTTGGGTCTCCTCTCAGCACGACGAGCGAGGTCCCTCGAATCCAGCGACACCGTCCAAGTGACCCCCACAGTCCAGTGACTCTTCAGCCCAAGTTTGGTGGAGGTAAGTCCTTGCCTCACCTCGCTGGGCTGCATTGCTGGGAACCGCGACTTTGCAAGCTTCTCCGGCCCCTGAAATCCTGTGTGCACAGCCAAGCCTGGGTCCACGGCACTCTAACCTGCATTGCACGACTTTCTAAGTTGGTCTCCGGCGACGTGGGACTCCTTTGTGCAACTTCGGCGAGCACCGTTTCACGCATCCTCGTAGTGCCTGTTTCTGGCACTTCTCCGGGTGCTACCTGCTTCAGTGAGGGCTCTTTGTCTTGCTCGACGTCCCCTCTCTCTGCAGGTCCAATTTGCGACCTCCTGGTCCCTCCTGGGCCCCAGCAGCGTCCAAAAACGCCAAACGCACGATTTGCGTGTAGCAAGGCTTGTTGGCGTCCATCCGGCGGGAAAACACTTCTGCACGACTCTCCAAGGCGTGGGGGATCCATCCTCCAAAGGGGAAGTCTCTAGCCCTTGTCGTTCCTGCAGTATTCACAGTTCTTCAGCCTAGTAAGAGCTTCTTTGCACCAACCGCTGGCATTTCTTGGGCATCTGCCCATCTCCGAGCTGCTTGTGACTTTTGGACTTGGTCCCCTTGTTCCACAGGTACCCTCAGACAGGAATCCATCGTTGTTGCATTGCTGATTTGTGTTTTCCTTGCATTCTCCCTCTAACACGACTATTTTGTCCTTAGGGGAACTTTGGTGCACTTTGCACTCACTTTTCAGGGTCTTGGGGAGGGTTATTTTTCTAACTCTCACTATTTTCTAATAGTCCCAGCGACCCTCTACAAGGTCACATAGGTTTGGGGTCCATTCGTGGTTCGCATTCCACTTTTGGAGTATATGGTTTGTGTTGCCCCTATCCCTATGTTTCCCCATTGCATCCTATTGTAACTATACATTGTTTGCACTGTTTTCTAAGACTATACTGCATATTTTTGCTATTGTGTATATATATCTTGTGTATATTTCCTATCCTCTCACTGAGGGTGCACTCTAAGATACTTTGGCATATTGTCATAAAAATAAAGTACCTTTATTTTTAGTATAACTGTGTATTGTGTTTTCTTATGATATTGTGCGTATGACACTAAGTGGTACTGTAGTAGCTTCACACGTCTCCTAGTTCAGCCTGAGCTGCTCTGCTAAGCTACCATTACCTATCAGCCTAAGCTGCTAGACACCCTATACACTAATAAGGGATAACTGGGCCTGGTGCAAGGTGCAAGTACCCCTTGGTACTCACTACAAGCCAGTCCAGCCTCCTACACTTACAGATGGCTTTGTTCTGGTCAGCTGACAGATTGCGGTCTCCAGCCAAAATGTCATGGCTTAAATATCACACACAGGGGAGGGAAAATTAGAATTTGTTTTTGGAAGTCATATGCGTTTTTTTCTCATTTCAGTGAGAAAGTACAGGGAGTCATCTTTGCATTGTTCTAAGGTGGCAGAAGCAAATAACAGATAATTAACACATATGACTAATGTGACTCCTTGTGGAAAGTTCAGGGTGTGGGGATCTCACTTTAAAGCTTTTGAAAAGATGGAAACTCAATAAACCTATGGTGGAGTCTCTGCCGGATTACAAATCAAAGGGGTGCTGGCTTCCCCACATATTGGGATGGAAAAGAAAGTGGAGCACAGGTCTGCAACAGTGAACAATCGGGCAGTGTCTGGGGTACATGAAAGGATCCTAGTGGGGTTGGGTACCACTGGGGAATGTGGGGTAAGTACACTATTGATCTCTAGGAGGTCTTTGGCAAAGCCTAACATATGTTTGCCTACCTTTTGTATCAGTAGGCTGGAAATGTTACAGGTACTCACAGTGGGCACTAGGGTTCCTTGCTTTATTAAATTGGCAATGGCAAAATGAATCCCAGTTTCTATCTCATGGCTTTACTGGTGTTGTGTGTTACAAAGTAGTTTCTAGATGGAGTTCACCTTGACTTCATGGTGTAATTTGAAAGATTGCACCTCGTATCATTAGCACATTCAGAACACTAAGCAGAAGAAACTTGTTCATACAACTTGTTCAAGGATTCCAACATTTGTGAGGTGCATACAACAGTTTCATTATCAGAGTCAACCATCAAAGCTAAATTAATTAATTGCCAGCTGCATCACTGGATAAGCCTGAGAGAGGTATAGAAGGAAACTGGCATTTATTTTCAGGACATATTAGCTTGTACCAGTGTCAATGATAACTACACAAATTTGCCATCAGTCATACATTTCATTTAAGGATCCCTTTGCTTAACCATGATTAGGGTTTGGGTTATGTGTAATCTGGATAAACTCATACCCCTTTCTGCCTTTGAAGGTGGTACATTTCAAAGGGAAATCTCCCTTGTTTACAGGATCCTGCGTTGCCCAGGCCAGGCCCCAGACACACAACAGGGATTTGGAGACTGCATTGTGAGAGGGCAGGCACAGCCCATTCAGGTGTAAGTGACCACTCCTCCGCTACCGCCTAGCACCGATGGCTCATCAGGATATCCAGGCTACACCCCAGCTCCCTTTGTCTCACTTTCTAGTGGAGATGCACAAGCAGCCCAGCTGTCAGTCTGACCCAGACAAGGAATCCACAAACAGGCAGAGTCACAGAATGGTTTAAGCAAGAAAATGCCCACTTTCTAAAAGTGGCATTTTCAAAATAACAATCCCAATACCAACTTCACTAAAAGATGCATTTTTAAATTGTGAGTTCAGAGACCCCAAACTCCATATTTCTATCTACTGTCAAAGGGGATCTTCACTTTAGAGTTATTTAACAGCAACCTATGCAACAGTGAAGACTGGATTTAGCAGTATTTCACTGTTAGGGCATGTAAAGCACATCAGTACATGTCCCACCTTTAACATAGACTGCACCCTGACCACGGGGCTACTTAGGGCCTACATTAGAGATGCCTTATGTGTATGAAAAGGGAATGTTTAGGCCTGGCAAGTGGATACACTTGCCAAGTCGAATTGGCAGTTTAAACTTCACACACAGACACTGCAGTGGCAGGTCTGAGCCATGTTTACAGGTCTACTAATGTGGGTGACACAACCAGTGCTACAGGCCCACTAGTAGCATTTGATTAACCAGACTTATTATAAAATCAAATATGTCAATCATGGATAAACCAATCAACAATACAATTTACACAAAGAGCATATGCACTCTAGCACTGGTTAGCAGTGGTAAAGTGCCCAGAGTCCTAAAGCCAACAAAAACCGGCCAGAAAAAATAGGAGGAAGGAGGCAAAAAGTGTAGGGATAACCAGGTAAAAAGGGCCATTTCCAACAGCTATAATCTGCAATATATTGTGATCCTGTGTGAATGATGCCTTTAAGTCTCCTCTTCAGCTTATTTATGCACCTATTTTCTCATTTCTGTCTACAGTCCCTCTCTGAGCAACTGAACCTAGCGTTTGAGCTAGGGGCCTGGACCCATGCCTTCGAGACCAATGGTTGCCTTTACTGTGTGTGCATGAAGGGGCTTACCCAGCGCAATGTGAAAACAGGCTTCAGTCGTGACGTGAGGCGCCGGCCCATATACCGGTCCTATGAGAGCATGGCCCCCTATTTAAGGTGAGCAACCAATAGGGACAAAGTTAACCTGTCTTGGAGACAAGGGGAAGAAATAAAAACAATTTGGGGGTTATTCCAACTTTGGAGGAGGTGGTAATCCGTCCCAAAAGTGACGGTAAAGTGACGGTTATACCACCAGCGTATTACAAGTTCCATAGGATATAATGGACTCGTAATACGGCTGGTGGTAAATCCGTCACTTTACCATCACTTTTGGGACGGATTACCACCTCCTCCAAAGTTGGAATAACCCCCTTTGTCTTTAAAATATTTTTTTCTAGCTGTCCTCTCCTCCTCTTCTTTCATAACCTCCATGTCCGTTGTCCTAGAAGCAGTCGTTACTTATGCCAACCTCGAGAAAGTAGGAAAACTCAGAAGCATGCTAGAGTGTGAACCCAGGCAGCCGGATGTTGACATAGGTTACCATTCCCAGTGTTCTTCTCCTGTTTTTTTTTTCTTTCCATAACTTAACTATGAGGAGAACTGGGCAGCTGTTGGGCCCTCTCCCTAGCTTTGTTCTCCATCGTTGCAGGTCATTGTCCACCACTGCCTGTCGTGAAGAACTAGGGGTGTGCTACGTGGACTTGCGGGAGGAAGAAAAGGGCTTCTAGGAACAAGAGAGATTTTACCTGGGAACATCCGGTGGTACTATTCCGTTTCAGTATATGGTAAGGCACTCTGTGACTTCCATAAGAACAAGTAATCCTCTTTAGTCTGCCACCGAGATAGTGCTGCGTGGTACCTCCTTGGCAATGTACCAGTCCTTTTTCTTTTCTGGGCTGCGTTCTGGTGTAAAAATCAGCATCTCCACTCCATGCACGAGCTGTAAGCCTTATTCCTTTGTTCTATACTCCATGCATGTACAGTCTTTCACTTTTAGCTCCCACCAGTTGATCAGACCGGAAGCCGCCTTATAACAAGGAAGAAGATACTAGTATCTCTCATCAGTCATTAATCCTTTAACAATGAGCTAGTTCAAATGGGTAAATATTATTTAGCTGGAGGTGCGAATTAGAGGTCTCTTCCTTTACAGTCTTGCGCACTCCCTCTTCTGCTCGTAAGCAGTCCAGAAGTTTAAGGGTGCATCATACATAGTTGCAGGGCCAAATGCTTCCTTTTTGCAAGATGGATACTACCAAGGGCTCGCCTCCTGAGGCTTCTGTGTCATAGGATGGGTTAAAGACGTTGCAGTGACAGGCTAGAAGGGCATGATTGTAGCCAGAGAGCTGCTTCTTGGGATACAGAGAAGGATTCATGAGACCTTGGGATCACCAGTTACCGAGGCTCCAGCGCATCTTCTGATGCTGCTCTTTGCAAATTTTGTCAGGCTCATTCACTGGGATTACCACTTCAGTAGCATGTTCATGATGTTATATGAGGAAGTAGAGGGATCCTGACTGTATCAGCCTACCCATGGATCTGGCATGGCAGTACCCTTTTGAATCATTCCTGACTCTGACCTGTTTAGGGTGTACTTAGAGGATGAGGTTCTTATATATCCAACAGTCAAAATGTTTATCTATTTTGATTTCTCTCTAGCAGGGTATGCTAGGATTTATGATGTCTGCCCTTCGCAGTTTGGCTCATTGGGATTAAGACATTATGGGCCTGATTTAGAATCAGTGGACGGGTTACTCTGTCCCAACGGTGATGGATATTCCGACTGACTAAATCTTAATCTCATTTTGTCCTATTGGATTTAGATTTCTGTGGATGGAATATCTGTCACCATTGTGATGGAGTAAACCGTCCACCGAGTTCTAAATCAGGCCTTATTTTTACATGTATATGTCCCTTTCTCTCGCTTCTTTCCCAGAAGCTGAGTTAAAAGGGGTGGGGACAAAGAGAGATTTCTTCAGGAAAGGTCTTTTGCATCTGCTCTAAATAGGATATTTAGCCTCAACAATTCTCAACTGATTGTTTTTTTAGATGGGCTCCTCTACTGAGTGAGCCTTTAGACTAGTGAAATAATAAACATACAAATACATATTGTACTTTCCTACTATCATTGTCACTGCTATTCAACGTGGCTATCTAACTTTGAATATTAAAAACTTAGAAAACTCTGCACCTGAAATATATGATTCATAGGCTCCTTTTCTGTATCGCAGTTTGAGAATCTTATAACTTAAACAAATTCACTCCTCAATTGAATATTCTTATTCAAGTACTAATCTGTTCCTTTACTTGCTTTAGATATCAACATTGTAGTCTACAAATGTTGAGTACTTCCTAATTAAGCAATTTTTTATCCTTATTTCCTTAAAAAGTAACTCTGCTAAAACTTCAATATCTTCTTATGAAACATCAAGGACAATGTCTGGCTTTGTTCTTCGCTGACAAGTTGGAGGATGTTACTCTGATTGGACTTGACACCACTTTGTCTCCTTGCTCTTACTTAATGCTGCGCTAAGCTCATAAATTCCAACATCTGTTACACAAGTTGCCAATAAGAAAACCCTCTTGAGATGTCAGCACTAATCTTCCACCTGTATCTTTTTGCCATTCTTCTATATGGTGTTCGGTGGATCCATTGGAGGTATTTTATGTTTTTAAACTATCTGAGTCTGTTTTTAATATTTTGTGACATCCTACTTCTCGTCCTACTAGTACCAGTTACTTCTAAGGTCATTCATGGGGTCTGCTTCACAATTACTATGGACTGTTCCATAGCTGGGATTCCTCTTCCTTGGAGGATTCAAGGTTGTTGCACAGAGGTCGGCTGCTTCTTGGACAGGGTTTCACAGGGTCCTTCACCCTCCCATTCCCCGGAAGCCTGTAGTAGTTTAGGTTTTTAACATTTGCACATATGTATATACATTTACATTTGCATGGACATCTCTTTGTATTTCTATACTCTATCACTCCTTCCTTCACCCTCTGCGGGAAAACAATCTAACAATGGAGTCTGCTCATGGGCAATGGAATTGAGAGGAGGAGGAGTCACTCGATCCCATGACTCCGAAAAGACTTCTGCGAATAAAAACAACTTGAAACACTAGATGTTGGAAGAGCTATGTATAGCATGTGAATCTGCGGCACTACATGCCACGAACAGATGTACACTGGGTAAGTGACATTTTCCATGTATTTATATATATTGATTCAAAAGTCATGTTTTCAAAGTACAGTGATGACTCAATTACCTGAGATTTATTTTACTTTTTAGACCCGCAACCTCTGAGAAGGTGGTAGTATTACATTAAAAAAAAAAAAAGAGCTATTGCCCCTCTTGTCTTTTAAATGCAGCTGACAAGCTTCATGACTGTGAACTTCAGTTGCCATGGGAGGTTTGTAGCCATTGCAGCTATTAGCAGTGAAAGATGCCACTTCTGATTAGTGCTTTATTTCAATGTTATCCACTCTGTCACAAGTTTTAACAAGATGGCATATAATGGAAGTTTCATAAAGGAGCCACTTTCATTTATCTTACAAAATTTGAGAACCTGCCAAAAATAATCTCACTATATGGAATTGAAAGTGTTAGCTAAGTTTAACCATCGTTGCAGTAGCTTTTTCAATAATGTATTTACTTACAATAGATAAGATCACCTGTTTGTTTTAGGCATTCAGCAGCATCATAATTTGTGAGAAGTCAATCTGGGTAGCCCTACCGAGGAGCAGTTCTTTTAATCTATTGGTCAGCAGCGTTGAAAATATTATATTAACTAGACGTATTATATAGTTCTCAGAATTTATCAGGGCAAGCTATTTTAGAGCCTCCAAGCCCATTCTGATGAGACATCCAGCTAGCAAAGAAGAGATGTTCTGTGCATCAGGAAATCGAATGAGAAATAAAGATACCTTTAAATCTTGTTTTTTTCTCGTTACATTTGCTGTGCCTTCCAAGCCAGAGGTCAGACATCAGCTTTTGTCTTTTTACAAACTGTTGCTTATTTTTTTCTGGAGATTGTTTTTTACTTTTCTTTTTCTGATATCAGAGTTACTCGATTTTGTAAAGTGTACTGTTTGGCAATTATGCTGGGGTACACGGAGTGTGAAATGAGAGGCTGTAGGGTGCCATCGTTTTCTAACACACAACATTTAAATACTTTGTAAACGTACACACATTTCCAAATATATCAGCAATTAGAAAAACACGTTGTTTTCTAATTATGAATTGTATTAGAAGCAAAGATTTGAATAGCATCAAAACAAATCAGATCCCTTTAATTTGTGATGTACAAATGAAAAATGTTTGCTGAAAGTTAATTTCCTCCCAATAAATGTTATAGGCTAAATAGTTTTTTTCAATAAGACTGCATGTCAGTGAGAAAGGTTTGCAGCCAATTCAATAGAAAATGTGCTGTTTGTAAATGACAGTGGGCCACCACATCATGGTTTAGTAATATATTTATTTAAAGTTAACGTTTTTATTCATGAACTGAGAGACATTCCTGTTTACGTCCTGCTGCTAGTGAACTAGGAGGCAAGTCGTGTGTACCCAATATGTGAAGTAGATTCTTCTTTTACATGGAGCAAATGTTTAACATATTATATTAAAATTGTTTTTGTAGAACAGACCAGCTGAACTTAAATATTTGAAGGTGCTCTTCTTATGTGTGAAAATGAAGAAAAAGGCGCCTTGGGAAAATAAAATATTTGCCTAAGATTACACAGTATGAGACCAGTTTATGAGTCAATCACATTACAATTAGGTTGATTGGAATATTCAGGTGATTAGAAATACTTGCAAAAAGTTTAACTTATGGCAGTCACTCAGGTTAGCATTCCTGCCCATCATTTTTCACCCACTGTGCCACTCTAGACAAAGGCCTGTCTTATGGAAATTTTTACTCATTCAAAAGGGAGCCAAATCAACCTGAAAATGGTTTCGCCCTTAATAGGCCTCTTCAGTGGGGTATAGCTTTTTTCATATGGAACAGTGAGCAAAGGGACCCATGTCTGGGCATACCCTTGGCCACTCGGGGCATAATTTAAATCATAGAAAATATGATGGTAGTGATACTTGCAAAAAGTCTAACTGCTGACAGTCGTTGCGGGGTAGCACTCCATCACATCATTTTTTGCACTCTACTTATGTGTGGTATCAAGTCAACACAGCTACGCAGTGTTTTCTAGAGGCACGTAGGATCATTGCTGGTGGACAATTCTAAAGTGAGGAATGTGTGGTAAAATAGAGCATCCACTAGAAAGAGTGTGACCAAAGCCAACTTGAATTTCTGCCATGATATCTAGCGAGACTGGAGCATCCTCTAGTACTTTTGTAGGTATCCTTCTTTTGAGATGTTAGATGGCTGATGATGATAACATGACTTGGTGTACTTTGGCTAAATAATTTTATTTATTTATTTATTGCATCAGTATAGCTGAGATATTATTAGACTTATGTCATTGTTCATTGTGTGGAGGTTTAACCAGTTCTGAAGTGAGCTATCAAAAGTAGTATACAGGTCTGGGTTATGTTTACTAAATACGGAGATATGCTTCATCTCCTTGAGATCTTTCCACATCTATAATTAGTGGGCCGACCCATTCTTCATAGCCAGTGCTTTGGGCACAGGGATCACATTATTCCAAAGTCTGTCCCGTCTTATTCATTTTGATGTGGGTAGTGATGTTCACTTCATTGTCAAATCAGGGATGTGTAGCAGAAGTAAACATAGTCTGGCGCTATTACTTTCTTATTCTTCTTCCCATAAAGTGAAGCTCCCACCTTCCAATTGTAATTCCCCGCTTTGTTAGTACTACACTCATTAGTTCTCCCAAGCCATTTAAAAAAAAGATCCTAGTTGGTTTTCAGTGGGTCCTAAATGATTTTGAATCACGGGGACACATTGACAGATATTTCATTAACTGACTAGGATTTCCATTTCATTAAGGTACTTTGGGTATTAAAGTTGTTCATAGTCAATACCTTCTTTCTCTGTTCTGTGATAGTCTTTTAGCATCCCCCACTTTTCCTGCTCTCTATGGTCTCTTTTTCCCAGTGACATAGTTATTCACTCATTTTCATACTTTAAAGTATTGTTCAGATTCCCTCTTTAGCTTGTGATGCTGTGTTCATCTTTCACTGTTTACCTTTTATATGTCATCCCTTTTAAACCCGTTTTTGTAATACTTCAATGATGGCTTCTTTCCTTTCTCTGTGGTTGTTTGTGTTAAATCTGTCTCTCCACTGTGGTCATTGTTCAATGGCCCCGCTTTCCATTCTTTGTGGTCATCATTTTATATGCATTCTCTTGTTTTACTTGGTTTCGTAGGACAGTGATGGAGAAGGATCCTGGAACCATTCCTGACTACACAGGGCTCTACCCTCCTACCTGGCAGATGGAGCCGTGGACCCCAGATTCTACTTTCTTGCAAGTTCCTCTGCGTCGCACGGAGAAGGAGTTCATTGACATCAAGTCCCATTTTCACCAAACAATGCCCAAAGACTTGGTTCTGATCTGCAGAATATACAGAATCCAGAACAAGTTCCTCTGGCGGAAGTACACCTGGTGAGAGGGTACTGGAGGGGGTGTGAATGTTTGCACCAGAATGGAGAGTATTCATTATTACCCTTGTTGCTGGAGTGTGAACTATTGCACTGGCATGCAGTCGGGTGAATACCTGTAATGGCATGCTCTTGCCTGAATGCTTGCATTAGTACTCTGATGTGGGTATACTTGCATTTTGCACTCTACTCTGAATGTTGGCGAAAGGCATTTGTACCTGAATGGCATCACAAGCTGCACTATGAGGGTCCTCAAGCACTAATGTGTCCATGCTTCCACTAGTGCAGTTGCTTGTGATTGCTGATACAGTGTTGGGATGCAAATGCAAAGTATATGAAATTGTGTGTGTTCCTTCTGTCGTGACAGTATATCGCTTTGAGTACCATTGAGGAAATGAAGGCATGTGCTGGTGTTCCTCCTGTCAATCTCCCACTATCTAAAGTACAACCTGCAAAACAAGCTACTTAGACTTCCACCCAGTGAGCTGTACCAGGGGCAACTCAGAGGTAGGTAGGTACTCCCCGATCGAACATATACTCCCCATGTACCTCCCATGGTTAGTGACTGTGCCACTCAAACCCACAATCTCTACACAAAAGGCGGTTTACACCATTACTGCCGTTTATCCATGAGAATGGTTGACCTTACCAGACCTCCTTTCCAGGTAGGTTGGAAATTCAGTATATAGTCAAGTAAAAAAGTATGTTTCCTCAATATAACTACAAACTAAACCGCATTATAACAGAAAAAGAAGAAAATAAAAATATAACACTGGAGACTTACTTGTAGCTACCTTGTGTAGCAGTTTTAGCATAACATGATGGGATTTGTTGAGTTTAATTAGGTAAGGAATAAGGACTGGTGCTTTAAAATGGTTAACATTTCATAGACGTGTTTTATGTTGTGAGCCTTATCTACGGCCATATGTATCATTGTGTTGGTCACCAACACTGGTCGCAAATTCCGACCATTGTGCAATTTTACAAACCGATTTATTTACTGATAGAACGGGCTGCAAAAATCGGTATCAGATTTGAGTTGCAAATCGACCTACGTCATTAACATTAATTAGGTAGGTCGCATATTGGGACTCGGACCACTGGCAAGAATCACAATGATAGTGGTCTGCAAGGGTTAGCAGACCCCCATATCATTTAGATTTAAAAAAAAAAAAATTTTCTTAGATTATAAATGCCTAATTTAAAAAAAAAAGTTTTAAAAAAAAGTTTCTCTATAAGTTGGCAGCTGTCCAAAGTGGACCTCTTCATTGTTGTGAATGTGACACCACCCCAACTTAGAGGTGGTAACTTTTGAGTGGTTTGCAATTTAAATTTCAGCTGCAAACCTTTTATACATATGATGCAGATTTGCAGTTAGGAAGGGAGGCCAACAACACATCTGTTCCACATCGGTATGTACAATCCCATTTTAGGTGTTGGTAACAGTTTACTAAGCCCTGAAATGGGATTCGTAGGAAGGAAAAAGCCTACTCTGCTGTTGCGTACGCACCTATTTTACTAATCGTAGCTTTTGCGAAACAGGTTAATACATCTGGGGCCAGATGTAGCAACAAACCAAATTGCGAGTTGCAATTTGCGAGTCCATCCGACTCGCAAATTGCAACTTGCAATTTGGTATGCAGTACGGTGTCTCAGACACCGACTGCGACTCGCTATGGGGTCGCAATGACCCACCTCATGAATATTCATGAGGTGGGTCGCTAATTGCGGCCCCATAGCGAGTCCAGGCACTCGCAAACATGGAGGCCTGCTGTCGTCAGCAGACCTCCATGTTCGTGACTGCTTGTAAATAAAGCAGTTTTTTTTTTTCCAAGTGTAGCCCGTTTTCCTCAAAGGAAAACGAGCTGCACTTAGAAAAGAAAACCGAAACCTTTTGTTTCGGATTTTTTCAGAGTAGGCAGTGGTCCATAGGACCACTGCCTGCTCTGAAAAAATACTTTTGTGATCATTCACAGAGGGGAAGGGGTCCCATGGGGACCCCTTCCCGTTTGCGAATGAGTTACCATCCACTTCAAGTGGATGGTAACTGCGAGTTGATTTGTGACCGCTTTTGCGGTCACAAATCAACTTACATCGCAGTGCGAGTTGCAAATAGGAAGGGAACACCCCTTCCTATTTGCAAGTCGGAAACACATTTTGCGAGTCGGTTCCGACTCGCAAAATGTGTTTCTGCATCGCGCGCAAGCATTAGCGCCTCGCAAACGGCGTTTTTCGCCGTTTGCGAGGCGCTAATGCCTTGCTACATCTGGCCCCTGGCTCCCACATCAGGAGCTGCTAGGCTGTGGTAGCTGGGCACAGATGTTCTGTAATGCTCGCCAGTCCCTTCTCATCCTGTGACCTGCTTTTGTATTTCACGACGAGACCATGGAATGATGGCTTACTACCTACACATGAAAGAATTACAGACGGTTGGTGTTTTTGCAACTAATAATACTAGAATGGTTGATTCACATGAGTACCATGACCCGTTTTGGAAGAGATGACAGCCCATTTGAAAGTGCCGTCAGCCAAGAAGCCAAAGCCTGGAGGGCAGCGCAGGCTATTCTTGGTTTCACCATGATGCCTTATCAGTGTTAAAATGTGAAGGCTACAGGCCTGTGATGAGATCCTTAATGCCCACACCTGGGGGCATTAACAGACGGTAATTACCCTCCCCTTCTGGTTGGGCCCAGAATAAGGGAGGTTAATTAACAGCTGTTAACAGCTGTTAACTCTTGCCGATAAAGGCTGCCAGCACCTCTGATTTCCCTCCCCTTCTCCAGCGATAAATTCAGCTCACCGTGGATGAGAAATTAGGCTAATTCTGCTTTTCAGCACTGCTGCAACAGCCCATTTTATACTGTTTACAAGAAGATGATCTCTCTGTCACGATGAGGTCACCCCTGCCTTCCTTTAAGGGGAAAGTAAGTTCTACAACCATAGAAAAGTAAAAATAAAAAACAGACTGACATGTTAGATTTTTTTTTTAATTGCAAGGGAGAAGACAAATCCTGCACATCGAATCGTCTAATCTTGTTAAGTGCTATAGTTTGCAGCTCACCCGAGAAAAATACAAGTGTTTGCAAGGCCAATGGAGCAGGCTTTAATGTGCCACCGCAGGCATACACAAACAGGAGTTGCATGCCTTCGCACAGGTTCAACAATGCTTGCACAAATGCCTGGATGCTGTTATCTCTTCCAGTTCCCGGTTAAGTGCTGAACTGGTTAACCCAGACCACCACACACCTGTTTAGAAAACAATTGTAATTGTACTGGTATAGCGCTTACTACCCCTGACAAGGCATCAAAGTGCCTTTCGGCGAGTATCAAGCTACTCAGGAACCCAAAGGATTAGTGCTGGATTAGTATAGGGAAATAGGTGTATAGTATTAATATAGGGCGGTATAGGTTGACCAGAGGACATGTGAGTATGTTAGTTGGATTGATTAGAGTAATGGAGGCATAGGTGAGGGAAGAATCCAGAAGTGTTAATTGGAAGATTTAAGTAGTAAGATGACATTTGGAATGAGTAAAGGAGATGTTAGAAATGGGGTCTTTGGTTGACAGTCAGGTTACCCCATGTTCAAGCAAGGACCCTCACTCTAGTCAGGGTAAAAGAGAATCATACTAAGCTAACCCTTCTTACCCCCTTGGTAGCTTGGCAGAGCAGTAGGCTTAACTTCAAAGTGCTAGGTGTAAAGTATTTGTACCAACTCACACAGTAACTTAATGGAAACACTACAAACTGACACAACACAGGTTTAGAAAAATAGGAGATATTTATCTAAACAAAACAAGACCAAAATGACAAAACTCCACAATACACAAGTCAAGGTATCAATGAAAAATCAAAAAGAGTCTCCAAGTAGTTTTAAACACACACTAACACAGTTAGCGTGAAAAAGTACCTTGGGTGTGTCAAAAATAACCCAGCACGTGCGTCAAAAAGGGCTTGCGATGCATCGATTCCACTCACGAGCAGGACCTTGCGCCGTTTCTCCTTTCGTCGGGTCGGGCGCATTGTTTCTTCTCTACGCAGGAGAGCGATGCTATCCGGTCAGCACTCATCTCCGGGCAGGCCTTGCGTTGTTTTTACACACCCAGCGGTACTTGAGTCGGAAATCCAGCCGCACGATGATCCGAAAACCACGCAGTGCGGGTTGTGATCTCGCAGCCTCCGTCAGCGATGCTGCGCGTCGTTTCTCCTGCTCCGTGCGTCGATTCTTCGCTCGTGTCGATTTTCAGCTGCAGCGCGTCGTTTCTTCAGCCGCAGATCGGAGTTGTGTCGATCTTTTCCCCGCACGCGCTCTGTGCGTGGACTTCCTTCTCTTTAGGCTGCCAGCTTCTCCTTTCAGGGTCCCAGGAACTGGATGGGCACCACAGGGCAGAGTAGGAGTCTCTCCAGAGGCTCCAGGTGCTAGCAGAGAGAAGTCTTTGCTGTCCCTGAGACTTCAAACAACAGGAGGCAAACTCTGAATCAAGCCCCTGGAGAGTTCTTCTCAAGATGGAAGGCACACAAAGTCCAGTCTTTGCCCTCTTACTCTGGCAGAAGCAGCAACTGCAGGCTAGCTCCACAAAGCACAGTCACAGGCAGGGCAGCTCTTCTTCCTCAGCTCTTCTCCAGGCAGAGGTTCCTCTTGCTTCCAGAAGGGCTTCTAAAGACTGTGGTTTTGGGTGCCCTTCTTAAACCCAATTTCTCCTTTGAAGTAGGCCTACTTCAAAGCAAAGTCTCTTTTGAATGTGAAATTCTGCCTTGCACAGGCCAGGCCCAAGACACTCACCAGTGGGTTAGAGACTGCATTGTGTGAGCGCAGGCACAGCCCTTGCAGGTGTGAGTGACCACTCCTCCCCTCCCTCCTAGCACAGATGACTCATCAGGATATGCAGACTACACCCCATCTCCCTTTGTGTCACTGTCTAGTGTGAGGTGCAACCAGACCAACTGTCAAACTGACCCTGACAGGGAATCCACATACAGGCAGATTTAAGCAAGAAAATGTTCACTTTCTAAAAGTGGCATTTCAAACACACTGGGGGTCATTCCGACCCTGGCGGTCATGGACCGCCAGGGCCGGGGACGGAGGAAGCACCGCCAACAGGCTGGCGGTGCTTCTGGGGCAATTCTGACCGCGGCGGTAAAGCCGCGGTCAGAAAAGGGGAACCGGCGGTTCCCCGCCGGTTTTCCCCTGCCCCAGGGAATCCTCCCTGGCGGCGCTATGGGGATTCCGACCCCCTTCCCGCCAGCCTGTTCCTGGCGGTTTACACCGCCAGGAAGAGGCTGGCGGGAACGGGTGTCGTGGAGCCCCTGGGGGCCCCTGCAGTGCCCCTGCCACTGGCATGGGCACTGCAGGGGCCCCCTAACAGGGCCCCATGAAGATTTTCAGTGTCTGCTTAGCAGACACTGAAAATCGCGACGGGTGCCACTGCACCCGTCGCACCCCTCGAACTCCGCCGGCTCCATTCGGAGCCAGCTTCATCGTAGGAGGGGGTTTCCCGCTGGGCCGGCGGGCGACCTTCTGGCGGTCGCCTGCCGGCCCAGTGGGAAAGCCAGAATGACCGCCGTGGTCTTTTGACCGCAGTGCGGTCATTCGGCGGTTCCCTCCAGGCGGGCGGCTCCCGCCGCCTGCCGGGGTCAGAATGACCCCCACAATCTTGAAATCAACCTTACTAAAAGATGTATTTTTAAATTGTGAGCTCAGAGAGCCCAAACTCCACATGTCCATCCACTCCCAAAGGGAATCTACACTTTAATCAGATTTAAAGGTAGCCCCTATGTTAACCTATGAGAGGGACAGGCCTTGCAACAGTGAAAAACGAATGTAGCAATATTTCACTGTCAGGACATATAAAACACATTACTTTGGCCCTCATTAGAGGGCTGTTTCGACGGAAGCACCGGCAACAGGCTGGCGGTGCTTCCCAAGGGATTACGACTGCTGCGGAAGCGCCGCGGTCGCACCGCCACATTGGTCCCGGCGGTTGTAATCCCCGAGGGCAGCACTGCCCAGGGGATTACGAGTCCCCCTCCCGTCAGCCTTTTCATGGCGGTATGAACTGCCATGAAAAGGCTGGCGGAAAGGGGAGTTGCGGGGCCCCTTGACACGGCCCCATGCATAGCAGACAGTTAAAAGCGCGACGGGTGCAACTGCACCTGTCGCACAGCCGCAACACCGCCGGGTCCATTTGGAGCCGGCTTCCATGTTGCGGACGTCATCCCCTTCTGGGCCGGCGGGGATGTCCAAATGGCCACCGCGGTAGTGCGGCAGCATTGGCGGCCGCACGGCAGTTACTACTTGGCGGGCGGCGCTTGCCTCCCACCATAGTTGTAATGAGGGCCTATATGTCCTACCTTAACCATACACTGCAACCTGCCCTCGGGGCTACTTAGGGCCTACCGTAGGGGTGCCTTACATGTAAGAAAAGGGAAGGTTTAGGTTGCCAAGTAGAATTTACAGTTAAAACTGCACACACAGACACTGCAATGGCAGGTCTGAAACATGATTACAGAGCTACTTATGTGGGTGGCAGAACCAGTGCTGCAGGCCCACTAGTAGCATTTGATTTACAGGCCCTGGTACCTCTAGTGCACTTTACTAGGGACTTACTAGTAAACCAAATATGCCAATCATGGATAATCCAATTACATACACATTTTGTAAAGGAGCACTTGCACTTTAGCATTGGTTAGCAGTGGTAAAGTGCCCAGAGTAACAAAAACAGCAAAATCAGAGTCCTGCACACATCAACAACCTGGGGAACAGAGGCAAAAAGTTAAGGGAGACCACGCCAGAGTCAGACAGTGGAGATTGAGGATGGGTTGATAGAGATATAGGTAGGGTGATGGTGAGGTAGAGCAAAGCTTTGGAGGGAGTATTTTTTCCCTTATACAGTAGGACTAAAGTAATAGATACATGATATAGGAAATATATGTGTAAGGAATATAATATTTTGAGATTTAAAGTTGTATTGTATAAACTGACTTTCAAGATTTGCCATATTTGAAATTAATTTATTTGTGTACTTTTATAACATTATGTTATCTTTCCTCAATATGTCAATAGTGAAATATTTGCAGATAAGTTAAGATAACATTGACCAATTGTTATACATAAAAATGAAAACAGAGACTCATAAGTATCTAATCAAACAACTCCTATAGAAACTATGCAGTGACTTATGAACATGTTAAATGTATCATAATATGCACATATGTGTGTGTATATATATATATATATATATATGTGTTCAATGGCATGTGTAGCTGCAGATACACATGCTTTGCATAAGTCTGCCATCTAGTGTTGGGCTTGGAGTGTTACAGATTGTTTTTCTTCGAAGAAGCTTTTCGAGTCACGAGATCAAGTGACTTCTCGTCCCCGGTGATAGTGCACATGGGCATTGAGGCCTTTGTTAGATTGTTTTCTTTCCGCCGTCAGGTTTGAACGCGTTTCCTCTCACTCTGGTAGATCTCGGTTGTGTACTATCCGAACTTCTCTTTTCTTACTCTAAACATTGGTATTGTTTTCGATTCCGTGTTCTCACTCATATTCAATCCCATTGTATTGTCGATGTCAATTAAACGCCCTTTCGAGCGACTGCTCCCTTCTCGGGCCTACTTCGACTCGTGGTTGTCGAATGATGTCAGGCTGATGGATCGGACTCCGTTTCGCTTTTGCCCTCTGTGTCCCACCAAGTTCCCATACAGCGACTAACACTCAGTGTGCAAACTCTCCCTCTCTCCCGATCACAAGGAGGAAAGCTGTGAAGCCTGTCGATCCTTCCAGTCCAAGAAAACTCTGCGGGATCGAAGAGCATGTTGGTTAGAGATGGCATCTAAGTCGTCGGAACAAACGCCCGACATTTTCAGAGAGGAACAAGCTCAGACTGCAGTTTCCATCGCAGATTCTGATTCCAACCAAGACTTCGATGGGGACAGCCAATCGATTCCAGCAGTGCAGTATGTGAGTACATCAACCCCTTCCCATCAGACACCATCTAAAAAGTCATCAGCACTGGTCGTGGGTCCACTACTGCTTGCCGGCCATGGTCAGACCCAAAAAATACATTCCGATGACCAATCCTCGGGTTCGGCACCGAAAAAGACCAAAGTGCATTTGAGGTTGATCGAACAGCGTTCCATATCTGTTTCGGGATCGAGTCAAACAGTGGAGACTTCCACCTCAGAGCCGAAACACCCATTCTCCACCTCAGAGCTGAAACAACCATCATCCATTTTGGAGCTAAAAAAACTACTATCCATTTCGGAGCTGACATTCTCGGCCCGATAAAAACATTCGGGTTCCCAAAACTTTCGTACCTAAAACTTGTGGGAGGGAAGTGTGCTCCAACTAAAGAGTAGTCTTGAAATAAGACCCATACTTAAAGTGAATGACGATAAGCAGATCAAAATCCAAATCCATTAAGATACTGGAAGGATTATTGGTTCGCCTCCTTCTACAACTAAAAGGAAATGAACTTTCCAAGAGACTTTAGAAGCTGGGCCTCCACCTGCAAAAGAATTCAAGCACAAGGAGAAACCAAAGGCAGTACATCAGCCTTCACCACCACATTCTGCTTTGCTTCCTGCTTCTCCACCACCTGATACTCCACCACCACCACATTCACCTACACAATTTTCTCCACAATCCCCTGTTTCCTCACAGGGGGATCAATTGAGTGACATTCCTTGCAATGTAGACCCATGGGATCTGTATGAACCAGACCCTATTCCATCCAACAATCCTGATTTATACCCTGCTACGCCATCTCCATCTGAAGACACCACTGCCTATAATCAGGTCATTGCTAGGGCAGCTGCATATCACAATGTGCAGTTGCTTTCAGATCCCATAGAGAATGATTTTTTATTTAACACACTATCCTCTACGCACAAGTAGTATCAATGCCTACCAATGCTTCCAGGCATCCTTAAACATGCAGATGACATTTTTAAGGAGCCAGTGAAGGCTGGGGCTGTTATACCAAGAGTGGACAAAAAATACAAAGCTGCACCTTCAGATCCACTCTTTATCACACAACAGTTGCCACCTAACTCTATTGTTGTTACTGCAGCAAGAAAAAGGGCAAATAGTCAGTCCACCGGAGAGGCTCCTCCCCCAGATAAATAAAGCCACAAGTTTGATGCAGCAGGGAAAAGACTGGCAACTCAAGCTGCTAATAATTGGAGAATCGCCAACTCTCAGGCTCTTTTAGCCAGATATGATAGAGCTCACTGGGATGAGATGGAGGAGTTCTAACAATGACTATATAAAAGTACACTGTTCCAAATTCACAAAATAGAGAAAAAGAAAAAAGAAAACAAGGGAGACCTATAATCTCAGGAGCGAGAACCCTCAAGCATCACTCTGGATGACTAGCATCATCATCGGGAATAGCTCCTCACTAGGCCGGCACTGCAATGCCTAGTGGGCACCCCGAAGTGGGGGCTCTCAGCAGGATTTTGAGATAGTGACTAGGAAATTCAACAGTGCAGAATGAGGGTGCCGCGAGTCACCACCAAAAGCAAAAAAAGGGAGAGAGGTTTAAAATTGGTTATTCATCCGTAAACTTCATCATTTAATCAGTCTAGTGTAACGAGGATGAAGACCAAGGTTAAAAGCAGTTTTGAAAGTAAGATTGAGGATTATGCTCATACACCTTTCAAAAGTAAATAAATGTGCTAGAGTGTCCTAAAAATTAAAAAGAACCTCTATATTATGGTCGACATGTTTCGCGTCTATTGGTCTATCCAGATCCACTGACGCTTCATCAGGACCTATGTAACTAGATAAACAAACCTCTTTAGAGATACAAGGAAACTTGTCACTTACTCAAGTTGACTGGTAATACAGGTACCCACCCCCTACTCGAGAACAGGTTCCATGGGTTAGGCGTCTCTGGGACTCATGGTGACAATACTCGGTCACTGGTCCTTATTGTTGGACCTACCCTCGGAGACAGCCTCCCGGAAAACAATACCTTCCACTTGAACACCAAAAAAGGGCACAGCAGATAGTTACAGAGGGCCAGGCTATCTCCAACAACCAAATTAAATTTGCCTTAGATGCAGCAGACACCGCAGCAAGGGGTATTAACACTAGTGTGGTCATCAGAAGGCATGCATGGTTGCGAACTTAAGGGTTCAAACCTGAGATATGACAGGCAGCACTCAATATGCCTTTTGACAAACAGCACTTATTTGGCCCAGAGGTGGATACCACCATAGATAAATTGAAAAAAAACGCTGAGACAGCTAAGGCTATGGGTTCCCTTTATTCTGCACCAGCTCAGGGTACTTTTCGTAAGCCCCAGTTCAGAGGTGGTTTTAAACCATCAACATTAGAGCCCTCTGTATCCCAGAAAAAGCAGGGACAACAATATTGCACCAGAGGGTCTTTCAGAGGATCCTACAAGGGAAACAACTTTAGAGGTAAATCCACCACCACAAGAGGTGCCTCCACCTAAACTAAACAGTGAGTTTCTGCACATCCCCACACAGTATACATCTCCTGTGGGAGGAAGACTGGAAAATGTCTATCAACAATGGCACAACATTATGTCAGATCTATGGGTGCTGTAAATTATCCAAAATGATTATTGGCTAGAACTCATTTACTCCACCAAACATTCCCCCTTGCTCGCACAGGCTTTCTCTAGAACACCTCAATTTGTTAAAAGAAGAAGTACAATCACTTCTACTCAAGGGTGAAATAGAGATGATACCTATACCTCAACAAGGGAAAGATGTATATTCTCCATACTCCCTTATACCAGAAAATGATGGTATTCTCAGACCAATCCTGAATCCCAGACCCTTCAATCAGTACATTCTCTCAGAGCATTTCCACATGGTCAGTCTTCAGGATGTCATTCCCCTACTACAAACACATGACTACATAACAGCATTACTTCTAAAAGATGCTTACTTCCACATTCCTATACATCCAGCACATGGCAGATACCTAAGATTTGTGATAGCAGGCAAGCACTACCAGTTTAAAATGTTACCCTTTGGGGTAACAACAGCACCAAGGGTATTCACCAAATGCCTAGCCGTGGTTGCAGCATACCTCAGCAGGCAACAGACCCAAGTCTTTCCCTCTCAGGACGAATGGCTCATAAAAACCAGCACCATTCAAACCTGTCAACAGCACACACAACACACACAATACACAATCGATACCCTACACAGTCTAGGGTTCACAGTCAATTACCAAAAATCTAATCTGCAACCAGCGCAAATACAACCATATCTTGGAGCAATTCTGAACACTCATTCAGCACTAGCGTACCCAAACCCACAATCTCATATCTCAGCTATAATACATTCAAACTTACACAGTAAGGTTTATCATGAAACTGTTGGGAATGATGGCATCGTGCATAGCAATAGTACCCACTGCTTGTCTAAACATGAGACTCCTACAACAGTGTCTCTCGCAGCAATGGTCTCAGGCACAGGGTCAACTTCATGATCTACTGTTATTGGACCACAAAACTTACAACTCTCTGAAATGGTGGAATCACACCAACTTTATCAAAAGGGCAGCCATTTCAGGACCCTGTGCCACAGACCACAATCACCTCCGATGCAACAATGACAGGTCGGGGAGCCCATCTCAACAGTCTACACAGGGAGAATGGAACTCAATTCAACAAACTTAACACATAAATCACTTGAAATTGCTAGCAGTGTTTCTAGCACTCATAGCATTCCAGCCACAGATCACACACTAAACAGTGTTGATAAGGACAGACAACATGACAACATTGTATTATCTGCAAGAACAAGGGGACACACACTCATCTCAATTGTCCCTTCTAGCACAGACAATTTGGAAATGGGCAATTCACAATCACATTCAACTACCAGCAGAGTATGTCCCAGGGATACACAACCAACTAGCGGACCTCTTAAGTACGGCGCAGCAACAACACATGAATGGGAGACTCACCCACAAGTGATTCAACAGTACTTTGCATGTGGAGGAACACCAGACATAGGCCCTCATTACGACCTTGGCGGGTGGCTGGTGCCAAGATCGGACCGCCGGGCGGCCACCAATGCGGCCGCACTCCCTCCACGGCCATTTAGAGATCCCCGCTGGGCCGGCGAGCGGAAACCTGGTTTCCGCCCATCGGGGATCTCAGCCGCGACACAGGAGCCGGCTCCAGTTGCACCCGTTGCGCTTTTCACTGTCTGCTACACAGACAGTGAAAAGCTGCACGGGCCCTGTCAGGGGGCCCCGCGACTCCCCATACCGCCAGCCTTTTCCTTGCGGTTCAAACTGCCAGGAAAATGCTGGCGGTAGGGGGACTCATAATCCCCTGGGCAGCGCTGCTTAGGATTACTCCCGCCGGGACCACCGTGGCGGTAAACCGCTGGGACCACCCCCGGGACCACCGTGGCGGTAAACCACCGGGACCACTGTGGCGGTAAACCACCGGTCCCAGCGGTGCAATACACAAGATTGCACGCCAGCCTGTTGGCGGTGCAATCGCCAAAACAGCCCTGGCGGTCTTTGACCGCCACGGTTGTAATGACCCCCATAGACCTCTTCACTAACAAACGAAAGCGCAAAATGCCTAAACTTCGCTTACAGGTACCCACACACAGGTACCCACACCCTTAATCCAAGGCCAATGCTCTATGGATCAATTGGCCAGGGATATGTGCTTAAGTTTTCCCCCCCTCTCCCACTAATTCAATTTCTGGTTAACAAGATATGTCACACCTCCCTCAATATGATACTCATAGCTTCCACGTCAACACTGGTACACAACACTATTGGATCTATCTGTAGTACCACTCCACAAGCTCCCAAACAGACCAGACTTGTTGACTCAAAACAAAGGTCAAATCAGACATCCCAATCCCAGTATGCTCAACCTGGCAATTTGGCTCCTGAGGTCATAGAGTTTGGATATCTACAGCTTCCATAAGAATGTATGAACATTCTAAAGGAAGCATGCAGACCTACAATCAGACAGTGCTATGCAGCTCAATGGAAACGTTTTGTATATTATTGTCAACCCAAGAACATTGATCCACTTAAAGCATCAGTACAGGATAGTGTCTATTTTCTTCACTTACAATAAAATCAAATCTTGCATACTCATCTATTAAAATTTATTTAACAGCAATATCAGCTTACCTCCAAAACTGAGAGCATACTTCTCTGTTTAGAATTCCTGTCATACAGCTTTCATGGAAAGCCTTAAAAGAGTTATTCCACCTAGAGCTCCACCAGTTCCTGCCTGGAATCTTAACATCGTACTCACAAGGCTTATGGGTCCACCATTTGAAACCATGCATACTTGTGCTGTTCAATGTTCAACCATGAAGGTTGCTTTCATGGTAGCAATAACTTTCTCTAGGAGAGTTAGTGAAATTCAAGCATCCACTTTAGAAGAACCTTTCTTCCAAATTCACCAAAATGAAATAGTACTTAGGACAAACCCAGAATTCTTACCCAAAGTGGTTTCACCATTTCCATTAATCAGTCAGTGGAATTGCCAGTCTTCTTTCCACAGCTAGTTTCAGTTCCTGAAAGAGATCTTCACACTCTTGATGTCAAAAGAGCTCTTGTGTATTATATAGATGGAACAAAAGTTCTCAGAAAATCTAACCAACTTTTTGTGGCTTTTCAGCAACCTCATAAGGGTAATCCAATTTCAAACCGGGGATTAGCTAGATGGATAGTAAAGTGTATTCAAATTTACTAGCTTAAAGCTTAAAAGATAGCTATTAGTAACTCCTAATGCACATTCTACTAGAAAGAAAGGAGCTTCAATGGCATGCTTAGAAAATATACCAATAACAGACATATGCAAAGCAGCCACATGGTCCACACCACACACATATACTAAACACTACTGTGTGGATGTGTTATCTCGCCAACAAGCAAACGTTGGTCAAGCAGTGCTTAAAACACTATTTAAAGCTACGTCAACTCCTACAGGCTAGCCACTGCTTACTTTACGAGGGGACTGCTTTTCAGGCTATGCAAAGCATGTGTATCTGCAGCTACACATGCCATTGAACTGAAAATGACACTTACACAGTGGACCTCTGTTCGTGGCATGTAGTGCTGCAGATTCACCTGTGCCTTCCCTCTTTCCCGGAAGCCTGTAGCCGTTGTAGTACTTTCTTTATGTAAATATGTATATACATTGCATGGACATCTTATATATATATATATATATATATATATATATATATATATATATATATATATATATATATATACACACACTTTCAACCGTAAGTAAAATGTACATTTGTTAAACAGGCCTAAGAGTATGTATACATTTTATTATTCTGAAATAGTTAGCATACATATTTGTACAAAGAAACACATCTAGATATATACATATAATCAAATAATAAATGTTTACATGCACAGGGATATGCAGTACATTGCTGTTTGCTTATGGTGGTTATGTTGGAAAGAGACAACTCTTGATCAGTCTTCTGAAGATAAGATAGTTATCCATGGATCTTATATTTGGGGGGTAAAGAATACCATAGTATGGCTGCTTGAACAGAGAAGGATGTACCACTAATTGTATTTTTCTTGTATGGTGGTGTATGAGGCAGGGTGTCAATCCTGAGCAGAGGTTTCTTTGTTGAATGTATTTAGTGATTATATCCCTGAGGAAAAATGGTCCTGTTCCATGTATTGCTTGCGGGTGATACAAAGTAGTCTGAAGGTGGATCTTCTGGTAACCGGTAACCAACGTAGTGCCCTCCAGGCAGGGGATATGTGGGCTTGTGGCTTTAAATGTAGAAGTAGTCTGGCAGCCGAGCTCTGAATGTGTTGTAGTTTTTTCATAGTAGATAGAGATGATCCATGGTAGAGGCCATTGTTGTAATCCAGTTTAGATAGAACAAGAGAGATAGTTGCCTGGACCTTGTGTGGAAATATAAGGTGGGAGAAGATGAGTCACAGAGTTTTCAAGGTGATGAAGCTTGATCTTGCTAAAAGTCCATGGTAATTCCAAGGTTTTTAACTTCTTTAGATACTTGAGGTAGTCCCAGATCATCAGGCCCAGAGTGGGTTTTAATTTTTCCAATTGCCACATGTGAGTATTTCCATTTTGGAAACATTAAATTTAAGATGGCTCCATGTCATCCACTGATCAATGGTTCTGAGGCAACTGAAGATTTGTGACTTTCCAATCTCTTTTCTGCATTCTAGTTTAAGGAGTATTTGTGTGTCAACTGCATAGTTGTAGCATGTGAGTTGAAATTAATTGATCAATTTTTGATAACGACATATAGATGTTGAAAAGCACAGGTGGGATGATTGTGCCTTGAGGGACCCCTTCTTTTGTGAAGTGGGGTTTAAACAAGATAGGGTGAGAATGGATGACATTTCTTCTCTTTTGAAGGCGGGATGTGATCCAGTCGAAAGCAGTCCTCTCTATGCCTCCTTCTAGAGTCTTTGTATTAGGGTGTCATGGTCAGCTGTGTCAATGGCAGCTAAGAGGTCCAAGAGAAGTAGTGCAGCAACTCCATTGCAATCTCCTGTGTTTTTAAGATTATCCCAGATGGCGATGAGGGCAGATTCAGTGCCTCTTCTGGGAAGAATCCAGTTTGGTAGTCTGTAAGTATGGAGTTATCTTCAGTGAATTGTGACTTCTGGGCGAATGCTGCTCTTTCTATCAGTTTGCCAAGGAAAGGTCCATTTGTAATTGGTCTGTAGTTGTTGGGGTCATGCGGGTCCAGGTTTGTTTTCTTTAGTAATGGGCATACATATGCCTTTTTAAGGTCTTCAGGAAAGGTTCCTGTAGTTAAAGTATTATTTACGATTCTTCTTACTGATGTGGCAGCAGAGGTAGATAAAAGAATGTTCTTGAAGATGTGTGGTTGACAAGGGTCAGAAAGGCTGCTTGCTTTGACCAGGTCCATAAATTCACTTTCTGATATTTGTTTGAAGGAGTGCAGAGCTTGGATTGGCTTACTCTTGGAGAGATTTAGGAAACGGGTTGGTGCTGGTGGTTTTCCTTTGTTTTAAGTAGGAGTCCAGTGTGTCTGCCTTGGTTGTGTAATGATTTGCCAGTTATGAATTCTTGAGTAATGGGATGAGTTTCTTCCATGCATTTAGGTTTTCGAAATTTGTTGAGAATTTTATAAAATTCTTTACTTTCAGATGTAGCATTTTGAATTCTGAGTAGTATCTTTTTTTTAGCATTTTTGATTGATGATTTGTATATTTTGATAAGTTTACGTAGGTGAAGTTTGTCATGAATGTTGTTTTTTTTGAGCCAGGTTCGTTGCAGCCTTCTGATTAATTGTTTTATCTTCTTTTGTTGTATATTTCTCAAGGCGCTAGTTTCCTTTTGTCCTGTTTTGTTTTTCTGAGGGGTATTAGGATATTGAAAGCTTCCTGTAGCCACTCATAAAGGTTTTGACCAGAATTTATTTTGTCTACCTCTGTGTTGCCTGTTAGTTGTGTTTCTAAGTCTTCAAAACTGAGTTTGTTCCATGGTCAATAGGCGGATGTATGTAAGGAGGTCTTGGATGTGTAGATTTGTGGTTGGAAAGTTACCAAATTGTGGTCTGATCATATGACTGGTGTGATGCTTTGGAGGCTGTCTCACCACAAGGCCCATTTCAGTTTCACTTTTAATTTCTGTAGTGTTAGTTGGAACAATGCTAATATTCTATGAATACGTAAAGTAATTGAATAATTGCCATGGAGATTTAAAATAATGACTTGATTTTGCAACTTAAAATCTGATGTCTTAAAAGTTAATTCCACGAATTTCATTAACAAACCCTAATAAAGTGATCAGCGAAATAAAAAGAAAATCACAAAGTGCTAATACAGTATATTTGAGGCAAAGTCAGGAAGCAATTCCAGAGATAAAAGGAAGTGCAGCTAGGACAAACAAAAACCCCCAGAGATGAGTTACTTTTAGGATATTGATTTTATGTTGCCATAGACACTCTGCTGCCTGAGGAAAAGGAACCTGTCCCATGAGACAGCATCGACCTAGATCGCATTGGGAATCACACCGGGCTACCTTAAGTCCCGCCATATCTGTTTTGGAAACCTCTGCAGAAGGCAATCTATGAACTCAATGGACCTGATTCACAAAGGGCCTCCTCACTTGTGGTGGAGGCCCCCTAGTCTTGGTCAGGTCTCCACACTGGGGCGGAATCTCCGCAGTAATATTCTGCCCGAGTGTGGAGCCTCACCTAAGACCAGGGGGCCTCCACCTCGAGAGTGGAGGCCCTGTGTGAATCAGGACCATTTTGTGGAGGCTGGGCACAGCTGATATCCGTCAGGGTTTTGCAATGTCCCCAGAACATAGCAGCAGGCTTAAAACTTGGAAGCCTCTGTTTGTTTTTAGGTCTGGCATCAGCCAAGACCTTTTGGTTTTATTACAAATTAAATATATTTAATATGCTTACGTACAGGGCTTTCCGTATATAAGGATCTCTTTATCCATTAGCGTATTGTTGTGTCATTCAAGTTTTCATACAAATGTATGCCCCCCTCAGTGTGTAGTAAAAATAAAAAGCCACAATTACAAGTACACCCAGGCCCTCATTACGAGTTTGGCGGTCGTTTTGGAAGACCACCATGGTGACGGGCGCCAAAAGACTGCCAGTGATGGTGGTATCACGACCACCGTATTACGAGTCACATACTGAAGACCGCCCAAAAACAGTCACAGATCTGAGACCGGCAGGCCAACCGAGGGCTGGAAAGAGGTGGTTCCAGCACCGCCACACCGACAACATCCCACCCTCCATATTGCAACCCACAAATCAGCACAACACGCTGAACAAGCGAAAAACTATTGGCGGTGCAAACCGCCGCTCTCAAATTATTACCATCACCAGAACCCAACACCACATTGGACAGTATGAACACCTTACACCTGACACACATTGCCACACTATACACATTCACACCCACCACTATAAAACACACCGGCACACAACCCACAATCCTTTGCAACTACAACCACGGACAGACAGCGAGGAGCCACAAACCCATCACCTACCACTTATACTTCATAGGCATATACACTACACACGAAGCACACATCACACAACTGCACCATCAACAACATACACACATCACAACTGCACACAAACACCACTACACACCAGCACGCAAAACTAAGCACCCCCACACCCTACCAAGCCCCAAACACCCCACCCTTTCACACATCTCCCCCTCCCCCAAACCACATCACAACCACCATGCCCCCTGAAAAGCACCCACGATTCACGGGCAAAGAGTTGAGGGTCATGGTAGATGAAATTGTCAGGGTAGAGTCACAGGTGTTGGGAACACATTTCCAGCAAACATCCATAGCCAGGGAAATGGAGTTATGGCAGGGGATAGTTGACAGGGTCAACTCAGTGGGCCCCCATCCACGCACAAGAGAGGACATCAGGAAGAGGTGGAATGACCGTAGGGGGAAGGTGCGTTCCATAGCCTCACGACACCAGACTGCCGTCAACAAGACCAGCGGTGGACCCCCACCTGCCCCACCCCCCAGAGTTCACATTGTGGGAGGGGAAGGTCTCGGACATCATTCTTCCAGAGGGCCTGACTGGAATAACCTGAGCACTGGACTCTGGTAAGTGAACAACACTCACCTGGCACCAAAGACTCCTGTACTGCATGCGTCCCCACCACCAATTAACCCCATCTCACACCATCCTACTGCCACTGTCCTCACACAGTCCCTCCCTTGTGCACGGATATCACTCACAATGGCAAGCACAACTCCCACAATGCATTACTCCCTACACATGAAAATCTGCTATTCCCACTTCACAGTGGAACACCTGCACATAAAACCATCGCACCAGCTACACCAGCTGGATGCGTCGACTGCGTACTTCTACATGGCAATGACAGCAATGCTATCCACAATGGTACATGGAACCAATGTCACAATCCATGTCCTACAGACAATGTCTGCAGTGCTGCATCTGTCATTGCCATCACTAGGAAGCCACTGCATGCACCAGACTATGAAACAAAGAAGTACACCTCCACAATGTAACCCTCTCCCTCTATCCACAGGTGCCACTGCCACCTTGCAGAGGATGCCAGAGACAGACAGCTCTCCCCAAGAGGAAGGCCCCATTGGATGTCTGGACTAAGTCGACTTACCTGGCCCATCTGGGACAACTGATCATTCCACCAGCCCCACCCTGACTATATCCGAGTCCCCCACCCAAGTGGCAACAACAGCACAGCCAACCCCTTGTCCCCAAACCTGTGTACCAAAGAATGATCAATCAGCAGTGTGCCCCACAGTACAGGGACCAGAGTCAACTCCTCACACCCAAGACGATGAAGGTCCTGGTGTAACTGGGAGTTGGCACACTGTTTCAGGGGCACAGGCACAGGAGTCAGAGGCAGTTGGAGGGCACCTGTGGGCCAAGTGATGGGGCCCTCAAGGGAAACGAGTGGCCAGGAGGCCAACACCAAAGTCCTGGGAGCATACCAGCAATCCCAGGACAAGATGGGCCAGATCCTCTCAACCTTGCCGGAGAATCATAGACTGCAGAGGAAATACCACCAGGGAGCCATGCAGCAGTGGCAGGCCCACAATGCCACCATGGCATACATTGCAGGGGTGCTCAAAGAACTTACTACCATCCTGTGTGCGTCCTTCACCCACCAAAGGCCCCTTCCACTAGCCACATACCAACTGAACCATCCACTTCTGCCGCAGCTAGTGGAATGGAGGCCCTGCCAGAGGACCCACAGGCCACTAGCACCCCTCCCTCTGTAGCTGAGGAACCCCCACGCAAACTAGGTTGTCCATCCAGACAGGACCTGATGCCAAGACCAAAACCACTGCCAGGAAGTGAGCCTCTCTTAGACATTCTCCCTTGTGTGCTACTGACTTACCTTTTTGACAGTCCATTGTCATGTCTCCATTTTCCCATGGCGTTTGGATACTGGATCTGTACTACCTGCAGCTGGGCCAACTGCTCTGATGATTTCAGCCACCATTACCCCACTTTTCACCCATTGCACTTGTGTAGCACAATAAACAACATTGAGGACAGATACTGCTTACCTGTCTTTATTGTAACAAGTAAGATTTACTGTTGTACAAAATTTTATTATAGTCAAGATATTGACCATTAAAACTCTGGAAGATGGACAGCAGGGAGTATGACAGTAGAACAGACATATACTGAAATCTTGTGTCAAGGGAGTCACCGGTCAAGCCAGGAACCAGAGCAGCACCACCCAAAAGACCTGCAAAGAGACCACGACAGGGACACCCATCATGGTATGTGTCAATGTTGCACAGCCAACACAAATGCAGTACATTGTCCAACTCCGTAGTGCGAATAGGCAAGTGAAATGTTAACACATATTACCATGGCAGACCCACATGTTCCAGAAATGCATTCCCAAAGGTACATCCTTCACAGCTACGTTACTCCACTAAAGGCAAGTCCCACTGTCCGTAACAGTTATGGTCCATAAACGTCCACTGTGTACAGTGAGGATAGGTAGCAATACTGTTAATCACAATATGTGCGGCAGTCCATAGCAGTACAGGGAACATACAACATGCCCAAGTCATTGCAGATGTGGTGCTAGACTACAGCATAGTAAAAATAGCTCTGACATCAGAACAGTAACTCCTCTCCTGATGGCCTACATGTTGTCCCCCAAACCTACACAGTGGGTAGCTGCACTTACCACCTCCACTGATGGCAAACATCAGGAGAAGCAATGTCACAAGGCAGACAGAAATACAATATACATACAACAGAATAAACACATACCTGCATATCATAGTAAGTATTGTTGGATCAACTCTGTTCTAGTGTCAGCTGCATCCTCATCATTTGCCTCCTCATCACTATCTATGTCATCATCATCAGCCACTGGTCCAGCTGCCACCTCCGCAACATCCAGTAATAGGATGTGACGTCTCAGGGCCAAATTGTGTAGTATGCAGCAGGCAACAACAATCTGGAAGATCTTTAGTGATCTGTACAGCAGGGCACCTCCTGAGACATGTAGACACCAGAATCTGGCCTTCAGTAGCCCAAAGGTCCTCTCAATGACGCACTTCGTCCTGCAGTGGGCCTCATTGAAATTGTCTTCCCCATCTGTGGCCGGTATCTCACTGGTGTCAGCAGCCAAGGCAGGTTAGGATAGCCAGAGTCACCTGTGTGCACAAAGATTTGACACATCACAATACTAGTAGTGACAGAGGGCAGTATGTGAAGAGAGGTGAGATAACAGATGCACCCATACAATTGGAGACATACCAATGAGCCAGGCCCTCTCTCCCTGTAGTTGTGCCATCATGTGTGGTACATTGCAGTTCCTCAGAATGTAGGAGTCATGCACAAAACCAGGAAACTTGGCCGTCACTTGGGAGATATACTGGCCAGTGAGACACACCACCTGGACATTTATGGAGTAAACGTTTTTCCTGTTCCTGTACACTTGTTCATTGGCCCTGGGAGGTTCCCATGCGATGTGGGTGCCATCCATGGCCCCTATCACATCAGGGAAATGTGCCATATCATAGAATTTAGCTTTAACAGTGGGCAAATCTGCACGTTGGGGGAACCTGATGTAGCTGTCCAGATGTTTGAGTAAAGCACACAGTACATCCTTCAACTCATGACTGAACATGGGCTGTGACATCCCTGCTGCCAAACCCACTGTGATCTGGAATGAGCCTGAGGCAAAGAAGTGTAGCATAGACTTCTGCAATGTTGGAGGTGTGGCATAGGGATGACTTATGGCACACAAGAGATCTGACTCCAACTGGTTACACAGTTTCATGATGGTCTGACGGTTCAGACGATAGTTCTGTATGATGTGTCTTTCTTCCATGGTAGCAAGCTCTACAAGGGTCCAGTACACATGTGCATATCTCATTCTCACCATTGCACGGAATCTAAGAATGGGAGAGAGGAAGAGCTACAAGTTGATGTTCTCAGTTTACAAGCCACCAAACACAATACACGTAGCACACCAAAGTAGCATTGACATAACGCTGAAGTACACTGAATCCATATGGCCATGTTGAGTGACCATGTATGCCAACGTTGATGACAGTTCCAGGCCCAGACAGACAGTTTGCCAGACACAATACATTTGACACTTCCATGTAACAACACCCTATTACCACAGGTAATGAGGTGTGAGTCAACTTTGACCATATAGATATGGTTACCCCGTGTATGAGGCAGCAAGGAACTGCACGTCGTGTCAGTTATCTGTACATCCAGCAACACTATGCATGAATATCAAACATGTGTACCATGTTGTCGTGTGTGAACATAGGTCATCTGTGCACATCTCACTAAAAACATCCATGATGCACTTATTCACCTACATGTAAAACGGCAGCAGCCTGTCCTGCAAGCACAGGACAGATGGAAGTGACCTAATTCTGCCAGCTTTAATATTCATGGTGGTAGGCAGTCTCAACCGCAGTCCACCTCCTCATTAGCTAACTTGTTGCCTATGGGAGACTGGGGCCAGTGATGATCACAGCCAGCGGTAACAGTCATGTACGCGGCGGACGTGACCACCATTTTTGGTTGCATTGCTCACTTGACTCCTGACACTCTTGCAAGCAAGACCTCCACTGCGTGTGCTGCTATGTTCTGACTCTGGAAGCCAATATGCCATGTCCTGCAGGAGATAGGGCCCCTGCCTTAACCACAAAGGAGCTAGAACTGCAAATAGACGGGGTCCTACCACTGTATGGACAGTTGTATGGGGCACCAGAGCAGCAGGTGAGTCAGATGTTCCTGTCTGCTTGTGATGTGCGTGGGTGTGAAAGGCGTGACGACGCACACCTAGTGGGTGCATGCAGATTGCAAAGGATTTGGTGCGTTAGTGGCGTGCGTGTACGTTTGTGTGGTCATGAGATGGTCCATGCAGGAATCGTATTGGTATAGAGTAAAGGGTATGTCTATGTAAACAAGCATGGCAGTGTGGCATGTACTGTGCTACTGTGCATTTTAGGACTCTTCATCAAGTTAAAGTGTGCCATATGTTTCCACATCAATAGGTTTTCACTGCATAGCTTCAGTTTGTCCTATGATTTCAGCCATATATGCATGTCAGTTCAAAAGCATGCAATGGCATGGCATATCAGCAGATTTTGAGGTTGTTACTCTGTGTGAATGATGGGAAGGTATTGACCCATTGCACCCTTTCTTTCTCTCCAACCCCAGTAGGCCGATTTTGTATATAGTTATACATATACATCTATTTATATCTTTCAATATATCTGCTCCACTTCACCATTTGTGTCGATGGTTACCAACTTGTCCTGGCTTTCCTTCCACATGTATGTGTTGTACATGTGCACTTTAATGTGTGTCTTCTGTGTATGTGATGTGTTTGTGTAGCAGCATGAGTTGTGTGGGTGAGTTGTGCTATGGACTTGTTGTGTTGGTGTTTTGTGGCATAGTGTGGTAGTGGTGTGTGTGTGTTGTGATGCATCTGTGATGTACTTTGTGTGTTGGGTGGATGTGGCATGTGGTCAGACACGTTGTTTGGCAGTGTTATTGTTTGTATTGGTTGTGTGATGTTACGTGCTGCTGCCAGTATGTGTTTTCCTGAAGAGGTGTGCGGTGTGCCTCTCCAACAATGCATTTGTGTGGTTATGATGGCTTTGTCATTGTGTGGTGGTGGTGTGTGTCTGTGCTGTGTGGTGTGTGCGTATGGCACTTGTATGTTGGCCGTGGTGTGTGTTGTTTGTGTGTGTGTATATAGATGTGTTTATGTGTTGATATAGGTGTATGTTTGCGTATGTGTGGCCGTGTTTAGCTGTGCCGAGGTTGTGAATGGGTGTGTACTAATGGCCTTCCCTTCAGTGTGTGCTAGGTGTGTGTACTTACTTTTGTTGTCTTTGTCACTGATTCTGGAGTAGCATGGCCAGCAGGAGCAGTGGGAAGGCTTCAGGTTCTGGTTCCATGGCAGTTGTGGACGTGTCGCTGTTCCTGGACATGAGTGTCTCCTTTTATGTAGTTTGTTTCCACCAGGCTTTTCATGGCGGTGTGACTGCCCCGGAAATCCTGGTGGTGTGCAACCTCATAATATTTTTGGCAGAAACATGGTCTCTGCCGGCCATGGCGTTCTGTCCGCCCTGGTGGTGTATTGGCTGTATATATATTGTTTATCAGATTAAAAGTCCATATTTATTTCTAACACTTTGGCATTCATATTTGCTATCTTTTTGGGTAGGGGTTTTATTTTGTACGTTTTTGAGATTGAGCTTATGTGTGATTGCAGGTTTTTATGTTATTTTACACTGAAGGGAGCATGCATTGGTCTGGTTTTGATAATCTTGACCCTTTGGTCTGAAGAGTTCCTTTTCTTTGTCTAATCATTCATGTTTACTTCCGGCCACTTAAGGATAGAGTGTTGAGCAGAGGGTCAGCCCACTTCTGATATTCGTTTACTTCACTCTGAGTGAGGGCATTTTGCCCTTGCATATGTGCACATTCAACTCTTCTCCAGCTGTCCTGTTCCTTTAATTTGTGCAGGGTGGGTGCTTTTCTTCCGCTGCTGATAATTATTTTATCTGCTCGGCTGCTCCTTTCATTCTTTACCACTCCTAAAGTTACTACAGCCATAAGGACCCAAAACAGTCGTACATTACTCCAGTGAAGTGCTGGATTAAGTTCAGCACACTGCATGGCCAACCACTTGTAATGAAACACCCTCCCATAGGATAAAAACGGAGATAGGGACTTACATTTAACCCCCTTATGTAATAATGTTAAATTAAATTATTTTAAATAAACATATAGGTGAATATATTGGTGAAATAAATATACAAAATAAAACTTATGTTCGATGGCATCTGTCGCTGTAGATACGCATGTTCTGCAATAGCTCGCCATCTGGTGTTGGGCCGGAGTGTTACAAGTTGTTTTTCTTCGAAGAAGTCTTTCGAGTCACGGGACCGAGTGACTCCTCCTTTTGTCTCCATTGCGCATGGGCGTCGACTCCATCTTCGATTGTTTTTTTTCCGCCATCGGGTTCGGACGTGTTCCTGTCGCTCCGAGTTTCGGAACGGAAAAAATAGTTAATTTCGGAAGATTTTCGTCGGTATTGTTGCGTTCGGGATCGGCGTACTTAGATTCAACACCGCATCGAAGATCGAAGAGCTCCGGTGCCCTTCTGGGTAGTTTTTCGATCCTCCGTCGGGGCCTGGTCGGCCCGACCGCGTGCTGAGGAACGCCGATGGAACGGACCCCGTTCCGTTTCTGCCCCAAATGCCACAATAAATACCCCTACACAGACCAACACTTGGTCTGCAACCTGTGCCTGTCACCTGAGCACAGCGAAGACACCTGCGAGGCCTGTCGTGCGTTCCGGTCCCGAAAAACACTCCGAGACCGTCGAGCCAGAAGACTTCAAATGGCGTCCGCACCGACAGCCCAACGGGAGTTCGAGGAACAGGAAGAAGAAGGTACCTTCTCGATCCAAGACTCAGACTCCGAAGGATTCGACGACACACAAACCGTGAGTAAGACGTCGAAAACCACACAAAGAAACATTTACAAGGCCCAGGGGACGCCACTGCCACCAGGCCATGGCTCCACCCATAAATTCGGTGACCGACCGTCGGCACCGAAAAAGGCCCAAACAGTGCCGAGATCGTCCGACTCCGGTCGAGACACCGGCACGCAGCCTTCTCGGGACCGAGAAAGTGCTGGAGACAAGCCTCGACACCGAGATGCCGGTGTGGACACGGCTCGACGCCGAGACAGCGGCACCGAAACAGATCGACGCCGAGAGGTTTCGGCCCCGAAAAGGAAAAAAGTCACCTCGGAGCCGAAAAAACACGCAGACAAAGTTTCGACGCCGAAACAAACTGCAAGCGACCCAGCTTCAGGCTCTTATACAGAAGAGCACTCGCTAACCTCCCAAATGCAAAAGCATAGGTTTGAGGAAGAGCTACAAGCAACTGATGTGGACCATACGCAAAAGCGTATCTTCATTCAGCAGGGGACAGGAAAAATAAGCACCCTTCCCCCCATTAGGAGAAAGAGAAGGTTGGAGTTCCAGACGGAACAAGCACCACAACCAAAAGTGGTTAAAAGAATTACACCACCACCCTCTCCTCCGCCCGTGATTAACGTTTCACCAGCACAAACTCCATCTCACTCCCCAGCTCACACCACCATGAGCCAGGGTGACCAAGATCAGGACGCATGGGACCTATACGACGCCCCAGTGTCAGATAACAGCCCGGAGGCCTACCCTACAAAGCCATCTCCACCAGAAGACAGCACCGCGTACTCTCAGGTGGTGGCTAGAGCAGCACAATTTCATAACGTAAGCCTCCACTCAGAACAGGTCGAGGATGATTTCTTGTTCAACACACTCTCCTCCACCCACAGCTCCTACCAAAGCCTGCCTATGCTCCCTGGTATGCTCCGGCACGCAAAAGACATATTTAAGGAGCCGGTCAAAAGTAGGGCAATCACACCAAGGGTGGAAAAGAAGTATAAGCCGCCTCCTACGGACCCGGTTTTCATCACTACACAGCTGCCACCAGACTCTGTTGTTGTAGGAGCAGCTAGGAAAAGGGCCAACTCTCACACATCTGGAGATGCACCACCCCCAGATAAAGAAAGCCGCAAGTTCGATGCAGCTGGTAAAAGAGTCGCAGCACAAGCTGCAAACCAGTGGCGCATCGCAAACTCCCAGGCACTACTTGCGCGCTATGACAGAGCCCACTGGGACGAGATGCAACATCTCATTGAACATCTGCCCAAGGACTTCCAAAATAGGGCGAAACAAGTGGTTGAGGAGGGACAGACCATCTCCAACAACCAGATACGTTCCTCCATGGACGCTGCAGATACAGCTGCACGGACAATTAATACATCTGTAACTATCAGACGGCATGCATGGCTCCGAACGTCTGGATTTAAACCAGAGATTCAACAAGCAGTTCTCAATATGCCTTTTAATGAAAAAGAACTGTTCGGTCCAGAAGTGGACACAGCGATTGAGAAACTCAAAAAAGATACGGACACTGCCAAAGCCATGGGCGCACTCTACTCCCCGCAGAGCAGAGGGAATTACAGCACATTCCGTAAAACGCCCTTTCGAGGGGGGTTTCGAGGTCAAAGCACACAAGCCAGCACCTCACAAGCAACACCATCCACTTACCAGGGACAGTATAGAGGAGGTTTTCGGGGACAATATAGAGGAGGGCAATTCCCTAGAAATAGAGGGAGATTTCAAAGCCCCAAAACCCCTACTACTAAACAATGACTCACATGTCACTCACCCCCTCCACACAACACCAGTGGGGGGAAGAATAGGTCATTATTACAAAGCATGGGAGGAAATCACTACAGACACTTGGGTTCTAGCAATTATCCAACATGGTTATTGCATAGAATTTCTACAATTCCCTCCAAACATACCACCAAAAGCACAAAATTTAACAACACACCATTCCAATCTCCTGGAGATAGAAGTGCAGGCACTATTGCAAAAGAATGCAATCGAATTAGTGCCAAACACACAAATAAACACAGGAGTTTACTCACTGTACTTTCTGATACCAAAGAAGGACAAAACACTGAGACCAATCCTAGACCTCAGAGTAGTGAACACTTTCATCAAATCAGACCACTTCCACATGGTCACACTACAAGAAGTATTGCCATTGCTAAAACTACACGACTACATGGCAACTTTAGACCTCAAGGATGCTTATTTCCATATACCAATACACCCATCGCACAGGAAATACCTAAGGTTTGTATTCAAAGGAATACATTACCAATTCAAGGTACTGCCTTTCGGATTAACAACCGCACCAAGAGTCTTTACCAAATGTCTAGCGGTAGTCGCTGCACACATAAGAAGGCAGCAAATACATGTGTTCCCATATTTGGACGACTGGCTAATCAAGGCCCATTCGTTCATACAGTGCTCAAATCACACAAATCAGATCATACAAACCCTCTTCAAACTCGGGTTCACCGTCAATTTCACAAAATCCAAAATTCTGCCACGCAAGGTACAACAATACCTGGGAGCCATAATAGACACATCAAATGGAGTAGCCACTCCAAGTCCACAAAGAATTCAAAATTTCAACACCATCATACAACGCATGTATCCAACACAAAACATACAGGCAAAGATGGTATTACAACTCCTAGGCATGATGTCATCATGCATAGCCATTGTCCCAAACGCAAGACTGCACATGAGGCCCTTACAACAATGCCTAGCATCGCAGTGGTCTCAAGCACAGGGTCACCTTCTAGATCTGGTGTTAATAGACCGCCAAACTTACCTCTCGCTTCTGTGGTGGAACAACATAAATTTAAACAAGGGGCGGCCTTTCCAAGACCCAGTGCCACAATACGTAATAACAACAGATGCTTCCATGACAGGGTGGGGAGCACACCTCGATCAACACAGCATACAAGGACAATGGAACGTACATCAAACAAAACTGCATATCAATCACCTAGAACTTCTAGCAGTTTTTCAAGCACTAAAAGCTTTCCAACCAATAATAGTTCACAAATACATTCTCGTCAAAACAGACAACATGACAACAATGTATTATCTAAACAAGCAGGGAGGGACGCACTCCACGCAGTTAAGCCTGCTAGCACAAAAAATTTGGCATTGGGCAATTCACAACCAAATTCGCCTAATTGCACAGTTTATACCAGGGATACAAAATCAACTCGCAGACAATCTCTCTCGAGATCACCAACAGGTCCACGAATGGGAAATTCACCCCCAAATTCTGAACACTTATTTCAAACTCTGGGGAACACCTCAGATAGACTTGTTTGCGACAAGGGAGAACGCAAAATGCCAAAACTTCGCATCCAGGTACCCACACAAACAATCCCAAGGCAATGCCCTATGGATGAACTGGTCAGGGATATTTGCTTACGCTTTTCCTCCTCTCCCTCTCCTTCCTTACCTGGTAAACAAACTCAGTCAAAGCAAACTCAAACTCATATTGATAGCACCAACTTGGGCAAGGCAACCCTGGTACACAACGCTGCTAGACCTCTCAGTGGTACCCTGCACCAAATTGCCCAACAGGCCAGATCTGTTGACACAGCACAACCAAAAGATCAGACACCCAGATCCAGCATCGCTGAATCTAGCAATCTGGCTCCTGAAATCCTAGAATTCGGGCACTTACAACTTACCCAAGAATGTATGGAAGTCATAAAACAAGCAAAAAGGCCATCCACCAGGCACTGCTATGCAAGTAAATGGAAGAGGTTTGTTTGCTACTGCCATATTAATCAAATACAACCATTACACACAACTCCAGAACATGTAGTGGGTTACTTGCTTCACTTACAAAAATCTAACCTAGCTTTCTCTTCCATTAAGATTCACCTTGCAGCAATATCTGCATACCTGCAGACTACCTATTCAACTTCCCTATATAGAATACCAGTCATTAAAGCATTCATGGAGGGCCTTAGGAGAATTATACCACCAAGAACACTACCTGTTCCTTCATGGAACCTAAATGTTGTCCTAACTAGACTTATGGGTCCACCTTTTGAACCCATGCACTCCTGCGACATACAGTTCCTAACCTGGAAGGTGGCATTTCTCATCGCCATTACTTCCCTGAGAAGAGTAAGCGAGATTCAGGCGTTTACTATACAGGAACCTTTTATACAACTACACAAAAATAAAGTCGTCCTAAGGACCAATCCTAAATTTTTGCCAAAGGTTATTTCACCGTTCCATCTAAATCAAACAGTGGAACTTCCAGTGTTCTTTCCACAGCCAGATACCGTAGCTGAAAGGGCACTACATACATTAGATGTCAAAAGAGCATTAATGTATTACATTGACAGAACAAAGAACATCAGAAAGACTAAACAACTCTTTATTGCATTTCAAAAACCTCATGCAGGAAACCCAATTTCAAAACAAGGTATAGCCAGATGGATAGTTAAATGCATCCAAATCTGCTACCTTAAAGCTAAACGACAGCTGCCCATTACACCAAGGGCACACTCAACCAGAAAGAAAGGTGCTACCATGGCCTTTCTAGGAAACATCCCAATGCAAGAAATATGTAAGGCAGCCACATGGTCTACGCCTCACACATTCACCAAGCACTACTGTGTAGACGTGTTATCCGCACAACAAGCCACAGTAGGTCAAGCTGTATTAAGGACATTATTTCACACTACTTCCACTCCTACAGGCTGATCCACCGCTTTTGGGGAAATAACTGCTTACTAGTCTATTGCAGAACATGCGTATCTACAGCGACAGATGCCATCGAACTGAAAATGTCACTTACCCAGTGTACATCTGTTCGTGGCATCAGTCGCAGTAGATTCGCATGTGCCCACCCGCCTCCCCGGGAGCCTGTAGCAGTTTGGAAGTTACCTTCAATTATCTATATATGTATCATCTCAACCTTAAATAGGTGCATACTTAGTCACTCCATTGCATGGGTACTATTACTACAATTCAACTCCTACCTCACCCTCTGCGGGGAAAAACAATCGAAGATGGAGTCGACGCCCATGCGCAATGGAGACAAAAGGAGGAGTCACTCGGTCCCGTGACTCGAAAGACTTCTTCGAAGAAAAACAACTTGTAACACTCCGGCCCAACACCAGATGGCGAGCTATTGCAGAACATGCGAATCTACTGCGACTGATGCCACGAACAGATGTACACTGGGTAAGTGACATTTTCATTATTGAGGTGCACAACAAGAACAGAGTCGGGGCTTGGGGAACATGGCGGCCAGTTAGAGAGCTGGTCCGCGAGCTCTCCGTCGGAAGTAAGGCGTCGGAGCGTTACGCTGCGCCCGGATCAAGGAAGCGGAGCGGAGCGTCGGAGCTCTCATGCGTGCGCATCTGCGGCTGTGTTTTTGTGGTTCTTTGTTGTTTTTTCGTTGTTTTTTGCCGCATTTGAGCTCGGTTTCAGTCCAGGATGGGCTGGTGAGTATAACGGCAGATAGGGAGCTCCCAAGCCGCGTGTTGTTTTGCGGCCACGTTTTTTCCTTTTTTCTTGCCATATTGTTGCATGGCCCTGGACGGGTCGCTAAGAAAACGGCAGACAGGAGAGGGGAGACGCGCGCTCCGGCGAAAAGTGGTGAGGAGTTGTGCTGGAAGCGGTCATCGGACTCCAGCATATGGGCAGAGGCGGTGAGGGGTGTGCGCTGTGGGAGACGCTACACCTCTCGCTGCTCTCTTCGTGGAGGACTACCAGAGACTTCTGGGTTTTCAACTAGGAAAAACCCAAGTGGAAGTTCGAGAAGAGGAGTAAGGGACGGCATAGGAGCGTCACAGTGTATGTCGCCAGCCAAGCGTCGCCCCAGGGGTGCCCGGGCAGAGGTCAGTGAGTTGGAGGGTACGAAGAAAGGTAAGCCTGGCCCCCTGGGGGCAGTGTTAATCCCCATTTACCAGTAACTATAGCAACTGCTGTAGTTATAAACAGAGGTGAAAGAGGTTTTGAGGCTTGCAGTAAAGGCCCAGTGAGGAGGGGGATTGAACACACAGTATTACACTTGGAGGTGCTCCAACTTTCCTTAGAGGAAGGGCGGGCTGAGCCTGCGGGGAAAAGTGAGTCTTTGATTACTAGGTATTTTCGGAATACAACCCTTCCCCCGCAGGGTATGGCAAACGTTCAACCTTCTTTAGGTGGTCTGGGGTCATCAAAACAATCTGCGAGCTCGGATAGTAATATGTCAGATCAGTTAGCAAAGGATCTAGTAGGACAAATGGAGGCCTCTCCCGTTATACCAACCTTGACGGAAGTAGAAGTTACTCCTTCAGCCGTTTCAGCGACTCACAGCACAGATGTGCAGGATTTGTTAATTTCTCTTACTAAAGAGATTAGGGAGAAATTTGAGATCTCAGAAAATAATCAAGCTAGAATCCAGGAAGCCTGTGAAGTATTGGAGAGCAAAATTAATGTGTTATCAGATCGGTTGGGTAGGCTGGAGGCTGTGGTGGAGGCTCAGGATGAGCGGTTGATGGTACATTCTAAGGATATTTCACAGCTAAAACTTGGAGAAAAGATGTTGCAGGATAAGCTGGAGTCGTTGGAAAACAATATGAGGAAAAACAATATTAGGCTGTTGGGAGTTCCTGAGGATTTAGAAGGGGAGGATATTAAAGGTTATGTGATCTCTCTAATCAAGGAGGCTATTCCGAGCTTAGCTTCGCTGAACTTAGAGGAGGATATCCAAAGAGTTCATCGGGACCCGTTCAGGAAGAACCCCGGAAGGAAAAATCCCAGCAGGATTTTGATAAACTTTGCTACATATACAATCAAGGAGAGAATTCTATCCGAAGCCCTTAAAGTTGGAACTTTCTCCAAAGGAGATTGGTCTTTTCGTGTGAGATCGGATGTGTCTAAAGCAACGTTGGATAGGCAGTGGGAATTGGGAAATTTTATGCAGGAGCTCCGTTCTCTTGGGGCCACGGTACAGTTAAGGTTTCCGGCTGCTCTACGTATTATGTGGAGAAATAAAATGCACAATATGAGAGATCCGGGGGAGGTCAGGGCTTTCATAGAGCAGATTAAGGCGTCTTAGTAAAATGGGAAATCATGTCCGACGGAGAGCTCAAATAAGGATAGCAGGATGGTTATCCTAAAAGAAGCAGGGAGGGTTCCCCTGGGGGGGGGGTTATGGTTGGGTGCTGGTTTGGTGGGTGGAGGGGTGGTTTGGCACTGGGTGTAGGGGCAGGCGGGTACAAAAAGATAAAAATAAGAGAGTCCTCATAATTTGGTTAGATAGGAGGGGGGAAGATAGTGACCAGGATTCTTTCTTTGAAAATGACTAAGTATGGTAGTTTACGATTAAAGTTTCTCTCGTGGAATGTTAATGGCCTAAGGGTGGTACATAGGAGGAGGAATATTTTTGAGTACTTAAGATTGGTCGAGGAGGCGATTATTATATTGCAGGAAACTCATTTACAACGAGAAGAGTGGGAAAATTGGCTTAAACGAATGAAATGGGTATAATATAGTGCATGCTCTACTCAATCTGGTGCGGTCAAAGGTGTGGCAATTTTGCTCAAAAACCCTATAAGGTTTAAGGTAGGAAATGTGCAAGTAGATCCCAGGGGTAGATGGGTAGTGGTAGAAGTGTGTGTATATGGCTACTGGGTTACAGTGGCAGGTTATTACGGTCCAAATTTAGACGATCCGACGCCATTTCAAGAATTATTCAATATTTTACATTTAGCTAGGTATCCGGTGGTGTTAGGAGGTGATTTTAATATATTGTTGGATCCTGTTCTTGATAAATCGACCCCCCGGGGTACGGTTAACTCACCTAAAACTAGGGCACAGGTGAAGCAAGCCATGCGGGACTTAGGTCTGATAGATATCTGGCACTGGAAAGGGGGTGAAGGAGATAGATATACATTCCACAATATAAAATATGGACATAAATCTAGAATAGATTTCTTTTTAATACATAAGAGTTTGTGTCCAGATGTGATAAAGGCAGCTCACAACCCAGCACACCTTTCGGATCATTCAGCCGTAAAACTACATCTGGGTATTAAGGTGGAGAGTCAGGGTACTAGGAGTACAATAAATCGCTCTTTATTTTTAGATGACTCAATAGTAGAGGTGTTAAAGAAAGACACAAGAAATTATTTTGACCTGAATCGAGGATCAGCAAGTTTATGGTGTGTTTGGGATGCTTATAAGGCCTATATTAGTGGGAGGCTTGTTAGCCTGGCGATTTATAGGCCTCGCGCAGAAAAGGAGAAGTTGGGGGGTATGGAATCATCTTTAAATACCTTACAGTTTTTAATGCATAATGCACGAAGAGAAGGGAAGGAAGGGCAACTAGAGGAACTGGCACGTCAAGAGAAAAAGGTTCGGATGGACTTAGAATTTTTTTTGTAGAATCGTAATGGTTAAAGTGGGAAAGCAGTCGATATGCGCATTACGAATACGGAGAAGGTTGTAGCAAACTGTTAGCTTGGAAGGTTAAGTCAGATTATTCTAAAAGGTATATTTTATCGGTTAAACTAGACTCTACAAGTCAGACTTGTGTTGAGCAATCTGAAATTCAGGGAGCCTTTGTATCCCTTTTTCAAGAAATATATTCAGAGAACCTTGTAAATTCATAAGAGTCGATTAGAGCATTTTTTTTAAAAGCGCATCTCCCACTTCTGGATGAATCAGCAAGGCAGTCACTTGTTAGTGAGATAAGTGGGGGAGAGCTTGCTGAAGTTATAAAAGCCTTGAAGAAAGGGAAGGCAGTTGGGCCAGATAGTATACCAAATAAGTTATATAAGGTACTGGGGGAGGAACTTACTCCAATTTTATTGGAATTATTCAACTCTATGCTATTAGAAGGGACACAGGTACCTAAATCATGGAATGAAGCCATAATTTGTTTATTATTAAAACCAGGCAAGGATTCAATGTCTTGCTCATCGTACAGACCTATCTCATTACTGAATTCGGATTATAAGTTGTATACAGGGATTCTGTCTAGGAGATTGGGGAAAGTTATAGGTAATTTGGTTCATCCATATCAGAAGGGCTTTATGAAGGGTAGACAACTTTATGAGTTAACCCACGAGTTACTTGCTGCAGTAGACTTAGCGGTACAAGAAAAGGCTCCATTAGCGGTTTTGACTTTCGACGCAGCCAAAGCTTTTGATCGTGTTAACTGGTCTTTTTTGCAGGTTGTGATGGAAACAGGTGGTCTAGGAATGCCTTTTATTAGGGCTATTAGGGAACTGTATAGATGCCCATCTGCGAGAATCTTGGTCAATGGTTTGTTATCTCAGGAATTCAGGATTAGTCGGGGTACTCGACAGGGTTGTCCTTTGTCTCCCTTGCTCTTTAATTTATATATCGAACCTTTGGCAATCTTATTACGGGCTTGCAGGGACATTCCCCCGTTTCGGAGTGGGGGTTGGGAAAAGAAAGTAGCATTATATGCGGATGACCTGATGCTGTATACTAGTGATGTGGCGAGTACTTTACCCATTATTAATACATTGATGGAGCAATTTGGTGGATTTTCAGGTTACAGCATAAATACAGAAAAGACGGAAATTATGTGTTGGAATATGGCCTATGTTTCTTCCTTAGTTAAACAGGAGATTAAATACTTGGGGATTCGGTTTACAACTGATCTTAATGATGTGGCTAAGGTAAATTTTGATAGAGTTTATATGGAAACTAAAAAGTTGCTAAAGGCGTGGGCAGCTCTTCCACTTTCCATAATTGGAAGATCTAACATATTAAAGATGTGCATTCTTCCAAAGTTTACTTTCTTATTTAATACTATTCCTTTAGAGTTTAAGGTGGGTTGGTTTCAAAAACTACAGGGGGACCTATCCTCATTTGTTTGGGCCTTTAAAGGAGTAAGGATATCATGGAAAAAGTTAAGTAGAAAGAAGGAGTGGGGGGGGGCATAGCATCTCCAGATTTTTATAGGTACTACCTGGCTTTTCAACTAAATAATATTAGAATGTTGTTGAACAAGAAGTCAGAGTATTCATTGGTCTGGAGAGCTTTGACGGCGCATCTTGAGGAAGGAGCTGATAATTTTTTATATAAATTTGGACACCCAAAGTACTTTAAGAAGGTGCGCTTGAAGATCCCGAACATGCCTGTACGGTTTGGATACAATTTCAGAAGGTGTTAGGGATAGCTTATTATTGTAGTTCTGCTCCCATCTGGGATTCACCTGGTACTCCTGATTGTCTTATGGATAAATTATCAACTCCTTTGAGAATTAGCGGTGTGGTACGATGGGGGCAGATTATGGAAGGTTCTGAATTAATATCTTGGTCTGCATTTCATGAGTGTACAGGTGGGACAATTTCTAAATTTAAGTATCTCCAGTTATCCAGTTGGGTTAAGTCTCGCCAAGTAGGAGAAATAGGGAGGAGTTCGTGGGAGGGGAAATTAAATCAGACATGTATTAAAAAAGAGATTGCCTTTTGGTATCATGTACAGCTGGAAGCAATAGAAGATGTTTCTTCCCTCCCTCTGTTGAAATGGGGGAGGATTTTCCCAACCCTAGAAGTCACGTCTTTATGTCAAAAGTCATGTTCGGAGTTGTGGTTTACTATTAAACCTGCGGGACTGAAGAAGAATCATCTGTTTACATTACACAGGGTATATTGGTCACCAGCTAGATTAACGGAAATCCAATAAAAACTGTCCACGGTGTGGGGAAACCAATGCAGATGATGTTCATATGTTTTGGCAATGCTCAATTTTGAGTAAGTACTGGGAAGATATAGGAAGTATTCTTAAGGTGATTTTTGACGTTAACTTAAGAATAAATCTTCTTATGGTGGTGTTTGGGGTTTGCGAACCAGATATAAAGTGTCAGAAAATGTCTGTGCAGCAAGAGCATTTGTTGTTTGTACTAATGCTTTTGGCTGGATGGGAAATATGTTGTAAATGGGTGGATCCATTTCCCCCCCTTGCTCAGGACTGCAATTATCAGTAAATAGATTATGTAAAATGGAACAATGTGGTCCTCATAGTAGAAGAGACAATTTTTGAGTGGATTGGGAAAATGCTTACCAGTAACTAATACGTTTGGACTATGTTTAGATGTGTAATTTTTGTTTTGCTGTTTTCTTTTTTGGTTTCCTCCTCTCGAAGGTTAAGTCCAATGATTAAAACTCCCCTCACCTAATCGGGTGTCGCTTTGGTTATGATCATGTCCTGAAGAAAATAGTAAGACGCGGTAGATGGCAATCGGTGAGGAAAATTGCAGTGTGTAGAACAGGTGGGGTGGCCCAGCAGCGCTGTGGACCACACACTTGGATGCATACTTTAAAGGCCTTGGCCTTTTCTTTTTTCTCTTAGCCAAAGCGAGGGTGGCGGAATGAGGACTAAAAGAAGAAAAAAAAACATATTTATTATTTAAATAAATATACACTATTTTGCCAACATTTGAAATTAATGTAATATTATTTTTTTAATAAAATTAGGTTAATTTTAACTGCTTCTATGTGTCACTTTTAAGAAATATTAATACATAACAATTAATTTTTTAATTTGAACTTCAGAAAAATAATTTTTATTTACTTAATATATTCGAATTAATTAAATATTACATTCAAAATTAAGTTAATAGTGTTTTACATTTCTTTTATTTTGTTCTTCGTTTAAAATAAACAATTTAAATTAATTTACATTACTATGTAATATAAAAATACTTTACTCATTTTTTTTTATTTAAACTTTTTTTTACTCTTGCCTGTGCTTTATCAAAGGGAGACTCCACATTCACAGTGAAGATCTCCCTATGGTAAAGTATAAGGGAAATTAAAACTGTTTATTAAACTTTATAATAAATTAGTAAAAATAATGTGCGTTAAATATTATTGTAAATTATATAGAACAAAAGAAAAAATGTTGCACTATTATTTTGATTTTGAATTAAATCTTTAATTTAAATATGTTCACTTAAACCAAAATTGTTTTAAGAGTCTTAAATTTAAAAAATAATTACACAAAGTAGACATATTTATTATGCATTGATAATTGAAAGCATTGTAACGAATTAATTAAAAATAGTTGAATAGTAGTTTAATGATGATGAATCATTTACATAATTTTATAAATTCAAAACTATGGTTGTTAAATATTTCAGAATTAAATATTTCCTTTTCTTTTTATTATATTTTAACATTAAATATAGTTTTAACTGTTTAAAAGAATGTAACATTATTTTTTATGCAGTTTTATTTTAAATCCCTGTCTCCATTATCTGAAATAGGATCGTGCTGCTGTATCAGTGGTTCGCCATGTGGGGTGATGGACTTATTTCTGTATCTTTATGCAGAAATTTCTTACACCTGTAAATTTGGCTTCACCCAACTTTTAAAGAGTTGGAGATGTGTACTATTACACTTTTGAGTAAATGTATACTCTGATTTTGTAAATTGCCAAAAGTAGTAAAGTTACTCAAATGTGCAAGAGTAAATTACATGTGTAAATTAATCACAAGTGTAAGTTACCTTTGTGAATAGTCCAAGCAGTGTGACACACTTTTATGTTTCTGGTCTGAGAATGCTTACCCTTCAAATGTTATTTCAATCACTTAGCAATGTTTTACTTCCTTGTTTTCAGGTATTTTAAAAAAAAAAATGAGGTCACAGAGGATTAATGCGCTATATATTTTTGAACTATTACGTATATTCTCTGTTTAAAATAGGTGATATTTATAGGCACCAAGTCACGTTAAGTCTGTTTGCAGTTTCAATGTGCACGTCACAGGTTATGTGTAGTTGTTAAAGGGTAATGAGACCTATCCCCTTTTGTCAGTGATCAAGGTCGCGGCGGCGGCCGAAACTCGTTTGACAGCAGACAGGGAATAAACATTTCTGAGCAAAAATCAAAGCGTCGGAGCTTTGTATTAACAAAACGAAGGATTTAGAACGATATTACAAAGCACGCTGACTTTGTTTGTTCCAACGCACACTCCGGTTTGGAGCACGGCGGCTGTCAGCGAATTGGAAAAAAAAATCCTTTTTGTTCCCATCAGCGTAGGCCCCTTGTCCCTCTCAGAGGCAGAGCATGTTTGCGGGTGGTCAAATAAAGCATTTTGGTTTACTGGCACTCTCAGTGAGCACGTGCTTTGTCCCATGGATCAGCAGTTGTTTACTGTATAGACAATTTCATCCCCTCACCTGGCAACGTGCTCTGCACATGTATGGTTATCAAAATATAAGCCCCCATGATATCCATCCATCTAGAAATTAGTGGCACAGTTGTTGCATTGCAACTATCCTCATGTAGCTATCGGAGGGACATATACTGAACGATGAGCTTATACACACTACCTGATCTTCCACATTAGGTAGACAGGTAAGGTTGCATTTTTGGGACTGGACCTTGTGTCATAGCCACACATGCCACTGCATATCATCTGCTCTCTGAGTAGGTCTTAGAAAATCTTCCACCAACAGACCACTGGGTATATAATTCTTACACTGATTTGATGTTGGTAATTTCTTTTTCGTGATGTGTTCCACAAGGATGAGTCTGCAAAGACATGAATTGCAATAATAGTATTCTTGGACTTACAATTCAAATGTATCTTCTAAGATTGTCACTAATAGTGTTGTATCCAGACCATTTTTTCATATGATGACAGCCATGCATTGTCCACATTTGAAATGTCTCAGTACCAGGGGAAACACTGTACTGGGATTGGATTGAAAGCCTTCAGTATTGTTAGTAACATCCAGAGATAAGTTCTCATGAAACCACTGTTCATGAGATGTTGCAGATACTGTCATGTAGTTGGGAATTCTAGAGAAAACGAAGAATGATAACAGAGGTTGAACTATCTGCACCCTTTTTTTGTTTAGATCTATTCAACAATTCAGCACTTCTTGATTGCAAAGCTACCTCGGGACATTGCTGTACTCAGGTGTCAAAAACAAGATCTGAACAAGGGGTCCAAAACGCATTGTTCTGGGTTAGTAGCTACACAAGCAATACAAGGTCAATGTCGTTAAATAGCTAAAGTTAAATAATTGTTGTGTGCATAAAAAACAATATAAGGTGCAACTTTTTTTTTCTTCTATTAAATTCTCATCTCAGTCTGATGACTTCATGTATGAGTGCAAGGCCGGACTCAGAATGCCACTGGAACAAAGCTACACCCGACTGATGAGCCCCAATCAGGCAAAATCTTTCTTGGGTTGCTAGTGTTGAGGTTTAAGGAGGGCCTAGCCTGGCAGTTCTGTCTGGACTGCTCCGATTGGCACAAGATCAAGGCTGATTTGCAAATGGCTGGGTCCAAACTATGGTGTCATGGTGGGCAAAAGAACAGCGGGTCATTACCAGAGGTTAGACTTACTGCAAGCATTCCTCCCATCACCTTTTATGTGTTTCATTAAAAGGTCATACGCATTCATGAGCATAATAAATACTCATATTGTTAGGTGTTACATTCATAGCATACAGCTATGACCAAGGTCCATTTATTTAACATTGTGGGGAAAAAATCAGTGATTGTGATATCAGTATGGAAACAGTCTGATGAGGATGTTAAATGTTATGCTCCAAATAAGTAAAACCATAATGGAAAAGAGAAACCACATCTCTCACTTGTAATAGGTAAACTGAAACCGCCTTGTCATTGTGGCAGATATATTTATAGAAGTTAAATGTACTTGTATCCAAGCGTGGATATATATGAAACAATTATCCTTTAGTGAGTCGATGTTGACCATTTTTGTGTATTGAGAAGTCCGGATCACTGCTTGAAACATTCTTTTTTTCTCTTGTGTTCCAGTCAGAAGGAGTTGATGTCTGAAGGGCTGAATGATGCTGAGAAAACATCACTTGAGCGACACCTCTTCCATGGGACGACCCGAGATGTCGTTGAGCAGATCTGCCAGCAGAACTTTGACCCCCGCCTCTCAGGTGTCCACGGCACATCCTATGGGAAGGGCAGCTATTTTGCCTTAGAAGCCAGCTACTCTCATAACTACAGCAGGCTCTCAGAGAAGGGTTACCAAAACATGTTCGTGGCCAAGGTGCTAATTGGCAAGATGGCGCTTGGTGACGCAAAATACAGCCGCCCACCAAAGCTACCATCATCTCATGCCCTCTATGACTGTTGTGTGGATAACCTTTTGAACCCTAAGATATTTGTTGTGTATGACAGCTGCCAGTGCTATCCATTTTTCTTGATCCAGTATAAGCTCCTGTCAGAACCTATACTTGTGAATGAATAACATGGGCTAGGAAGCAATGTGTCATGCTCTTGTGGATTAGAAAGTCCTGGTGAAAGACGAATGGGTTTGTGGAGCCAGCTCAACAGGAGGAGTGCACTGCAACTCTGTATATCAACTGCGACTTGCTGAGCTTAAGAAACGATTCCTGCTTTCCTTCATGTGTTGAAATTAGATGCACTGTTGTATCTTCAGGCTTCAGAACTGTAACCAATATTCTTTCCACTATATTTCTAAACTCTTATCTTGTGCACTGTTGCTCCCTGGCCATCCCTTTGACTGCTCCAGTGTGATTCCTCCAACATGCTCCATTGACAAGGTACCTGCTGCTTGGGGCACCATAGAAGGCATCGGCCAGGGAGCGTGCCACACTTTTACCAGCACTTTTTAACACAAATGAAAATATTCCTCTAGCACAGAATGTCTTCCTGTTAGTGGATGCTGATCTAGAACTGAAGAAGAAGAGCAAGTTACACCTGCTGTTTGAAAGCGACAGAAGAGGGTACGAAAAAAATCCCATACCAATTCTGCGAGAGGGAGCGCCCTTCAGAGAAACGTTCTGGTGCCTTTTGCTGCATTTCCTTTACTTTGCACTGGTTTATAGCTATTTTGTTCAAATATGCAACTTGCTTGTTTTTGAAAACCAACAAGTTTGTGTTAAAGGGATAGAAAGACGTAGAGTAACAGATGAGCTAAAGTGTTTCCATGGTTGGCTGTGCTCACTTCTTAAAGAGAATCCTTCACCAAGAGGTGAAGACATGTCCCAGGTCACAAAATATGCCAGTGGGAGAACATACCACTACATAGTAAGAAGGTTAGACCTCTATCTCCAAGCTTTATTGAAGTGAATCTACTCCTTCGGTTTGTACTTTACAATTGAATAACATATTGCTGTACCAGCTGTAATTTTACTGAGTTGCATAAAAATAAAAGATTTCTGATTCCTGCTCCTCAAGCAATCATGATTCCATCTACATAAAAGATGCCAAGAGTGCAGTGTGAGAGTGTCCTTTGCAGTAGTCTGTTGTGAGAGTATCCTCAGAGATAGCAAAGTCCTAGATCCTTTTTATTACCTTAAAAAGTCACTTAAAGTCGTGCTTCAATTATTTCTTTGTGGCTCTGATTGCGAGGAGAATCAGTATAACAGGGAAACGAGAAATAGTTCTGAGAATCATCAACATGTAAGTGCAAATTAAAAAGGAAATTGGAAGATAAAAGAAGACTGTAAGTAGAGAACAGAATAAGGCCAAGCTCCAAGGCTTGGACCACATGATGGAGCACCCGATAAGAGGATACAGCCCCTTCCCAGGGAACAGAGGAAAAGCTGTCCGCAAAATAGGACTAGAACCATTTTAAAAACAGCAGCAGCTAAATCCCAAGTTTAGAAAGAGAGTGAATAAAAACAGAGTTACCCACCATATGAGAGGCAGCAAAAATATCAAGAAGGATAAGAATAGAATACTGTATATTATTGCGACCGTATATCCTATAATTGTTAGTGTGTTGTAAAGAAAGTGAAGGTACTTACCTGTGTGGGTGATGGCAGACCTTAACATGGGTACACTGCATAGTACATCATACTGGTAACTGAGGACTTCTCTATTTTTCCTTCACTATTCCTCCTACCACACTGGCTGGATGGCCATGTAACAATAGTCGCTCATGGTCACAACATTGTGGGCCGTATACATAAAGTGAGCACTAGGCAACGATAAGACAGAGTCTTTGCCACCGTTTTTAGCTGACAGGTTTCTAAAATAGTTAAAGAGCTGTAGCATCACTATTTTACCACCTAAGACTGTAATACATTGTAGCTTGTCAGAGGACTTTTCAAGCATGTGTTACTTTGGCTGGAAATATTGCAGCATTTGTTGACATACCTAAAGGCAACAATTGAACATAACATAAGCAAAACAAAATTGTTGCACTATTAAAGTACAACTGACACTTCACAATAAAACAGAATACAACAGCAGCACAACACAACAAAATCATATTGCAATAATGTATCATAAAAACACAGCAGCACAGAACGTATCACCACCATAACAAAATGGCACATGATAAATGTGAAGAAACACATTATTACCTACAGAATCCTGGTTTCATAATACAGTGGTAGAAGATGTTTTGAGCAAGCACCATGACACTAAGCGCCTCTTTACGAGTGTGGCGGTCATCGGACCACCACACTTGCGTTAACGGTCGGACCACCGCACCCCTGGGGGTCCAACTGCCCAGTTACAACCCTGGTGGGCGGATCCTCCAGGGGGACTGCTGTTCCTGCCAGGAACATGGTTCCCGACGGCATGACAGCAGTCAGAGTTGTACTCGCCCAGTGCAGCGCTGAACTCGGCAATGCCTGGCTCATTACAACTCCCCTCAGTGCCAGCCTTTCCATGGTGGTTTCGGCAACATGGAAAGGCTGGTGGTAAGGGTGTGCTGGGGGCCCCTGCCCTGTCCATGCCTATGGCATGCATTGGCAGGGCAGGGGCCCATCTGTTCAGCACCCTCGGAATTTGCAGATAGTGCTCATTCCAAGGGTGTTGGTCGGACCCCTCTGTGGGGAGCCGAGTGCTATCTTGTAGCACTGTTCCTGCAGGTCTGATTGGCGGGAACATTCTATTACATTCTATTACAATGTTCCTGCCGGTCAGACCAGCGGGAACATTGCAGTAGGGCAGGGTGGGGTCGCCAAACTCATAATGAGGCAGTCAATATTTCCAGTCAAAAATTTTTTATTGATCCATTCCCTTAACCTAAAATCACCTGTCAAGGTATAATAAGGAAGCATGCTGCAATATATATGTAACCGAAAATACAAACATTCAGGATAACGCATAGAAGTGTAACACGTTCAAAATAAGCAAGGCACTTGCCTTTTTTACAGACTAGAACTTTGTCCTCAGTCCATTGGAGCATATAGTGGTGACTCCATGCATTTTGGTGCTACATTTATAAACTAGTTCTCTTTGCAAGTGATCGGAATTGAGGACACATGACAGAAATAAACCTACATTCTGATAGAGGCTTCTAGCTGCAGATTTCTCACCTTTTGAATGTTCCTCTAGCATCAGACTGGATCCGGAAACTTTTTCTTAGTACCTCTGTGTGCCAGAAGGTGGTGTCATGCATCTCCGAACTGACTCTGTATAGCCCTGGAAATGACATGTCCTGACCATGCGCTGTCACTTCCTTTCTTTCTGCACTCCTGGACATGGATCGGCCGCTTACTCTCATCTCTCAGAGACACTTTTACCTCGATTTTCTAAAGTGTGCAAATGATGACAGCTCCTGAAACAAGTTGCAAACAATGTAGGAACTGTTACAAACAGATGTCTGTAACAAATCCCCATCAAGTATGCCTGTGGTGTTTGGGGTTGGACCACAACTCCAACACCGGCAGAGACTGCACTTCTACGAACCCATAGTCCATCAGGCAGCGCAAGTCAAAACTTTGTCGCCTAGCATAAGAAAAGCCAGCACCGGGACTGCTGATCCTGTTCTGCGTCCAAGATTCAATCTCGTTCCTGCTCCCGTTTCCGGACTTACACTCCCAAGTACTCAGATAAACACAAGTGACACAAAAAATCAAGGTTCTGCTCCTTCACTCCACTTGCGCTCCCTGAGTAAGCACATGGGCAGCGCCAAACATCTTGATCACACTCTTGAAGTTGGCCAATTTAAGAACTGATTCTGCAGCTGGTTCTTGCATGATCCAAGTTTACTGGGCTTTCAGCCACAATGCGACAGATCTAAGAGTTCTGTGCACCCATGCTCTGGCTCTTCAGATCCCTTCTGACTTCCTCAGGTGTGCCTTTTGGCCACAGGGAGCCGAGGGGCCTTCCACCTGAGATACTTACGGCAGGTTCACCCTCAGCACTAGGTAGTCCTTCTGAGCCAATCTTGCCTCTGGCTGTTGTTTCGACACTAAATCCTGCGCCTAAAACCACTCTAGGCCTGGGTACATCAATGCTGATGCTGACCTTGCAGGTCGAAGAGGTGGCCCCAATCGTCTTCTCTGATGCTGATTCAACATCAGTCCAACTTTGTCCAACATTGCATCTAAATCCAACCAAGGTGCTCACTAAACTTAGCACAAGGCAGGCAACATTCTTTGCACTTCGTTTTTGGGATTAACTCCAATAAGGATTTTGACCCAAAGGATGAGTTCGCTCAGCCTTATCAGGATGACAGCTGGATTGAGGACTTGCAGGAAGCTAGTGGACTAAACACCTTCTTAAAGACAACCCTTTTTAGGTCAAGCGTAAGCGTTCTACCTCATGTATACTTTTAGTATACTTCTTATGGCTTAAAGTGATTTCACTTGTTGGTTGAAGTGTCCTTTAAAAATTCCTGCTCGCTAGTGGTCAATTCTGCCTTTTCTTCCTCCTTTTCCGTTTCAGAGGAGTGACCAACTACTGTAATATTCCACTTTGGTTTCTTTATCTGTTGCTGTGATGGACAATTTTTGTCTATCCTTTAGTGCTCCCCTTTCACTGTGGTGTTTTAGGCTGGTAGCTGCCTGCGTTTTATTGCAGCGTTCCATTACTCCCATCTCCTCCCATGTCCATTTGTTTTGGCTTTATTCCAATGCTGTCCTCGGGTACCTCTGGCTCCTAAAATAAGCTTATTTTACAAAAGAAACACAAGGTTGTTTATTTCACTGCTCACAAAAGCCACAAAATGCCCTTTCTGGTAGAATGTAGCAAAACCTAGTAGCAATCATGTGAAACATGCGTAGCCTTGCATCACCAATCTCTCTCTCCAGGGCCCCTCCCTGCCAGCACACACGACATCACACACAGGGCATTGCTTATCTCCTTTACTGGGGCCATAAATATTCTCAGTCTGCTCGCTCGTTGAAATGGGAGGTAAGAATGCTTGCAAGACTTTTCATTCTGTTTAAAAAAAGAAAAAAACTTTTCCAGCCTTCTTTTCCAATTTCTGTACAGATTTCTCATGTCAGTAGCCGCCAGTGACCACAATGCCAATAGCTCTAACTCAGGAAAATGCGAGACCTATTGCATTGCAAATACTTGTTTCTCCTCTGGTGCCAGCCTTTGAAGAAGCTGCCTCCGGTGCTCTGATCATGAGGACGGTGGCCAAAGTCATTGACCTCTAGCTTTCCATCCCTGAGTTGAAAACTAATATTTGTAATGAGGTCATGCAGTCGGGCCAGACTTCCACTGGGCCCCTACTGCCTTTCAGTGAGGCTCTGACGGGCCCCCATTTGGGTACTTGGGCTAACTTTTCTCTGGTCCACCAGTCTGTAGGCAGATTGCCAAGTGGCATCGCTCTCCCTCTAGTGACCCGGCTTCCCTTTCACAGCACCCTTCACCAGAAAGTCTTGTGGTGCAAGTCTTCTTGAGCCATTCCAATCCAAACACTTTTCCTACTGCTCCCCCTGATGGGAGTCTAAGCAAGTGGAAACTTTCAGAAAACACCTATTTTCATCTGTCAGTTTGGCCCTAAAATCTGTTAACGCTTCCTGTTTGTCTTGCGATTACACTTGCGTCATTTGGGGTTCAGTTTCGTAAGTCCTCCATGGTGTGCTGGGAGACCTTCAACCTGTACTGTCTCAAGCGATTCACGATGGCCATGATGCAGTCAAGTTCACAATTTGTTGTTACTTGGAAACTACCGACTCCATCAGGTGGGCCACCCGTATGTGGCTGCACTCGACTGGGTTTTCTAGCAATGTCAAGTCCTCCTGATCCACCCAAGACACATAAAGGGATAGTGGCTTTTATAACGCTATTTTTTATCATTGTTATGGTACAAATCACTGATACCTAAATTACCAAGATTCTGGCATGGAAAGGGGTAAGCCCAAGAGGTGAAGAAAGACCAATCTTGGTGGAAGAGAAGGCCTCATTCACATAATATGACATGCTTCATCATAGGCAATTTCTTCCCACCTTGTAGGACAATACCACCAGGGCGGACTCGATGGAGGAAGTTCTAAAATAAGAACTTCCTGGACAAATGCGGGGGAATTAAGATAAAGTTAACAGTACCTTGCTATAACTGGATTTTCACCTGTTAGGAGTGATTTCTGGTGCATCTAAAAACAACTAAGTGATTGAATGAGAGCACAATGGCTCAGACCAGTGTCTTATCGCCAAAATGTTTCTACCCTATTCTAGGTTGCCTATATCAGTCGGAGGTATTCGTCAAGGATGAGGATCCCTTAAGACTTATACTAACAGTCAATAGTACAAAGTTAAAAACATGCACTAGAAGTATCAGAGTGAATCGTACCTGGTCTTAGTGCCAGTAAACTCTCACTAAGGGGATACCCACCATCCCGTCTGGGGAGGGACGATATCCTCTGTAATTACACACTGGTTTTAGTGCCAATAAACCCTCACTAAGGGGATACTCACAATCCCGTCTGGGGAGCGACGATGTCCTCTGTAGTCACACAGTCATCAAGAGTTACACCGTGCGGGTGAACCGATCGCCAGTCCTCACCCAGAGGCACTTCAAATATAGTAGGGCTGCTGCTCACCGTCTGGGCCTTTCCACCCCACCCCAGCTCACCAACCACTGTCACTTTTGTGGCTTTGGCAGAGACATCCCTTACCACCAGCCTGTCCAGCCCCCATGGGGAACCCAGCAGTTTTGCAAGAGAGGCCAAATGCCCATAGCCCCTGTGGCCAAGGTCAGTGTGCCGCCCTTCCCCCGCTTCCCTCCAATGCAGCCTGACCTGCCAGACCTCAGAGAATACCCTTACAGGGCCACACAGTGGGAGGTAAAATCTCAGATTTTATCCTGGTGGGCAAGCAATCATATCGGACTGATGGGTCCTACAAATTGTTCACAAAGGGTATGATTTATCCTCCTTTTTTCCCTACTGCACCTTCCACCATCTGCGCAATGACTGACAGAGGAACAGCTCTCTATTTTGTGTCAGGATTGTCAAGCCCTTTTGGCCAGGGGGTCTATCAAGACGGTGCCCATGCCAGGCTTAGGATGTGGTTGCTATTTCCGTTACTTTCTGGTGCCCAAGAAGAACAGCTAGACCTGCATCCTCTCACTGCCTTCTTCCGGAAGGAGACATTGAAAATTGCCATCATGGCCCAGGTTTTGTCTTCTCTTGACTCTGGAGATTGGATGGTGGCGTTGGACCTGCAGGATGCCTACTCTCATATTCCAGTCCTGCCGGTCAATCAGCACTACCTTTGATTAGAGTGGAAGAGGAGCATTTTCAATTCACTTTACTCCATTTTGGTCTCACCAACAACCCTTGGGTGTTCACAGAAGTGATGGCTTTGGTGGCAGCATACCTTCGGAGGTCATGTTAAAGGCAGGTTCGCCTGATGCAGTTGTCTACCAGCTCCAGCCTATGGTGAACCTCCTGTCATCTATGTGGTTCACTTTGAACATCACCTTTGACTCCTTGACTCTTCCCTTTCATCGAAGCCATTCTGGTCATGGTTCAGTTGAATGCCTTTTTCAAGTTATTATCCTGGATGATAGCAGCCTGGTTACTAAGTTTCAATGAGGTCAGCTCTGAGGCTGCTGGGACTGATGGCCTCCAGCATCCTGCTGATCAAGTACGCCAGGTGGCATATGCAGGCCCTGCAGTTGGATATGAATTCCCAGTGGGTCCAACATCAGGGGAGACTCCAACCTGGAGCAGATTTCGGAGGAGACTGTTAAAAATCTGCAGGGTTCGTTACTTAATCGTGATTGGGTTGCAGCAGGCCCCTCTTGCTTCCCCACCTGGAGATGTCAGTGTGTCAAGCCTAAGTGGGCCGGATATGCCCAGATGTGGGTTCCATGCCCACTGTGTCATTGGAAACAAGCTGTACCTGGCTGATGAGCCTATAACTAGGGTGAAAACTGAAGGACATGGCTTTGCAGTCAGCTGAACTGTTCCAAATGGGTGGTATATAAGTCAATAAGGAAAATAATCCTGTCAAAAAAACTTTGTTCTATGCTATCACGGTCCAAACACCGTTCCAAGGTCTATCAAAATTAACTCAGATATAAAGAGCTAAGTAAAAAAGACTTAATGGTTGTTTGCCAAGTAAAAAGTAAAAATAACAAGTAAAATAGTGTTGATGCAACAAAATCTCTCCTAAGGTGAGAGAGAGGTCCAAGGAATGTCATTGTTAAGTTCTCGCTGTGATGTGCCCAATTTAAAAATCCATCTTTGTTCTATCCTAAAAAGTGAGTTAGAACCATGTGGGAGAACTTTTGGAACTTCTAGGACCACCCATTTAAAGTTGTCTGGTGAATGCTTAGCATCCAAAAAATGGGAGCTCAGTTTAGTAGTCACTCTTCGACATCTGATGTTGCTTCTGTGTTCATTTATACGGACCTTAACTGGTCGTGTGGTCATCCCCACATAACGTAAGCCACAAGGACAAGTAATCATATAAATACAATTTTTGGAATTGCAGTTCGTATGTTTCTTTAGGAAGCACCTTCCAATAGGGTCTAGGTCTATAAATGTGACCTTGCTGGTTAAGGGGCATACATTGCAATTCCCACAAGGAAAGTGGCCTGATACAGGCGGGCAATCCCACAAGGTTTTTCGTGTTGGGATATCTCGAAATTGTGGACGTGTATGAACCACCATATCTTTTATGTTGGAAGTACGCTTGAAGGCAAAAATGGGTCTTGGCATGACACTTCCACCGCTTTCCAAAATTGGCCAACGTTTATTAATCACCTTTTTAATGGTGTTAGACAGAGGAGTAAATGTTGTTACACAGGTTATGCATGTCTGGGGAATTTTTTCATTTTTGGCCAGCAAGCAGTCCCTGTGATTATTTTTTGCTCTCTTACGGGCCTCATTAATCGTCTTAGTTGGATAGTGTCTGTCGCGGAGTTTGGTTTGTAAATTATCTGCTTGTTTGTCAAACTCATGTATGGTGCTGCAGTTACGTCTCAACCGAGGGAATTGACCCACTGGTAAATTGTCTTTAAGAGCTTTTGGATGGTGACTTTCATGTAGGAGGAGACTATTGCGATCGGTAGGTTTGTGGTAAGTCGTGGTGCTTAATGAGCCATTGTTAATGGAGATCATCAGATCCAAAAAGGGCAATCGAGTTACAGACACTGAAGCCGTGAATTTTCAATATGGGTCAAGGGCATTAATCTAGGTGATGAAGTCATCTGTGTGGGATAATGGTCCTTGCCAAATTATCAAGATATCGTCTATGTAGCGTTTCCATAGACTAATATCTTTCTCAAAAGGGTTCGATGTTGTTAGAATGTGTTTCTTCTCAAAATCATACATGTAGAGGCAAGCTAGGCTCGGGGCGAAAGTGCTCCCCATAGATGTACCTCTCGTCTGATGAAAAAATTGTTCTTCAAATAGAAAGTAATTCTCTGTTAAAGCCAACGTGGCACAATGCATGATAAAGGTTATAGGTGTGGTAGTGGTGGAAGATTCATTTCGTAGTGCCGATTCTACTACTCTGAGGGTAGCGGCTTGAGGGATGTTTGTATACAAAGCTTCCACATCTAGAGTCACTAGCGCTTGTACTTCTGTGCCCAAGTTGACAGATTCGATTAAGTTGAGGACATCCTTGGTGTCTTGTAGATAGGTAGAGGATTGTCGTACCAAGGGTTGAAGGAAGTGATCGCAGAAGATTGACAATGGTTCTAATATCGAACCAATCCCTGATACAATTGGTCGTCCAGGAGGGGGTTGAATACCCTTGTGAATTTTTGGTAAACAATAGAAGTACGGAATTTTAGGGTGAGATGTGTCAAGGAAATCAGCTTCCTTGGGGGAGACCCATAAATTGTTTTTCGCTTCTTCCAATAGGCTTCTGATTTGTATTTGTAGTCTGTCTGTGGGATCTCTGGCAATCTTTGTGTAGTACGTAGTATCACTCAAAAGACGTAGGCACTCACGTCTGTACTCCACAGTATCCATCACCACGATGGCACCACCTTTGTCGGCTTGTTTGATCACAATATTCGGATCACTTGATAGTTGATTTAGAGCCAGTCGAGATTAATTCAAGCATTCCATCTTTCACTTTTTTGTATACTTTTATGGTGGCTGATGCGTCATTTCTGGTCTGGGGCGGCCACCGGGAAGAGGTCGAGATCAGAATCCCCTGGCCTTTGGCAGAGTTGCAGCTCCATGTCAACCTTCTGGAGTGGAGGGCCATCCACTTGGCGCTGAAAGCCTTCCTGCTATCCATCATTCGAAGACTGGTACAGGTGGTTACGGAAAACAACACCGCTATGTTGTAATGCAATAAACAGAAAAGGGTGAGTTCTCAGCCCTGTGCCCGGATGGCCCTGCGACTCTGGTAGTTGCTGGACTACCAAACAATCTTCCAGGTTTTGAACAATGTTCCAGGCTCCTTAAGGGTGCATGAACTCAGCCTTCGGTGCGTAGCAGATCACGAGTAGCAGTTAAATCCTGAGGTCTTCTTCTCAGTACCAAAACTCATCACCTTTCTTCTGCCAGATTGTCTTGATCTCAAATATTGTTACTGTTTGCATCTCATATTAGTCTTGCTGCTTTCCCACTTTGGACCTCTCATCTGTAAAGCCAACCATTGAAGTGGAAGAACCTCCTGATTGTCTGGTCGTAACTGTCCTTGTGGCCAAACCCCAAATTGATTTGACTGGCATCTCCATACCAATCTGTGAATTACCGTATTTTTTAGATGGTTCATGTCTCGGAAATGAGGAAGGTGTTCTGATCGTGGGTTATGCCATGTATACTGTTACAAATTGTGGAAGGCTTCAACTTGCCTAATGTGAACTTTTCTCAAGTAGCTGAACTCATTACACACACTTGAGCCTTCATCCTGCACCCCCTCTGGTCACCTTCCCCTTTCTGGTCACCTTCCCCTTTCTGGCTCTTTTGTTCACCTCTGGGTGGACTTTATCCAGAGGCCTGGGTGTGCTTCATACTCAGTGTTGGTGATAGTGTGTAGGCTTTCTGGATGACTGAAAAAGCAGATGCCATTAGTTGCAAGGTGTTTAGCTAGGGACATTATTCCATGTTCAGGAATCCTGTGTTGCCTTTTGAGTGACCAGGAAGTACACTTCATCTCACTCGTAGTGCAGGGGCTTTGAAAAACTTTAGGAATATACCAACACTTCTACTGCTCTTATCATCCTAAATCAGCAGGTGAGGTATAAAGGAACAGTGGTTCTCTCAAAAATAAGATACCAAAGATATGTTCTGAGACCTCCTTGAAATGGTCTGATGCCCTGCCCCTAGCTTTGTAGTCAGTTAGAGTTGTACCATCACAGAAAACTAAGCTTAGCCCATAAGAGATAATTATGGAACGCCCCTTGGTGTGGCCCTCAAACTTTCCCATCTCTGCTACCAAATTAGACTTACAACTGAAGGATGATGCAGTCTTACAATTTTGCAGAAAGCCTACATGCTAGCCCTACAGTTTGTGTTCTCTGGATCAGACTGCGTTGCCTGAGTGCCTAACCGAAGTCTGCCATACTCTCCATCCTGGTGATTGTCTCTTCACCCGGGTTAATCTGAAAAGGATCTCTCTGCAGCACTGCTGCTGCTGTCCATCAATATAGCATACTGCACCTTTGCAAGATGACTGCTTCAAACCCCAGCTGTTCCTGCTCTGCCGCCTGCCAGTTTGCTTTCCTGTGTCCATCCATCTGCACCTCCATGGCCACCCAGTGCTGTGCCCATTGCCCTGTTGTAGCACCAGGGATAAGCATGCATCCTCAGTATACTAGATCCATCTGTGGTCTGGGATGCTCTGTTTACCGCAGCCCTAGCCTATGGGGTTTGGTTTTGGCAAGATGGTTAATCTTTCATATTGGTGGATATAGCTGTTGATGCCAACAGAGTAGTGCCTTTGATAAAGTGCTCCTTAGCAAAAAACAAACTTGTCTTGTTCTGTTCTATCATGGCATAGACTGCCTGAATGTGTTGGCTTAGTCTTTCCAAGGCCTCAAATAATATAACAACCCCCTTGGCTGTAACAGATCCCATTACTCATCTTGCCTTTTCTAAAAAGGGGTTTGTTTTGTGAACACCGCAAAGCAGATAGAGATTTTTTGGGTCCAGACTGAATGTGAAGTTGGAGAGATTACACATTTTGAACCAATCCCCTTACAAAAACTCCCTCCTCACCAGTTTGGTGTTTCACAAGTGTCAACACCAAGAAGGATTCCTTCATTTCTTCTCGGGAAAGAAAGCCTACCCTTCACTGCCTTTTTAGTGGGCTAGAGTCTGTTTATTTCTTTGGCTACGTCATACCCACTTTGAGACATTCTACTCTGCACTCCCTAAAAAGTCAGCAATGCCGCAAGGTCTCTGAAACAAACAGATTGTTCTCTATTCTGTGTCCCAACTTTGGTGTAGGACAGTCTATCCGAGATACTAGATGCAGTGCTCAGATTTTGGAAGTAGCCAATGCCACTGTCATTTGCCTAGGTTGGATAACAGACCAGTTAGATGCTTAGAACACCTTGCGGTTGCAGGATGGAATGGCATTAGATTACCTTGTAGCTGCCAAAAAGGGCATCTATGTGGTTTTGAGTGCCGTACACACCTTACACCTTCCCAACATTTCACTTAGCATACACGAGCAGATAGATCACACAAAGGATGGTGTCAAGAAATTACACAAGATTCAAAATTGATCTTATTTCAAACTGCGCAGCATCTTGTCTTGTCAGTGATATTGGTGAGATAGTGAATGAAGATTTTTGAGATTGTGATTGTGGTCATTCTTGTCATAACAGACTTGTAAGGAATTGCCTCTTTTTTATGGTCTCCCACAAAGTTTTGGACTAATGCTGCTGGTTTTTCGACTCTGAGAGTGCACTGAAGCCTGCTAACCAGACCTGAGTGCCTGTGCCTTTACCTTAAAATGTGTATGTTTGATTGGCTTTTACCCAATTGGCATAAACTAACTTGTAATTCCCTAGTATAGGGTATCTAGGGCCTGTACGTTAAAGAGCCACCCCAGGGTCTGCAGCATTGCTTTTGCCACCTGGAGTGTGAGAAAGGCAAAACATGGCTCCCAGTCTGTCACTGCAAACTGGAAGGGCAGTTTTCAACTTCTAGCTCAGCTATGTCATTTAAAACAATGGCAAAGCCCAACCCTCCAATTCTATTATATGTGTCACCCCTAAGGTAAGCCTATCGACTCCTAAGGCAGCGTGCTGCATATTAGGATTGTAACATGTGCTTTCACATGTTCGAGCAATCAAAACCCCACAATTGCATTTACTGTGGAAAAGGCTAGTAGCCCCAATGGCAAGTGCAATGTTACAGAGTGACTGGACTACTAAAGTCAGTATTGTAGTATACCAGAAAAACCTGCTACATAAAGCCCAACTTGATGCCCAAGTCGAACATAAAATAACTTGTCGCCGTGTGCAGTTTTTACAAAGTCACCACTTTGTTGCCCAAAGTCTCTTGAGCCCATTCACCTTTGCACATATGATCTGACCCCAAGACAGCTTTCTGTTCTTCAGGGGAAATGACTCCCAGTAAAGGACACAGTAGGAGCCTCCATGGGAGAGAGATACTGTTACTCCTCCCTGGCAGGAACAACACAGGTGTTGTCCCAGAAGGTGAGCTTCAAATTGTTTAGGTAGGAAGGTTGACACTAGAGACAGAGCGGGAAAGCCAGTTGTCAAACAGGTTTTTCAGGGATGTGTAGCCCTATTGATAGCCACACCTTTGAGCTGGGCTAGGGAATTATGCACACTGAGAGAGGAATTCTGCCATGCTGCAGGTGGGCAGAATAGAGACTTCTGGGATAGCCAGATGCAACAATTCACAAGAGGTAGTCATTAGGAGGGAGGGAGCCTACTTGCTTATTGGCTAGTGAGCACAACCTCTCCTGGGGGCATTTTCTGAACATAATATGTGCACCCCTGGAAACCGGAACTCAGATCTTGTTGGACTGATGAAGAGGGCCGAAGAAGGACTGCCCAGCTGCACCAAGGACCTGGCGAAAAGAGGTTGCACCGACTTGGACTGCACCTGGTGTACCAGGAGGCCAGTTTGTGAGTGTGTGTCAGTGTATTTTTACTGTCTCACTGGGATCCTGCTAGCCAGGACCCCAGTGCTCATAGTTAAAACCCTATTTGTCAGTGTGTTTTGCCTGTCTCACTGGGATCCTGCTAGCCAGGACCCCAGTGTTCATAGTTTGTGGCCTATGTGTGTGTTGTCAGTAGTGCTTAACTGTGTCACTGAAGTTCTGCTAACAAGAACTTCAGTGCTTATGCTCTCTCTGCTTCCAAATTAAGTCACTATAGTTTAGTGACTTCATATTCCAATTCCAATTGGCACACTGGACCCCCCCTAATAAGTCCCTAGTATATGGTACCTAGGTACCTAGGGCATTGGGGTTCCAGGAGATCCTTATGGGCTGCAGCATTTCTTTTGCCACCCATAAGGAGCTCAGATAAACCCTTTCACAGGACTGTCACAAAACTTATACATTCTAATCAAGATGAGTATGTACACTGTCCAACGTGCTTTCAGTAATAGAGGCATTGCCCCTGCTTAATATGTTTGGGGATGATGAAGAATATTCTAATGAAGAATTTCAAACTGAAATAATCTGTTTATATGCTATTAATTTGTGGGGATTTTGCCTCAGGTGGAAAAAGGGGCATGAGAAAGTGAATTCAGTTGTATGTACTGGAGTTGCATCATCGAAGAGAGGATTTTAAAAAGCTGTTGAGTCAGCTCTTGCTAGAGACATCTGTATCTTTTATGTCAAGGTCTTCTTACATTCTTCCTACGAGAAGAGCCTGGCACTGGGCTGTTAGTGCCTATCTAACAGGATACTTACCTTTGTTAACACTTTTAATTTAATCCAAGATATGGGTACCCCTCTAGACACCTTACTTTAGCATTTGTGGTGAAAATGTGTCTGTTGGGTATTAGTGATGTTGCTCTTTTCCAAAAGGAATGATATTTTTTCAGAAATAGCCTTTCTAAGTTCTTCTCCTGGGGTTCATAGATAAGTCTATTTTAATGTAGTGTGTTGAACTGCTCATAAATTGAGTAAAATAAGGTCTCTATCACTCTTCTGATCAATCTCTGGCATGAGATCATCCATTTTTGCTGGCACTTAAACTCTACTTCATTAAGGTTTGTTTTACAAGGAATTTAGTCATCAGAACGCAGCTGAAACTTTTTTCATAGTACCTCTGCGCATGAGAAGGTAACACCATGTGGCTCTTCACTGACATCATTCCACTCTGGAAGTGACGTGCTTGGCCTATAAAGGCATCACTCCAGTGTGCCAACATCAGTTTTATTTCTTTCCTCGCCACCGGACATCAATCCAGAGCTTCTCCTCATCTCTCAGAGACTCTTAACTTGATTTTCTTTCTTCTTTCACAAAACAAAAAATCAGTGCACAACCGATTTTACCCCCTAAGATAATAGGTTTTAAGCCGTGTAAGGACGGTCGCAAGCAGATGTCTGTGACAGAGCTCCTCTAGGTATGCCTCTGGTGTCTGATGTCGGGCCATGACCTGTGGAGACTGCCCATTGATTAACCTTAAGGCCATCAGGGAACGCAAGGCAACACTTTGTCACCAATAGGAAGATGCAGTGTCCTGCTCCCAGTCAAAGGCTCTATCCAGGCCCACTCCCATTCCCAGAGTTGACAGACCCACTCTAGAGGCTGGTGTATGTCCTGCTCTAAGTCCTCTGGTAAGCACAAAAAAGCACAAGAATTCAAAGTGAAGTTCTTCTTTACGCCATTCCCAGTCCCCCAACAATGTGCTTGGATGAGGCCAACCATTGACCCACTTCAGAGGCAGTTCCGAATCTGGTTCCTGCACAACCACAGTTTCTGGAGCGTTTAGCCATGCCATGCCATGCCATGCCAAGTCAAAGAGATTTGGGCAGCTATGTCCTGGCTCTTCGGATCTTGACGACTTACCCTGGTGCGCCTTTGTGCCATGCAGATTCAAGAAACCTTCCACTAGGACTACCGCCAGCTGGCTTGCCCTCAGCGGCAGCTGAACGCTCTGAGTCACTTCTGCCCTTGGCTCTAGACTCCGATTCCGACCTTGCCTCCTGAGGTGGCGGTTCTGATTGTCCTCTCCGATTCCGACTCATCGCCAGACTGACATCATGCCTGAATCCGACATACACACATCAGCCCCTTCACCCGAACTTCCATGTGACAGGCAACATTAATTGCATTCTCTTTTTGGCACTTACTCTGACCATGGCTGTGACCAAAGTGCGAAGAATCTTCCTTCTACACAATGATTATGCGTAGGAAAATTGGAGTCCTCTAGTCCAGCTCCCTACAAAAGATGTGAAAACACATGTGCTAACTGAGGTCCTACAAAAGGCCAGACTACTTCTGAGACCCACCTCCCTTTCAGTAAGGCTCTTACACATTCCTTCCTAGAAGCGTGAGTCAACCTTTGTACTGGCCTTCTAGTTAACAAGCAAATTACCAGGTATCATTGCCCTACTTCTGGCGACCCGGTCTTTTTATCGCAGCACCGTTCTACAGAGATTCTTACGGTGCTGACCTCTACCAGTTGGACCAGCCATATCAATTTTCCTACCACTTCCCTCTGACATGGAATCAAAGCAAGTGGAGACCTTCAGAAAATGCCTCTTGGTCATGCAATCTATTAACTCCATCTGTTTGGTGAAACGTTACACTCATGCTCTCTGGACATGGTGGCACAAGTCCTTCTTGGTGTCCTGGAAGACCTTCACCCTATCCTTTCATAGGCGATTCAAGATGGTTGTGTTGTGGCCAATTTCAAGATTCTTTTTGGCTTGGACACCACCGTTGATTGCAGTTTCACAATCATGAGTCCGAGCCAAGATACTTAATGGGGAAAAAGGCATTTAACATTCAACACCTAACAGCTGATGGAGAGTATGGCTGCTACTATCCTTCTCCGAATCGTACCAAACTAGCCATCAGACTACAGTTTTAGAAGGAGACTCTAAGTCATCTTATGCCAAACTTGACACCATCCATCGCAATATGCAGAAGAAGTCACTGACTCAAATGTAAATGCATCCAATAAAGAAGAGTAATTTTTGTCTAAGGCTCTGCTGAAGGCAGAAAACCTAATATCTGGGAGTGTGGACAACTAATGGAGGCATCCGTACATCCTAGAATTACTTATATTTGTGAATAAAGGCAGTGAAAGAGCCCACTCAATAACTGAGTTCTAGATCAGCTGAACAGTAATACATTTTATATAAAAAAAAAAGAAATAAGGTGCTACCGTGTCAATGCAAAGAAGGCTCTCAGTAAGAAGGGAAACAAAAGAAATGAAAAATCAAAAATGTGTTTAAGTCCCAAATAGGCAGGGAAATCAGGAGAGAAATGGAGTGCATCCCTAGTAGCACAGGAAAGTCACATTGCTCACTCCCAAAATCAAGGGTTTTTAACATTATTTGTGTATATGAAATTAACAATTGCAGAACCATTGTGATGTGAGCAAATGTATCATTTTATTAGCAAATCAGAATACAGAAATAGTCTTAGCTCCTGGGCACTATACCACTTTATGAATTATTATTCTGCCCCCTCTATGTTATTGTCATCCTGAGATGGTACAACAAACTAGATGCATAAGCAATACCGTGTTATATGAATGAATAGTGTACATCCATCTAAAAGAAATGGCCTGAATATATAGTTGTAGTTTTGTTACTCTGCAGGGGAAAATTCATTGAAGACAGCATAAACAATGCAAACAAATAATATTGTACTAGACTGTGTCCTGCAGAAACAACAAATGTGCAGGATCAAGACAAGAATGACAAGGGTGAAATCTGTTCTGGAAATCATGGCAATTAGGCCCAAATTGAGGCCTAGTTGACAAGAGACAGAAAAACAAACTTGTAAACATCATAGGAAAATAATTCAAAAGACAATAGTACTATATTAGTGGGTACATTTGTAATCAATTGTGAAAACACATTCTGCTCGTTATTAATGAAGGACAAAAATATAAGAGCAAAAAATCTCCCCCATGATTATTCTAAAATCACTAAAGACACAAAAAATCAAATTAAATTAGTCAACAGTTTTAACATGGTTTGCATGACTCTGCTTCTTTCATATTGATTCTTCTATCTATTTAGCTGTTTCTAAGAATGATCCTGACATCCTCCATTTCAAATATTCTTCTCTCTATTTCTTTAACGCTTTTCCTTTACCCTGACACCTACATTTTAGATACAAATACTCAGAACATTTGAAGAGGAGAAACAGGACAGCTGCAAAAATCTATAGAATTATTTTAGGTGTTAACAATAATCTAAACATACCCACTATCAAACCATTCTCCATTCTTGCTAAAACCCTTTCCCAACTCACTAAGCCAGGAACTTTCTGTTTGCCACAAGCCATGTTCTTCTACAGCTCGGACTTCACAAGAAATATGACATTACTCACATATGCATTAATAACTCTATTGTTATCTAGTGTGAAGGTGCAGCACTCCCTAACCTTCAGTGCCTTGCAAGCACTGCCTTCTTCTTGAGAAGGATATCTAGCTCTAAGTGGTTTTGTATTATGATTGCATGGATAGCAATTAACACAGACACTCTGTGTTAGTGCTGGCTGTGTTAGAAGCAAGCCGATCCACAAGCATAGATAAATGCCTAATCTTCAGATCATTCATGGCTTTATCTATAGATAGGATCATAACACCTAGTATACCTAGTACTATCTTCCCAAAACCACGTTTCAGTCTATACCAACAGCATCATTCACTCCACTCGTGTAATAAACTCCAGAAACAGTAAAGCAAGATAGCACAGACCAACACAATTGGGTGGCACATTGAAATAAGCTGTTTTACCACATACATAGTAAATCCCTCTGAGGTTTGGTTCTTCACCAACCAGATAATCACCATTTATAATGTACTCCTTTCATCCTCGCTCTCACCCATATAATGCCCTAACACCTATGGATTTACAGCACACCATGCATAATTCACCCTTTCACTCATGCTCTAATCTCAATCTAGGATGCAAATTTGGCAATCAAAATTCTTCTTCAGCCTTAATCTATTCTCCTATCGTCCTCCCATCTTTCCACAATTGCCACTCTTCTCTCATTGTATTCCGTACCAAACCCACATACTTCTTCACTTTAACTGCACATATTCCCACTTTTAGTACGTTTATTTTCATGGTTAATTTGTGCAATTGTATTCAGAAATGTACCATACTCGAACCCATTTTTGCCATCTTCGGACACAGCCTGATCTTTCAGTGGGACACTAAAATTCGACACATAAGATCATAGTGGGATCAGAGACTACTTCCTGCTGCCACACAAAACTTTCTAACAGCTCTTCACTCTGACACTGGTCTTGGAACTGGCCACTGCTGCTAGTACCTTCACCAGGAACTTCATTCTCACCAGCAGGAACTGCTATAACTTCATTATCTTCAACATACTAATTTTCATTTTCAAACTCAAATTTTCCTTCACTCCCCTCTGGATTCACACTGGTAACTTGAGCTTCACTCTGTGATTATTAAGGTTACTGGCACCACTTCTTCATCCACCACATTCACACACCTCATGTGAGTGGCGTGGCTCTGCTGTGGAATTCCAGCACACTTCACAGCAGTATTGAAATGGGCCTCACCAGCATTCTTCTAAACAATATTTGCAGACACGATTCTTGATGACCACCCAATCGCCTGGATTCAATGGTTGGCATTATATTTCTTTGATCTGCGCTTTTGCCAAATTCACCTGATGAGAAACAGAGTTCACCATGTTACCTAGACCTTTGCAGTAATCTAGAACAATGTCATTGGTTATTGAAAGTGTAGCTGAAGGAGTGTGAGACAATCTCATAGCTCTGCCCATTCTTTTTTACTGAGGTACTTCTAATATTCATTAGGACAAAAGGAAGTTCATCAGACCACTTCAGTGTGGAAGATGCACATACTTTGGCCAGCTTATTTATGGTTCTGTTAATCTCCTTCACCACACCAGATGATTGAAGATGATAGCTACAATAGAACCTTTGAGTAATTTGGAGCACTGTACAAATCAGATTAAAAATTTGATTTTTAAAATTGGAGCCACGATATGTCTCAATTGAGGTCGGCAAGCCAAAACGTGGTATTCTCTAAACAATAGTTTAGTAACTGTCTCGCTGTCTGACCTCTGAGTGGGGTAGGCCTCACCCCTTTTAGAGAATGATCAGACAACTATGAGAATGTACTCGTAAATGGAATTTGTGATGTGCCAATATGATTCATGAGGACAGTATTTCTCATACCTTGATTATTTCTCTGACAAATTAAACATCACTGGAACAAATCTTCTGTCACACTTTTGAATTTGGAATTTGACCAATATTTATAAAATGTGCATGTCATGGCTTCTCTCACTGCATGTGACTGATTATGTAAATACTTAGCCAAGCAAATCAACACTGTGTCAAGCGATACATGTTTATACTCAGAATTGATGTAAATGTCTTGATAATTATTTTTGTAATCCAACATTTCTTTTTTCCTCTTCTCATCCTCTGTAGCTCCCTCCTGGATGTCCCTTATTTCACTCAGAGAAGTCTAAATTGAATTCAAAAGGGAACAACGTACCTCCCTTGTACCTTCCTAAACAATTTCATTTGTTGAGTTCCTTGAATAGTAATTTGCTCATTTGATCTCACAGTTTCTTTTACAAATGCACAATATCTGGCCACATTGTCTGTATATTTTGTCCAAGCTTGACTATATCTTTCCAAGCTTTATGGGCACTACACTTGAATAAAGCAATTTCTTTTGGCTGTTGTGTTGGGTAGCCATTTTAGTTATAGCTCCATGCACATTATTTTAGCATACTAGGCCTGCCACTATGCACTTTAGCATAAATATATTTTATTCGGCTTTATTTTATTATTGTTACAGTAGTCACTTTTACGGTCTTGTTTTATTTTCTCTATCTAGCTGTTTTTGCCTAGGCCAGCACTCTGTTCTCAAATAAGACATTCTTGCTCGCTCTGTGCTTTTTCCAAGGCCGCAGTAAAATAGGTTGCCGGTGAACGTGGTATAAAGTTTTGTCTCCGACATTCATTGAAAACACACATCCTTACGTAGGGACATTTTCTCATAACATCAGTTGTTTTATTATAAAAACACTTCCTTGTCCCTTACACGTTAGAGGGAGATTCCAGGCACAGAACCACAACTGTATGCTGATTGCTGAATACTTCGCTACAGCTGCCTATGCATACTTCAGGCCTTTGCTCAGGTATGGGGGCTGATGTCTTTCCAGGGGAACCTGAAGGGAAGAATTAGAGCTTAACACGCTGTGCTCTATTATAGCCTAGGTAAGAATTAGTCTATTGACTGTAGTGACAATATGGTAGCGTTATTCTTATGCTTCACTCTCCTTGTCACAATTTTAATCTTGTCATGTTGTATAGTCCTGGTTATTGCAGCTCACGCTTTGCTATCTAAGATGCAGTTGCTTCATTAAAATAATTTTTGAAACATAAACTGCCTCTGTTTGTCATTGTATATATGAGACTAATGTAACTGAGAGAAACGGATGAGACCTGAGTGACCACGGCTTCCCTGAGAAACCAGTTATGAAATGCGCTCGGCTGCCCAATCATCTCTGACCTTATATAGAGATGAGGCACTGCTAGTTAGCCGGAGCAGAATCCAGATTGGAGCGACAGGTGTCACCTGTAGTGGGTCAGACTCAGTCTCCCACACCGCAGGCAATTCTGTAGCTCAAAATCCAGTAGTCTCATTAGAATAATGAGAGCCTACGCAACATGGCGCTGCCAAAGTTTGGTCAGGCTCTAATTTTCAGGTCCTCCTGAGTATCTCTGTCTCAATATATACAAAGACACCTCAGTACTAGATACATAGATGTCCGTGGTATTGAGGATTTCCTCATCAGCTAAGTAGGGAACTCTATCTGATGCTGGAGGTTGTTTCACCTTGAACTCTAAAAGGAAAATCTTCATTTGGTGTACTTATCTCTGAACAAAACTACCATCTAAAATGGCGAATCCGCAGCAGGTAGCAATTGCAGTCAATATGAGACAGCACCTGGCTGCACATTTACTGGCAAATCGCCTAACAGCCCAGGGTTGGATACACATGCAGCTTATAGAACATAACTTTTTTTATTCTTGGGTCACATTTCCAGCAGCTGATGGGAACACAAACACATTTCATCACTATACACTTGCAAACGTACCTGGACAATACAGGGCATATGCATATTTAGAAATACCTTTATCTTATAAAGAACATAATAATTGGCTTGATGGTGCCCTACCCCACACAATTTTACCAGTAAGGTTAGGTCCTCTAAGTAACGATGGTCCTACCTGGCCTTTATTGGCCACCTATACACATCATCCTGCAGTAGCAAACTTAGCAATAGCTGAGGTCCGGCGCTTATATACTGAGCTGACGGCAATATATAGATGACTAGTACAATTTGTAATGCAAACATTGAATACCAACCCAGCACGTGCTGCTCCAGCGCAACCACATGCAGTAATGCCAGGCATTAACCCTGAGACTGTGCATTCGATCATGGGTAAAGTACCCGTCAAACGAGAAGGAATTCCGTTTTGGCTACCTCAAAAAAAAAACACACTAGAAGCAGTATTTTCCCATACGGACCTCAGGATAAACATAGAATTCTAACGATGTGCTTCCCGTTTGGGATGGTCCCTACAATTGATAACTGTAACACATGGGGCACGGTACTTGCTGCACTTTACACAACTGCACACGGTACACCTACACTTGCCAATTTACTGGAAGTGTTGAAACTAATTCAAGATGAATATGGGGTTGCCCAGGCCCTAGATTTGGGGATGCAATTAATGGGCAATTTTGCCACAGTATCCTCAATTATTTTAAGTAACCTTAAGGGGGAAGCAGTCACACTTGTAGTGGGCATGCGGCTCCGGGATGTTCCTCAACAGGATCAAGAACGCGAACTGCCAAAGATTATCGTAGAGACATATTCTAGTATTGGTCGAGATAGTCTAGGGGCCAGACCACCTAAACCACAGTTTCAGGGAAAATCTAATAAAGATTTTTCCAAGCAAGCTCCTGAGGGTAACAAGAAACGCTGGGATAAAAAACAACAAACGTCTAAAAAAGAAAGGGGAGAAATCCGCATACGGAGACCCCACAGAATAGATATAATCTCTGAAATAGAGATAATATAAAAACGCCTGATAGCTATCAATATACTGATACACGTCGATCTCATTCCTTTCAGGACTCATCAGAAAAACGAATTGAGAGAGGTGGGCGATCAGAGCGAAGAACAGAGTACGTGAAACCAAGACAGGAATCACAACGCTCATCAGAGGTTTCTGTTAAAAAGGAAGGGAAACCTCCTCAACAAACAAAAACCCCAATTTAAAAAGAAAAAGGTGGCAGCAGTCGCAATACGACATGCCACTCAAGAAGAGGGTCCTCTTGAAGAACAAGACGTGGGCACTAGCACTGCCAGACAGCACGACAGAGGTCACAATAGTTCACAAGAATCTTCTAGAGCATCTAGAGGTGAAAGCAACTGATGACGTTCTACAAGTAGAAACTGCGGCCATGCGTGTCTCCACGCCTGATAGGGTGTACAAAGTATCGTTACAGTTAGAAGGAGACATTGAATGCACAACAGACGCAATCTTTTGGGATCGCGTAGTAAATATATATGCTGTTTTGTTGGCCGAACAATATTGGCCACCTGGATTTGTCCATACCTGCGTATATGGGGAAGATGTTATTAAACGTTCTTTCTCACCCCTTGTTCATGAGGAACTTGCTGAATCCTACGCCATCGATTGGGCACTGGCGCAGGCACCCACGTTATATCACAACCATGTAGGCTGGGATAAAGAATCCCCCTACTATGTAATTCCTGTTAAAAATCAACCTCAACCTCAGTATCCAATAAAACATTATGCAAAAGCACCTGTGACGGAAATCCTCACATAACTAGAGTACCAGGGCGTAATTGAACCCTGCATCTCTCCAATGAATAATCCTTTATTCCCAATAGCTAAACCGGACCATTCATATAGAAAAGTCTTAGACTACAGACACTTAAACAGTCATACATGCACATATGCTATACAAAACGTACACAGCACAGATGAACAACATAATGCGTAAAAATTACAAAACAACTCTGAATATTTCCAATGTTTTTTTCTGCCAGAATATAGCGCCTGAGAGTAGAGCCTTAACAAGTTTCAGCGCACTAGGCTCCAGGACTGTTTGCATCTCATGTTACTGCAATTTTGCACGACATTGACCTTGAGGCATTGTCCTGTGTAGATGACATCTATCTTACGGATGATGAATTGCTACAACATTTAAGATGAGTAGTCCCCACTGTTGCGGGATTTGCCAAATTTGGCTACAAATTCAACTTCAAAAAAACTAAAATAGCCTTCCTCAGTGTCCTGTTTTTGGGATATGAGCAATTGCAGTCAATATGAGACAGCACCTGACTGCACATTTACTGGCACATTTACTGGCAAATGGCCTAACAGCCCAGGGTTGGATACACATGCAGCTTATAGAACATAACTTGTTTTATTCTTAGGTCACATTTCCAGCAGCTGATGGGAACACAAACACATTTCATCACTATACACTTGCAAACGTACCTGGACAATACAGGGCATATGCATATTTAGAAATACCTTTATCTTATTAAGAACATAATAATTGGCTTGATGGCGCCCTACCCCACACAATTTTACCAGTAAGGTTAGGTCCTCTAAGTAATGATGGTCCTACCTGCCTTTATTGGCCACCTATACACATCATCTAGTGAAGGAAAGAGCCTAGTGCCACAATTCTTAGAGAAATGCGCACAGCTACAACTTCCAAATACGATAAAAAAACTTCAGTCTCTATTGGGTTTCCTAAATTTTGGCAGAACTTACATTCTTGATTATGCATCACGCATAAAACCTTTATATGACTTAATACGTCCTGACTTTTCCAGTCAATTTTGGACAGTCGAACACACATGCATTCTCAGAGACCTGCAGACAGACATGCCTGCAGCACAACACCTACACACTAGGGACAACAAAACACATTTGGTTATCAGAGTAATTGCTGGTGCCATTGGTTTCACCTATATAACTTTTAATGAGGTTGAGATAATCCCGATTGCATACAAATCAGACTTGTACTCAGCAGCAGAACAACGCTTTGCTCCCACTGAGAAAATTCTCACTGCTGTTCATTAAAGAAAGAACTCTAGCCCAGGGGAAACGCATTGTTGTTGTTTCTTCTATACCAGCCCTAGAGGTTGTCACAGAAGCCAACATTCCTAACGCTAAAGCACTACATTCACGTTGGAAACAATGGGCCACGTCTTTGACAGCCACTGATGTAGATTACATTTTTGACCCGAAGTTACAAACTCAAGAATTTTTGCAATATGAACTAGAATACCCAGTTCAAGCTAACACGTTGCCAATTGATCAATATCCTAGAGACATCTACACCAATGGCTCTGCACAACCGGCAATTGGCATAAAGCATCAATACTCTGCTGCTTGCACAGTCGTAAGTGGCTATATGGAGGATAATACATTTTGTCCCCAACATACATTCACACAAACCCTAGGGGATTGCACAGCACAACTAGCAGAGCTGAAAGCTCTGGTGATGGCGCTGGAACATACGGATCCTGCACAGCACACGCTTATTGTTTGTGATTCATACTATTGTGTCCAGTTCTTCCATGAATACCTGCATTACTGGCGCCAGAATGGGTTCAGAGATTCTAAAGGCAACACCATTAAACACAGACTTATGTGGGGAAAAGTAGCGGACCTGAAGTAAACGCTACCAAATGTCCATGTTGTACATGCATTTGGACACCAGAGCGTTGGAATAAACGTGGCTGGGAATACACTAGCTGATCAGGTCGCAAAGTCAGCAGTTGCTACGGCCACTGTTGCTGCAGTATCCCGCTCAGGAGCGAAACCGGATGCAGACATATGGGCTGCCGTGAACGCTACGGCCGATGGTACGGCCTATCAAAAAAGCATTTCCTGATAAATATTACTACCGAATGGGAGACTGCCTAAATGCTGAAGTTAAGATACCAGGTGTAGGGGTGCGAGAAATTCCCAATAAAGATATAAGACCAGAGTTGATTAAAGCAGCGCATGAGGGGGGTGGCATCTGTCCATGCTGGTGTGGTGGCTACAATATAATTGCTAAAAGCACGCTTCTGGTGGCCAGGGCTACACAAGGAGGCCAAGCAGTATGTCCTTTGTTGTGACATCTGCCAACAAATTAAAGTTTCCACTGCTAAGCGCCCACTGCAGACACCCATCTTGATTTCGAATAAACCTTTACAATGTGTGGACTTGGACCATTGCGGTCCCCTAACACCGGACAGTACATACAAATACATCCTAGTCGCTGTTGACTCTTGCTCCAGATTTCTATGGGTGTGGTCACAAGGCTCGGCTGACACTTGGACTGTTATTAAAGATTTGCAAATCTTTATCAGTGCATATGCTGTTGCGGCTTTCCACTGGGACAGGGCCCTGCTTTCGCCTTAGGGGCATTCAGGGACGCCATGGCTTCATTGGGGGTCCAACTCCTGTACTCGTCTCCATTTCATCCAGAGGGAAATAGTGTTGTGGAACAATTAAACTGTGATTTAAAGCAATCCTTAACAGCCAGAGTCCTAGGTATGGGTCGTAGTTGGCTTAATCACCTGTATGTAGTCCAGAGAGCACTTGACAATCATTCTAGAAGGTATCGTACTTCATATGAGTGCCTGTACGGAACTCAAATGTATGTTCCGGATCTTTATGGTCCTGGCGTGGAGGCGGCAGAAACACCTTTTGACATAAATGAACGCGTCACTGTCTCACAGGAATTGCAAAACAGTTCTGTGAAGACAACTCTTCTGCCAGTGCTGCCTCCATGTGAATTAAGGATGTACCTGTAACGCCTACCGGCTGGATTCCTAAATTGGGGGATCTAGTACGTGAAAAGTTTGCTGTGAAAAAGGAGTTTGGTCCTTCTTATTGTGCACCAGTCCCAGTCTTGGGAATACAGGGTACCAGAACTGTTATTCTACCATCGTTGGCAGGTGCCAAAGAAAATCATTTTGTCTCCATCGACAATGTCAAACTACACCATGTGGCCAATCCTACACAGCCGACCAAAAGGAACAGCCAGTAGTTCCCGAATCCCTCTCACTACTGGTCAAGACATTCCTTTACAAGTTGTAAGCAGCAACACTGACACCTCCCCCAGCTTGGGGAGGGTGGAAAATGATCTTGCATTGGTTCCACTAACATCAAATAATACAGAAATTGTGTATCGATTTGACACAGCTTCAACACAGACGGATGGTGCTATTTACTCTGTGCCTCGCGGGAAACACCAACTCCATCAACTAACACGGCTCCAGCTTTTACAAGAACTTCTTCTGGATATTTTGCCGACATCAACGATGACGTCTCGGACTCATTCGCCTCTTCGACACCTGAAGTGTCAAAAGCATGCAAGCTAATAAACTGGCTTAAAGTAACAATCTTTATTCTTCCATGGAACTATCTTTGGCTTTCCTTGGCTGTACCAGCCTTCCTGCTATGGATTGGGTTTTTCATCACTTTCTTTTTGTTGATTAATGGGCATTTTCTTCCTGAAAAATCAACAGTTGAACTGGTGGATGAGGTCCTAAAACCACATTTTTCTTAACAAATGGTCTGCAGAGACTTGTCTTTTGTGAACATTTCCGCTGTACCAGTTCCTGATGTGATTGTTTGGGATAAAGTAACATTTTATATATACGGCCCTACGGAGGTCATTCAAATACCATATGTGTTCAAACTTTCAATGAATGATATAATAATACCCAGTATTGTTTCTGATGATTGGGATGTGAAAACAGTTGATTCTATGATGACTGAATTGCAGTATTATACTGTATTTGAAAACGAAGATGTTTATCAATCTAAAGATTTTTATGGTGATATGTTTTGCTATAAATATTATGGGCACCATTTCATCCACAGAGCAAGCAGCCCAAAGACTGTTTTTAATTATACACAATGGGAACATTGTCTGACTCCACCACAAGGGAGTTCCAAAACGTATTCTGAAAAGTTTTAATATTTTTCTGGGCACAATGTTAAAGATGCTGAGTCGTATTATTTTAAATTGCCAGAAAAAAACACATATTATTGACAAATACGAAATGTATATATTCGGATTCCTTTGTTTCCCAGTTGACTATAGAAGGCTATGAATATTGGCTGAAGTCGATTGACCTAAAAGGTGTGTGGGGAACTAGACACTGGCAAATAAGGGGGAAGGAAGCTTTATTTAGAGCATGCCTGATACCTGTTCAAATGTTATTTTTAAATGAAACTGTACAACAAACGAGTTGTTTAGGCTTAGCAAAGATCAAGGAATTAAACACGCCCAGTATACCTGCCCCTGCAAAATTTTATAAATGGCAAAAATATATAAATGCAACTGAAGATCAGCTCTATGAATGGGTCTAGAATGGCACGTTTAATGTTTCACTGACATGTCCTGGCGGTTGGTTATTGTGGCCAATAGATACCAATGGGTGTCACAAACGTTTTATCAACTCCTCTGAGGTTTTAGAACTAGTAAGCCGGACCCTCGCTATATATCGTCTGAACATGCTGGTATAGTAACAACATTCAGTGTAGAGAAACTATGCCAGCAATGGTTAAGAACTTCCTCACTAGATGCGGTTAGAGAACACCTCAGTCTCCTGTCTAATAACACTGATCTACAGGACTTCCTTTTAGGCCCCAGAAAACATTGCAGGAAGCGTTTCTTATATGAAGTATATAATTAAATTTTGAAGCTTTCTCAACAAGAAGCCACTGCATAGTTACGGCAAATAGACCAGGAAAATTTAAAAAAGGAATTAGCTGTTGTAGATAATGGGATTAATACCCTGTCCGTGCGGATATACACCTTAAATAACATTGTCTCTTCTGCTATAGACATCATACAAACAGATATGTCTACATTACACCATGGACAGAGTCAGCTAAGGTTCATTATGCAGTTCGGTTGGACACTTCAAACATTGAAGGCGGGTCATGTTCCCTGGCTACATGTCAGTGCAAGGGAAATATTTTCTTCTTTTAATTTAACACAACAACAACAACTAATGGCCATGAAAGAAGCGACTTATGTCATGCTAAACATTGAGAAATTAGAAAAGTTGCCTTTTACTGTGGCTGAAATACCATCTGCTGAGTGGTTAGTACACGGGGTCATTAATCTGCCTATTTCCACACTTCAATTCACCTCCTGTTTAAAACACATTCTGGTCGGCAGATATGAAGGGCTGGGAGATAGCTACATCCATGAGGTGTGTGAGCTTCCCTTCTCGTACAAATGTCTCAGTGGCATGAAAGAAGTCTTTATTAGTGGTAGTTAATGCAAGACTTCTGTCAGCCATTCGATGGTTTGTAAACAGCTGTCCTTGCGTTGGGTTTGTAAAACGTCTGCAGCAAATTTGGCTTGTTATCTGAAGGGAGTTCCAGTCCCCTTGATTAGACCTACGTTTCAGGTGCTTTCAAACAGCAGGTATGTCCTCCTCAATGGTGAAGACTGTTGTGGGATGCGAGCCGGAATATTTAATGTTGTGTCGGTCTCTAAGGCCCATATTTATACTTTTTTACGCCGCATTTGCGTCATTTTTTGACACAAAAGTGGCGCAAACGTACAAAATGTAATCGTATTTTGAAGTTTTGTGCCGCTTTTGCATCAAAAAGTGACGCAAATGCAGCGTAAAAAAAAGTATACATATGGGCCTAAGATCGTTACATGCTGCGGGAACTTACTGTTTTCTCCCACTAGAATAAAAGAAGTAGCGGACATTTGGCCTCATATTGCTACTTCTAATGTGAATTTTGACAAGTTGAGCAGACTCAAGGCTTTATTGTTTGAAAAACATGTGGTTCTTACATCTACAAACGAGACCTACGCACTTCAGGTGGTAAGGTCGTCAGCAGAGATTCAGTCCCCTTTAAGTACCAACCTTCCGAGACACTTTGGTGAACTGGTGGCACGGATATTTAATGCGTCCAGTACTACTGGAACCGCGAATTTCTTTAAGGCTGTTGGTTCTGGTTTCGTTCACAATTTCTCCTCCATATTCTGTTTAATACCTTCAGCCATCCACTCAATTTTCTCAAGCATTTTTGGGGGATTTCCAATAACTTTGGCTATGATTGCTGGCGTTTTGCTGTTGCTATTTTTTCATGTGCAATGGCTGTCCCGCCGCTACAAGGAGGAATGAAAGTGCTCCCATCAGCGCAGCTGTGTCATGACCTCATGATGCAGTATTTTGGAGCAACACTCCTGGAGCAATTGGAGTGTGACTGGTCTCTGACATTCAGACCAGGTTTACATTGTGTGCAGCCTGTGTTTTGATGGCGCTGGTGCCTTTTCGAACTTGCACTGGAAGTTTGTCTTTCTACGCAGCTCTTGCTTTCATTGGACGCTGACCTGTTGATGTTCTCGCTGAGGGTTCATTACCAGACATGCGTGTTGAGGGTGCGTTTGCTACGAGAAGCTACTTATGAGTTGCCCTTCCTGGAGGATGCAGCTTTCTACTCATTATTGGGCACACCACAGAATGCCACCTTGGCTGAGGCTCAGGCTATGGAACACGAATGCTCCTTGGTCCTTCTCGGTGATGTTTTTCCAACGTTAACACCTGCCAAAGTGGAAGATCTCCTGTCCTCCGTTGACCCGGGACAGATTGGAAACTCTAAAAATAATTCTGACTCTTGAAATTCGGTTCTTTTATGCCACATGTTAACATTTTAAATTGTCCTTTTTAAATGCTCATGTGTCCTTTTAACTTGTCATTATTGACATTTTTCTTTTTACATGTATATCTTAGGTTGAGCTTTTAGAGGAATTTTATATGTACTTAGGCTTTGAACCACCGTCAACCGACAAGGGGAGGGTGTTGTGTAGCCATTTTAGTTATAGCTCCATGCACGCTATTTTAGCATACTAGGCCTTCCGCTATGCACTTTAACCTAGATATATTTTATTCGGCTTCATTTTATTATTGTTACAGTATCCACTTTTACGGTTTTGTTTTATTTTCTCTATCTAGCTGGTTTTTGCCTAGGCCAGCACTCTGTTCTTAAACAAGACATTCTTGCTCACTCTGTGCTTTTTCCAAGGCTGCAGTAAGATAGGTTGCCGATGAACGTGGTATAAAGTTTTGTCTCCTTCATTCATAGAAAACACACACCCTTACGTAGGGACATTTTCTCATAACATCAGTTGTTTTATTATAAAAACACTTCCTTGTCCCTTACACGTTAGAGGGAGATTCCAGGCAGAGAACCACTACTGTATGCTGATTGCTGAATGCTTCGCTACAGCTGCCTATGCAGACTTCAGGACTTTGCGCAGGTATGGGGGTTGATGTCTTTCCAGGGGAACCTGAATGACAGAATTAGAGCTTAACACGCTGTGCTCTATTATAGCCTAGGTAGTAATTAGTCTATTGACTGTAGTGACAATATGGTAGCATTATTCTTATGCTTCACTGTTGGAAAATGGGTTATTGGTAAGGGCAGTTAGGTACCTACACCTAGCAACAAGCCACTAACCTCCACTTATTTCCAGTTAGGTCTCAGTAAATTAACCCCAGCTCAACCCTTGGTAGCTTGGCAACGAGCGTCAAGGCTTAACTTAGGAGACAGAGTGTAAAGCATTCAAATATCACAAAACAGTAATTAAATAAAACACAGGAAACAGTTTAAAAATCCAAAACCAATTTATAAAAATAGTTTATATTTTTATCTTTAAAATGACACCAAAACGAATAAAATCGAATAAGGAGAACCGGAGATATGAATTTTTAAAGAATTATTATTTTTCTAGCGCTTAGAAACAAAAAGCGCCAATCGGGTCATCTGGTTGCACCTCGACTGGGGCAAAGTCAAAGTTTCAGGCCGACCGCGATGGAGCCCTGCTCGGCTACAGGTCGCGGGAGGCCTCGGTTAAAAAGTTACCTTCTGACTTAGGGGGGTTATTACAACTTTGGAGGAGGTGTTAATCCGTCCCAAAAGTGACGGTAAAGTGACGGATATACCACCAGCCGTATTACGAGTCCATTATATCCTATGGAACTCGTAATATGGCTGGTGGTATATCCGTCACTTTACCGTCACTTTTGGGACGGATTAACATCTCCTCCAAAGTTGTAATAACCCCCTTAGTCTTTATTTTGAAGATTTTCTTCAGCGGGACGAACCTGCCAGTCCAATCCGACCTCCTGGAGCCCTTCTCCGGATACGCGATGCTGGATTCCTCGGTGGAGATTTTTACCTTGGGACTTAGTCGTTTTTTCGAGGTGAAAATCCTTCGACCGGGGTAAACCTGGATCTTGATCCGACGTCCATGGAGCCCTTCTCGGATACGATGGCTGGGAGGTCCCGGTCAACTTTTTACCTTCGGACTTAGTCTCTTTTTCGGAGATTTTTCTTTACCGGGACGAACCACCAAGTCAGGCCAGGTCGTGGTTGAGGCAAGCCGGCTAGAATTTCCGCGGCGAGTCGGTCCCTCTATGGAGCTTTTTTACAAAAATTCTCAAATCTTCTCCAAACTTCTGGGGCTTCACTCAGATGTTCTTTTAAGGTTCTTTTGGGGTCCACAGCTCACCCATAGGGTCCAGAAGTTCTGAGATGGTCCTTGGGGGTGCGGACTACAACTCCCAGAATGCACCTGGCACAAACTCCTTTTTGGCCACTGGACAGTGGTCAGCTGGTCACTTTCTTCAGGAGTTGGTGCAGGGGACTCTGGATAGCAATTTTTCACTTGTAGCAAACAGGGAGTCCCTTCTTGAACCAGTTGAAGCCAGACAAAGTCCTTCTTGTGGTGAAGCCCAAGTGTGCATCTGGTGCAGTCCTTCTGAGTGCAGGTTCCAGGTGCAGGCCAGGGGTCCAGCAGGGCAGTTTTTCTTCTCCTTTAGTTCTTTTCTTGTTGAAATCTGGTGGGGATCTGAGGTGTGGGTGCAGGTCTGCCAGTTTTATCCTTGCTCCTGGGTGAAAAGCAGGGGGTCCTGGTTCTCCAATCAGGTACAGGGTCGCCCCCCGTGATGACCACTTCCTGGGAAGTGTGGCAAAAATCCATCCCAGAAGGCAACATTCTATAAAAATCCAACATGGCTGAATCTGATTTTTGGAGGTTACATCTGGCTGAGCCCACCCACTGGTGTGGCTAAAAATCATAAACACACCCCTCTCATGCCCTCTCCTAATCTAATCAAGGGGGCACCTAGTTGTCTGGGGTTGCAGGATGTGGGGGTGTTGCTGGTTGCTCCAAATGTCCTTCTCTGCCTTTGAAGACCAGTTTGGCAGCCCTCCCCCTTCCTGCCTCACCATCTGCTGAGGGGAGATTCTCTCCCACAGGCACATTCCTTTGTGTGAAGCCAGGCCACTTCACACCTCATCAAGGCAGCTTGGCTAAGCTGCTACAGGCTGGCCAGTCAGAGCACAGCAGCAAAAACAATGCAGGGCTGAAATTGGCAACTTTTTAGGTAAAGTCTAAAACTCTTTACCTGAACAAGTTATATTAAATCCAACAACTGGAAGTTGTGGGATTTATTACAACAATTAATTTGATACCAAATTCTTGGTATGCATCATTTAAGGAGACTTTAAAACTTAAAACAAAGTCTTCCCATTCTAGCCTATGAAGGCCATTTACTACAATGAGGGAAAAACGAATTTGGCTTTTTTTACCTCACCAGGGCTTATAAAACTATTTTTATAAAGTCCCTGCTTATAGTTACATGGCACCCAGCCCTAGGGGCACATAGGGCACACCTTAGGGGTGACTTATATGTAAAAATAAGGTAGTTTAAGACTTTGGAACTACTTTTAATTCCAAAGTCGAATTTGCATATAACTTTAATTTAAAAGCAGCCAGCAAGGCAGGCCTGCCATTAACATGACACTGGGCACCTCAGCAGTGCACCTATGGGTGCACTACCTAGGCTGTGGTCCCTAAACCTACATGCCCTACCATATACTAGGGACTTATAGGTAGGTTAACTTAGCCAATTATAATTAGCCTAATTTGCATATCCATTTTACACAGAGCACTGGCCCTGGGACTGGTAAACAGTACCCAGGGCACAGCCAAGAGTCAGTAACCACCAGTACCTGTCCAAAAAGTGTGGGGGTGATCAGGGCAAAAAGGAGGACTTTCCTACATTCACTCTCCTTGTCTCAATTTTAATCTTGTCATGTTATATCATCCTGGTTATTGCAGCTCACGCTTTGCTATCTAAGATGCAGTTGCTTCATTAAAATCGTTGTTGAAACATATACCTCCTCTGTTTGTCATTGTATATGTGAGACTAATGTAAACAAGAGAAACGAATGAGACCTGAGTGACCACGGCTTCCCTGAGAAACCAGTTATGTCACGTGCTCGGCTGCCAAATCATCTCTGACCTTAGATAGAAATGAGGCACTGATAGTTGGTCGGAGCAAAATCCCAATTGGAGCGACAGGTGTCACCTGTAGTGGGTCAGACTCAGTCTCCCACACCGCAGGCGATTCTGTAGCTCAATATCCAGTAGTCTCATTAGAATAATGAGAGCCCACGTGACAGTTGAATTTCTTTGAACAAATCTAGTATATAGGAACTCTTTCTAATGGGAGTTCAATAGGAGCAATAAAACCCCTTTGCAAACAACAATTCTCCAACTATCTGGACCACTCCAATACCATATTGCCTGTCAGTAAGCAACAAGCTCTTGCAAGTGAGATCAATTCTGTCAGTGGGCTGAAACTACATTTGAATGACATGATTCTTCTAGATTTTCAGAAATAGAATATACTCAATAGGCAGCTTTCAGTGTTTCACGATGGTCTCTTATACAAACAGCATCAACAAATAGAATCAGATCATCCATTTCAAGAGGAATTTCTTTAATGTCTGGTCTTGGCACATACCTCGGTGACACTGATGTGTTGCTGAATTTAGGAAATTGCATATTTTGACTGAGATATTCTCAGCTGCCAGTAAGACTTGTTCATATCTGGTCAGACAACTCTCATGTACTGAGTCCGTGCACGAGTCAACTAAATCTTAACAGTATGTTGAACAAATTCAATTAATGTATGTCCCATCACACTGCCCTTGTTCTGCTCAATGTCAGGAATCTCCAAGGTGCCTCCTGCGGAATCTGTCATCATACCCAGGGATTAGGGTTAAATCATATCTCTGTTCTTGGTTAAACCCTCATGTTTCATAATGTGCCGTTTTACATAATTGATTTTCTCAATGCTTGTTTTACCAATGCTTGTTTGCTAATGTGAGAAGGTGTAGACATGTGCTTTTAATTGGGGGTGGTGTAGACATGTGCTTCTAATTGGGTGTGGTGACTCATCCACATGTGGAAACTCAACTGCTTTCCTGATTGGCTATAAATAACAGAGTGAAGCATGCCTCCCTGCTTGGCTTTGTTTTGCTTCCTGGTCTAAGCATCTGATTTGGCACCCCAGCCCCTGCTCTCATCCTCGGATTCAGGACTTTTGAGGTAATTCTTTTTTTCGTTCCTGTTCCAGCTGACACCAGGAATTCCTCCAGCACTCTGGAAAAGACTGCATCTAAGTGACTAGTATTCTCCAGGGAGTTTGTTCTTTGAGCGCCGTGCTTTCCTAGAACAGCTGGTGTATTTCAGACCTCGTATTTTGTCAGAGTGCTTATCATGAAGAGACAAATGCAGTTCTGAACTTTCTACATTATTGCTGTAGTTACTTGCCTTAATGTGATTCAGGAAATCTGTTTGAGCTGAAGTACTACAAAAAGTGACAGTGCAATTTTAAAAGAGTATTTACGTCACTTTTCTTTCTCTAATAGCATAACTCTTGGATTTAAATTGTGTCATTTATGCCTGTGTTTCAGGTTTGAGGAATTTGCTTTTTGTAGGGTTTTTCACACATAGAGTGAAACCAAAACAAACTGTGCCACCCTAACTGTTTGAGCCCAGAGTGGACATTTGTATTTCTTGGATTGTTTTTGTTCCTTTCAGTTTAACCCTATACATGCAGAAAATGTATATGTGATATAATTAATGCCCTTGTTGTCTTTCTTGTGCATGATAAGTGCAACCACAGTTCTAATTGTAGTGTGCAACAGTGAATCTCTATGAAACAAGCCGTAGTGTTGCAGTACTTATTGCTATGGTACTCAGTTTGGGTTTTGGTAATGCAGTGTTAGTAATTGTGGCAACAGTTATTATTATCCAAGAAAAGTGCTGGAGCATCCCGGTGTTCTTCTGCCGCTCCCGTGCCCATATCAGAAAGAGAGGTTCAGTTTCAAGGAAGTTGAGTGCACTAACTCTACTATCACTCCGTCAACAATGACCTGCTCCCCGAAGATACAGGGTGCCTGGCTGGACCGGCAAGAAGTGGCAGTGTTTTGTCTTTTTCTCTTCCACTCCCCCTTTCCTTTTGGGACACCTGCTGGGGTTTCTGTGTCCACCAGGAAGTGCCAAGAGATGTTCCAGGAGGTCGGGGGCATACCATCGCCCCTGCAGACATCCTGCTTTTCAGGTTAGTGGCCTTGTCCCGACATACAACACTCAATTGCAATGCAAAGAGCTGCAAACAATTTCAAACAAACATGAAGACTTACAGCTATTGGAACTAACACAGCTGACAAAAAGGTCATGAATCCTCCATTATTCTGTGTAAGTACAGAAAGGGCACACCCACCTCTCTCATGGCAATAAAGGAGAAACCCCATCTTATAGTCAGGCATTCCATTGGCAAGTTCATTACACAAATATTCCCACAACACCCGGAAAGCCTGAAAACATCTTTGTCACATGGTACCAGATCTTTGAGATCACTGGGTTAGCCTTTCTAAAGGGTTTCTCGATCAAGGAAAAGTTGATGACAGTAACCAGCAATTCTCAGACTCATCCTCATCTCCCTCTGGGTGGTAGGAAAACTCATTTTCAGGATTGCAGAAAATGCATTCTTTTGAGACTTTCCTTGCTCCCATTTCAATATGATGGCTAAGATAAAACGTATTCTGCATCTTTGTGGGGGAATCCTAGTGATCATAGATAAATGATTCAACAATGCAATTGTGTCAAGTTTACAATCTTCCTCTTGTCTTAGTTGCCACCAATAGGTCATCTATGTATTGCACCATGTCTAGATTACAGGGCAACTGCAAATTTTCCAAATCTTTCTTGAAGGGCTTTCGGTATACACTGTGAAATTTGACACCAAACGAGAACTTTAATTTTCAATTGGAATGCAGAGAGAGGTCCTGGCTATCTTTAAGCAGCAAAATAGAGAAAAATGCTTAGCACAAGTCAATGACTGTATACCATTCTGTAAATGTTGGAATCTGGAACAAAATTACTGCTGGATTCGGTACCACTGGACAACATGGCATCACTATTTTATTCATTTTTTGCAGATGATGCACAATTCTCTGTTTACCACTTGTTTTTTTTATAGCCCAATTGGAAGGCCTACCAAGCACTTCCCAAGGAGTTCCCCATTTCATTTATCCATGATGGGCTTTATTCCTTTTTCTGTCTCTTTTGAAAGTTTGGACTGTTTAATTCTAGTGAAAACTGCATTTTGTTTCACATTTATCCAGACAGGTTTTGCGCTTTCTATCAATCCTATCTCCTTACCAGTGATATCCCATACTTCTTCTTTGAAAGTATGTCTTAAGTGCAGAGGCAGATCCCCTTAATGTTTGCACCACGCTAAATGGTCTATGCGTGACGCAAACCTTAAGTAAGATTTATGAACCCACGTATGGGCCTCTTTGCATTGACTTGAGTGGGTCCATAAATTTGCAGTAAGGCAACACAGCACCAATAGGTGTGTTGCCTTACTTTGCACTAGGCAGGCATTCCATGGGTGTTGCCTGGATGATCCCATGCAACTCCCATGGTTTTTGATGCATTCCCAGATTTACCAGAACAGGTAAACCTGGGAATGTGCCAAAAAGATATGCCACCTCAGGAGAGGCGTACTGAAGAGAAATATTATTATTTCTCCTTGTTCTTTCCTCTTTCTTAGGGATTGTTTTTGTGCAGGAAGGTGGTCCTTCCTGCACATAAACAAATCTTGCATTCACACTAGGCAGCCAAAAGGGCACCAGTAAAGTGTAAAAGGCAGAAATGTGCCATATTCTTTTAAATACGGTACATGCCTGCCCTTTCCCTGTCATGCAGTGCCGCAACATAATTTTCTGTGTTGCACTGCATGACAATCCCCATAAGTATGCCCCTGAGTCTGAGAAGGGATGTTGTGGTTTTAGTGAATAAGGAGGTGTGAAGCATGGTTTCTCTGAGAGAGGGAAATCTGGAGAGAAATTACGAGAATGTGGAAGGGAAGTTGATGGCTGATCAAGATAATGCAAAGAAATATGCACACGACCTCAAAGTCGAACAAAGCACAAGGGTCAAAAGGAAACATGAAATTCAAAGAGTGTGTACAGTGAGCTTGATTTTAGCGCTTGGGTTTTATTGAACTGTGCGTGCAAAATTGTAAAATTGCATTGCTTTATTTTCCTGCTGTGCTTTCCTGTAAATGTCTGTGGATACATTTGTAATTGTATTTCCCTGTAGGGGATGATGAGTTTAATCCTCTTGTGTTTTCACTTAGTGTTTCTAGTGTATTTCATGCACAATGTCTCATGCTTGCAAACCCATCCTGAAGAACACATGCCCCACACCCTAAAAGCCACATCTCTAACAATGAATCTTCAATCCCTACCATGTTACCCCTGGAAACCAAAACCAAACTCACAACGCAGTTTTTGCAACATCTGTTTTATTTATCCAAGCAGCAGAAATACGAAAGTCCCAATTTGGAAATAGTTTAAATCCATGAGCTGCTACAAACAAAAATAAGCAATTTGTTAAATTTGTTTATTTGCCTCTGGGCTCCCGTGTCTGGTGGTTATCCCACGCAATAGCTCAAGTCCATCGAGTCAATTCGCTTTTCATACCATCCATTGCTTTGCATCTCCTTCTATCACCCCTTAAAGATATTAGCCATTCACATAAAATAACTAAATATCAGTTTATTCACATAAGATGCTGCTTCCATGTGGTACTGTCATGATGGTCTGTCCTCATTTTTTTTTACTTCTTGTACATTTAGCCTTGGGCTGTTGATACAAACATTCATCTGGATCTCAGAACTTCATAGAGTTAGTCACTATGGACAGTGCATTTCTAAATGTGGTCAACAGGACAATCATCTGGTGGGCTTTTATCTGGCGAGCTTTCCTCATGGAGGCAATGAACTGGCCGCTATTGACAGCCTGGTGTGGAAATGGTAATGGGGGAAAGGGAAGTCAATGCACAGGGTGTGGCATAAGCAGTGGATGAAAGTGTATGTCTGGTCTTGCTGCTCCCTCAGATGGAATTTACTGTTTATGTCTAGAGGCCTCATATAGTGTATTGCACCAGTCATGGATGCCACAGCTGGGCACTCCAGAAGCCTCATCTGGAGTGTTTAGCAAAGTTCTGGGGCCTGCTTCAGAAGGATAAACATAGATTGGAGAGGCCCAAGAGATGAATGTCAGAATGGTACATAGTTTAAACTGCAAGTCTGCCAAGGAGAGACTTAAGGAACATATATCGTCAGATCAGAAGGAGAGGACAGTCAGGAAGGTGCTGAAATAATTCTGATGGCCAAACAGCAGAAGAAGTTGCATTCATTGCTAGGAATCTTCTAATTAAATATCATGGCAGGAGATTAAAGTGGGCTCAGCAGTGAAGCAAGGAACCATTTATTGAGAGGGAAGTTAGAGACTGCCACTTCCTCTGCCATGGAGAAGTGTTGGGGTACACAAGTTAATAGCAGGGAGGGAATGGTAAGGAAAGAGGTAGGCACATGGAGCAGCCATGGTGCGGCTTTTGACATTTCTAGGAACATAGATTTTAAGGACAGATGTTTTCTCATCCTCTTCTTCATCTCCCCTTACCCTCAAGGCTCTTGTCTTTAGCAAATGCTGAACTCCATGTATACACATCCTGTGATGAAATAGTCCGCTGGCAGAAGTAAGTTCACATGCTGTTGATCGTAGTGACCAAAAGGCCCTCAGAATTTCAGCAGAAGCTGGCAAAGAGATGTGTAAACTGGTTGCAGATTGTGTGCCCGGAAACCCACCAATAGAACCCCCTTTCAATGACAAAAAGGCGCTAAGAGGGTGGTTCTTCTAAGAGCTATCCATTCTTCTTTATGGCCTACTGGAAAAAAGTAGAGAATATAAGGAATGTGCAGAGGTGAATATTTATGAAGAAGGAAAGAAAGTAATGAAGGAAAAATAATAATGAGTGAATGAGCAAGGCACAGAAAACGTTACATAAAAGAAAGACCGAAAGGCTGAGCGAAAGAACACAAGAGGAGTAAGAGGAAAACAGATGAATGCAAAGAAATAAAAAAAGATAATTGAGAAAGAAAAGAAAGAGAAAGGGTAAAGGAAAAGATGTGATAATCACAAGATCGAGAACGCATAACAGCAATAAAGTGGATCGAAAAAAGAAAAATATTTTGAAGAAAAGGATGAAATACAAACTATTTCAGGAACAGAATTGCAAAAAGGCTAGAGAAAAAGAATGTAAATGAGCAAAAGACAGAAGAGAAAGCTAAGAATCACCAGAAGAAAGAAGAGAAAAAGTATAAAACAAAGAAAAAGAGAAAACAAATAATTAAAAAATACAATAAGGAGACACAAATAAAGAATGAAAAAGAAAGGAAATTATACAAATGAGAGAAGAAATATTAGAGGGAAAGGGAAACTGTAAAAATACAAAAAAGACAATATAAGCACATGGGAAGAAAATAAAGACATAAGGAGCAAGGAGAGCGAAAGACACAAAAAAAAGCGCAAACCTGACCTTATTTGTCTCCCAAAGTGACCAGGTAGCACTAACCCATTTTCTTCCTTTCTGGTTTCTTCCTCACAGTTTCTCTTTATTTTTGCTCTTCATATTCCTACCCATCCTTACTTTTTTTTTCTCTCCATGTGTATCTTTATTTCCTTTCCTACCAGTATCCCCTTCTCGTCTGTTTCCTATTCTCTTTTAGTCTATGGGGGTTATTCCAACTTTGGAGGAGGTGGTAATCCGTCCCAAAAGTGACGGTAAAGTGACGGTTATACCACCAGCGTATTACAAGTTCCATAGGATATAATGGACTCGTAATACGGCTGGTGGTAAATCCGTCACTTTACCGTCACTTTTGGGACGGATTACCACCTCCTCCAAAGTTGGAATAACCCCCTATATCTCTTTCTTTCTCTTTGTTATTTCTTTATTGTTTTAACACATTTTTGTTAGCTTTTTATTTATTTGTTTCTATTTCTCTCCTTTTGTTCTTGCATTCCCTCTAACCCTTTGTTTCTTTATTTCGCACTGACTTCTTTCTCTCAATGTATTTTTGATTTTTTTTATGTTTCGCATTATTTTTCTATACGACTTTTGCACTTCTCCACCCTAGGTTCCTTGCTAATTACTTCCTTTCTCTCGCCTGCCCTCCCTTTCTCCATCCTCGCTATTCCTTCCTTCCATTTTTCATCCATTTTCTGCTGTTTGTTCTGTCATGCCTTATGCCTCTTTCACTTGCTTTCTCCGTTCTTCCACGTCTTCCTTTCTCTCTCCTACGCCGCCTCATATCCTTCTTCCTTCATACTGCTATTCATTTCTTTCACTCCCTCATCATGCACTGTGCCTCCCCTTTTGTCTGTTTTCCTCATCCAACTTAGTCATTTTGTTTGGCTCTGAGTAGCAGGCAGAAAGTGGAGACCTACCTTTGGGAGCAGGGAGCTGGGTAGTCCACAACAGCGTTTTCCTCTGCGAAAAAAACAACAAAATATAATGAATATGACTGGACAAGTACATCCATGACTGTTCAGTCACTGATCTCTCTAATAAATATTCCACTCTCCAAAAGAAAGTTATGCCTGTTTAAACACGCATTGCCAAAGCCAATAGGTATGGCCTTGGAAAGCCTGTACAATAGTTACTTTTTTATGGCAAGAATATGCAACAAAAATAAAAACAATAAAAAGAAAACATCATACTTTGAAAACGTGCCTGCCATATTTTTGAAATAAAAATTGTAAAATATGTAATATAATAGCAGGTGTGCTTTGAACACGTATAAAGAAACCCTTTTTAACTTTACCTCCACATCACAGGAAAATATGATTCTAATTAGTGCAAAGAAAAGACCATATTGGCTTTGAATGACTGCAATGTGAATCTTTTGCCTAAGTGCCGTATCTCTGGAATAAAATCTTGGAGAGATCCTTCGCCTCCGTCCGTGATCCCTAGGTCCAAGGGCCTTTCGACCCCGACAGGTCTGGAGCTGTTTAATAGTACTCCGTTGTTACAAGACTCATTATATATCCAATCTCGTTTATCTGTGTCGCCTGCCTTAGACGTCAGTGGGATCCAGCCCATTCCACCTTTGGAATCTGAGGTCAGGCTCTCAGCTTCTTTGTTCAATCTGGAAAACCTCCTTGCTTCTATTTTAAAGCTTTTGGAGAAATTCGTAGGGGGCTCAGATTGTATCCTCGACTCCATAACAGCAATCTTAGGGGAGATGACTAAAGATAAAAAGGAGGCTGTATTTCTTGACCTTATTCGCCCTAACGTCGCCCCTTTACAATCTCTTGTTGACCAGAGGGCTTCCTGGACTTCCTCCAGGGCACCCCAAAACGTGCACTTGTGCAAGGATGTGGGTACTTAAGCGGGAAGTTCCCAAGGCTTCCTTCCTAGTGATGTAAAGTCACTACTGGGTAGTCCTGTGGACTTCATTCGATTTATTTTTGATTCTCCCACTCGGAGGGGCAATCCCCTGGCACAATGCCTCCAGCCCCCTACGAAGGTGTTCCCCATATTTGAAAGAGCAGTTAACCAAAAAAAGGGGCCCACAATTTCCCCCCCATCGTTATGCCCGGTAGAAGATCCTAAGAGGGGAGCTATCGCCAAAGGTGGGAAAAAACCTAAGAGATTGAAGAAACCAAATCGATGAATCAGCAGGAAAAAAAGAAGGAAAGTACTGTTCCCCAAAGTGATAATTGATGGGACAATCTCTCCTCAAATTCATATAGAGCCACATGCGATGCAGACTAGTATGCCCTCTCCACGTAGGCCCAATTTTACTAAAAGGGGACCTGTAAGCATGCACTTAACTGACCTCTCCACCATTCCAGCTTTGAACCTAACCGCCTCAATTTCTTTTCCCCATTTTTTATCCCGATTTAATTTTAAATAGGTCCACCTTGCTAAGATGCTTTTCTGAATCTAGTTTTTTGAAACACATCTCCAGTAATGATATTGATCTTGTCTCTCTACGGATCGTCGGCGGTGGCCTCAGGGCTAGGGTCGCCTTCTGCTCCTTGAGCACGGCGAACCTGGTCCTCTCTCACGCTGACTCTCTGCAGTGTCGGGGATTGATGTGTTTCCATTCTCATCCCACACTGCTCTAGGAGGGGAAAAGTTTGTGACTAAGAGCTCTGAGAGGCCCCATCCCCCGGTCCACTTTAAAGACACTGATCTTACCATATATAGATCTAGAGTAGATCTACAGGCTCTCAAAGTGTCTTTAATAGGGAAGGATAGGCAGGTGTTACTGAGGAGACATGACACGCTCCGAATCTTCTAGCCACCTCTGCTCTGGAAGATTGGGGTTGGCTCCTGGGAGCCCTTGTGCAAGAACAGGGACCCAGGGACCCACTCCAGCCTTCTTCCTAATAGAGGTTTAAAAATAATTTCCTGGAATGTAGCCGGGGTAAAATTTAGTTTGGAAAAACTATCTTACCGCAGCACACTCAACCCAGATTTAATTTGTCTTCAGGAGACTTGGGCAGACACGGATTTACTGTGGGATAATTATTTTGTAGTTGATTGCAAGGCCTCTTCATCTCGAAGGGGACCTGCTAAAGGGGGGGTAGCTTGTTTACTGTCCCACACTTTCAAATGGGATTATTCCTGCTATAAAGGCCTCAGCAACCTCTTCATGGCGCTTACGATATGATTGCATAATACCTCGTGGGGTTCTACCTCTGCTATTAATTAATGCGTATGTGCCCCCAAAGGCCGTGTATGATTCTTTGTTAGAAAGGGTCTTTGCTTTTATAGAGGATGCCTTAGATACCGAGTTCCCTCCACTGATAGCATTAATGGGAGATCTAAATTGCAAAAGTTCCAACTTTGCCCTATGTCAAATGCGCGACGTAGAGAGACAAAAAGCATTGCATATTCCAGATTGTGTTTTCCCCCTCTAATTAAAACAAACAAAAGGGGTAAACTTCTCCTTAGTCTTCTTAAAAAAAACGACTGTATTATTGCTAATGGCAGGTCCACTTCGGATGCTCCCGCCTCTTTTACACATATTTCTCCGGGGAGGATGGCCATTTTAGACTATTTAGTACTTGATTACTCCTCATTCGGTCTATTGGAAGATCTTAGGATAATGAGTACCCCTTATAGCGATCATAACTTGCTTTTTATCACCTTGGAAGCCTCCATATTGTCACTAGACTCTTGGAAATCTGGTGGGTTTACCCAGAGTTTTTCTAATAAGACTGGGAGGACCCAGTGGAATTTTAAGAGGGTTGTTGGTGTTTCTGCACCAGTGGTTGCTAATCTAATTAGTTGGGAGGGAATGGAGTTGCAAAACTTTTCTGATCTCCTGAAGCAATTGGTGGCTAACAACTTGTCCGGGGGTCATAAAGTAGCCCAGAAAACTATCCCCCACATATTGCTTGAATTAAATAGAGAAATAAATAACGGTCAGGTCCCAGTATTTAGTTTTCTCAGAGGAAAGGAAAATCAGGGTTGTCATATTAAAAAGGAGAAAGAAGCGGCTAATGATTCGTCTTGCAAAAGAAGCGGGGGACAGGCTCTGGATCCAGCTCCGGGAAGCCGCTACAAAGGGCCAGGCAAGGCGTTTTTGGGCATTAGTGGGTGAAGGTTGTGGGTCAAGAATCCGTCCCTCCCCTGCTGCAATCACCGAAGCCCACTGGTCAGAATCCATCTCCTCCCTGTATGCCTCCAATGGGGTTGCACCTTCCGGCTCCCAGAAATTCCAGGAATTCTCACTCCCTCTCCCCTGTCAATAAAAGAGATTGACTGTGCTATTGGTGAAATGCGCTCTTCCGCTGCAATGGGGCCAGACGAACTTCCTTTATCAGTTATAAAACAGGACAGGAGCTCTTGGTCTAAGATCTTACATGTGGTCTTTAGAAGATGTTTCCTCTCTAAATGTATTCCTCCCTCGTGGGTTGGTAGCATAATTGTACCCTTATACAAAAAGGGTGACCGATCCTGTCCTGGTAATTATCATCAGATTGCCCTTCTTGATGCGGTGGGAAGATTTTTGACTAAATGTCTGCTGTCTAGACTAATGTTTTGGGCAGAGGAGAATAACCTCATCCCCTTGGAACAATCTGGATTCAGGCGCAAACATAGTACCCTAGATAACATCATGGTGCTTCAAATTATTATGGAAAAATATGTAAAACTGAGAGGTGGGGTTGTTTATGCCGCCTTCATAGACTTCTCCACGACCTTCGATAAAGTAGATAGAGATCTTCTATGGGCTAAGCTATGCAGCCTGGGGATACCTTTGCTCCTCATGGAGTTAATGATAGCTTTCCACTCCAATACCTGGTGTAGAATCCTCCTAGGGGGTGATAGAGGTTTATCCCACAAGATTTTCACATCTAACGGGTTAAAACAGAGCTGTCTACTGGCTCCCCTTCTCTTTTCCCTATACATTTCAGATGTCCCCTCCTTTTTGTCAAAGGGTAAGGGTTTTCCCCCGCTAGTTGGTGGGCGCCCAATTTGCTGCCTGTTATACGCCGACGACATCTTAATTTTTTATTTAAACCCTAAAGGCCTCCAGAATCGTTTGCAGTGTCTGTCAAAATACTCTGATTCACATTATCTGAAGATCAATGTATCCAAAAGTAAGGCTCTCTGTCTCTTGGGGAAAAAAAAGACTACTTTCCCCAATTATTGTTGGATATTGGGCAACCAAAGTCTTGTAATAGTGAAATCTTATCCCTTTTTAGGGAAAATCGTGAGCCGGAACCTTAGCGATGTTGCCCACATCACCTCTAATAAAGCAAAGGTCGAAGGTCAGGCAAGAGGTCTGAGGGCTCTATATACAGCCACAGGGAGAAGGCACTTCCCTTACCTTTTATCAGCATATCGAGTTAAAATTCCTGCATCCCTGCTACATGGGGTGAAACTCATAGACATCTCCAAATGGGAGTTTCTAAATCAAGCAGAAGGTAAAATTCTCAGAAAATGATTATCTGTTAACACAGCAGCCTCAGTGGCGGCTCTGAGGCTGGAAATGGGGCTTAGAAGCGCGTATGCTCAAGGATTAGCGGGGGTTATACGATTGGCCATCTCAATTTTAAAGAGCGAAGAAAACACTATAAGATCACTATTAAAGAAAGAGCTCTTTTTAGATAACAATAAGACCAAATTCGCCTTTTGTAAGAATTTTTCCATTGCACTGGAAAGGTTGGAGCTGGATTGTAGCCAAGTCCTAGAATTTTCCCCATTGCACTTGAGGGCGATTTTGAAGAATGCTTCATGGACCCTGAGCTTCCGCCAAGAGCTGTAAAAAAAGAAGCTCCTTCGCGAATATAGATACCACTCTAGTAATAAAAAAAACACAACCTTATCTCATTTGGAACATCCCTCATAGCGTTAGGGGCTTTTGGACGCTGCTTCGACAGGGATTGCTCCCTTTGAACACACTATTAGCAAAATGGTATGGTACCGCAAAAGAGTGTACCATTTGTCCGGCAGATTCTCAAGACTTATGTCACGTATTATTTGTCTGCCCTTCTCTTGCCCCATTTCGGCGTAAATCGTTAAGACCAATCTGTCTTCAGCTCTCTTTGTTGTCAGTGCCTCTCCAAGCCCTTTATGATCCTCCAAACGAAAGATTCTGTTTTAAAATATTTAATTTTTTTAACTGAAAGAAATTATTGCAGTATGGCAAGTCAGGTGGCTTGGTTAAATAATAGGATCATTGTTTTTAACTTGTCCATGATAATAATATTACTATGACTTAACATGTGGGTCTGAAGAAAGCAGGCCCCTTTTGATAGAGCGCGAGATTGGATTGTGAAAATGTTGTTTTTGCACTGGTATACACCACCAATACTATGGTTAACGCGGTTCTGTCTTCCGACAGTCCGGTACTCCTACCTCTTTAGAAATGGTGTTTCATTGAGTGTGTTTATACAAAGCCAGTTCCCATGACATAGGATTTTGATGTAATATTTTATTGTATATATCTTTTAATTTTAATTATTTGTACTCGATTGGATGTAAAGTATAAATAGCAATTTTGACTCTTTGTTCATACTATAAACTTTTATAACGGTTCTAGATAGATGTAAAGGGTAAATTTGATGTTTTGTTTGGTTGTAATGCAAATTCTTTTATTTTTCTTTTGTTGTTCTCTTTTTTTATGTGGACCTCAGTTGAGTTCCAAATCATAAATAAAATAAAATTGAATTGAATTGAAATTGAAGTGCCAAATGTGCCACTGGTGCAATAATCATGTGGAACCTACAAAACTTCACTAGTTTCCTTGAAGTTATTTTTGGTCAGGTTTATGTTGTTTCAGAATTGGCTCATTGAGAAACATCAAGCCACAACACAAGTATTTGCCCCAGTAAATATTGTATGATGGAAAGTAGTGATCATCAAAATTGTTGTGTTTTTGTGCAGTAAAAACACATACTTACCCAATGTGGCAGACAAGTACCACCATCAGGAGAACTGTATGTCCAGTATAAAGAGTGTCCTGTGAATACTGCACTTCTATGGATTGATATGCTTCAGTGTTGCACCACAGAACTATGCTTCCCAGAAACGCAGCCAAGACCTAACATAAAATATTGCGTGGGAAACTGGTGATCATTATTAAGGGGTTTATGGCATATGCCATCTCATTCTTTCTAATTAGTGTCACCTGCATCATAAGTGTCATAAGTAGATGATCAAATGCTGAATGCTCCTATTTTGTACATATTTTTGCAGCAACCGCCTATCATGGATACTTGTGTTTTTGATTTTCAGTTAGTAGGTTTGTATGTACTTGGCCAACACATATTATTTGCTCATGCGTCTATTCCATGTTAGCTATGGCGCTGCTCAGGGATTATGCTATTAAATTCAGCATGCACAGCTCACATACTGTAGTTGGCTTTATGCCTCATTCAGTGATTAATGTATTTCCCTGCATTTGTGCAAAAGCATCACTGCATTGATTGGTCATGGAGAACTTCCAAAGATTGATTCTGCGCTTGGTTGAATCACATGCTTTAAAGTTTAAATGCACATGTGTTTGGTAATCTGTTGTCAATGGAGCTCCAGTAACTCAAATCAAATAGTTTTTGCTCTTCAGTAGTAATGGAATCCGAAGGTGCAATGGTGAACTTCCATTACTGTTTGTTCACCATATCTGTGGTGGTGAGGCTGGGTTTGTCTCCAAATTGTAGTTGCTGCTAAATAATGCCAACATTTAGAAATGAGAAAAGGGAAGATATTGAAAATCAGAGAGCTTTATTCTCCACATTGACGTCTACAGAAGTAATAGCAATTTTTGCTGAGAAATAGCTCAGATAAGGCCATTTTTGCCTTATAAAATTGTGAGACTGCTGTCTGAACGGGGCTTCTGGTGACATGTGTGTTCCAAAGCACTCTGGAGAGACCAGGGGTGGCTTTTGGCTGGAAGGGCTGGTGGTGCGCATGCAGGGGGGGGAGCAATAATAAAAAAAATACAAATAAAAATAACACCTGCTGCGCCGGCTCGCCTCCGCTGCTCGAGCTGCCTTGGTGCTTCTGCCTTCCTCCCCTCCCCACCCAATCCAGACGCTTTTCTCATGCTGTTACACAGCATAAGAGAAGTGCCCCGATAGGCCTGAGGGGGCCGAAATGCTGCTCATTGAGGGAGTTGGAGCCTGGGCTTGCTCCCCAACCGGCTGACCAACACAGCCGGGTGAAGAGTTCTAAGTGTGCATGCTGGTTTTGCTAGCTTCGGCCGGCCGGCCGACTGACATGCTCACTTAGAGTGCACCTAGCACTCCCCTTCAACCCCCCGGCTGACACGGAGGATGCTTGCCCCACCCCGCCCTACCTAAGCAGAAAAATAAAAAGATAATAAAATTATTTTATTATCATTTTATTTTTCTGCTTCCTTTCAGCAGGGGGGCACTGCACTTGCACTTCCATAGTGGAGGGGCCACCACTTGGAGAGACACAAGCCTTCTGAACCATCAGGATTTCTCTTTTTAGGGATCTGCAAAAAAAATCCTAAATTTGTAGTTATGTTAAAAGCCTCTGCTTTTTACAAAAGTGCCAGCAAAATAAAAAAAAAAAGTAACCTCATTCTCCTTTTATTGGTCCTGCGATCACTGCTGGGCTAATAAAGGAGGGTCTGCAGGCAGGTAAGATGTTTGTTGTTTACTCCTCATCTGCCTGCCCAAAGTCACATTCTAATGTTTCCACCAGCCACTATATGAAGGCTGGCTTCCACACTCACCCCACACCCATGCACCACAGGCGTCACCGGTCAGGTGACCCTGCCTATAAAAGAGGCCGGGTGCACATGCCCAGAGGCCACTTGATCAGTACCATCACTATGTCTCTGTGTCCCTTATTTGCTTAGCATGTGGGCCCAGGGCCCACAACACAGTGGCAACGCGTGGGTCTGACCCCTTGTGTATGCCAACTGCAGCTCTGTTGTGCCCTGGGGGGAAATGCAGCCGAGGCACCTCCCACCTGTTTCCTGTAAGGCATAGCTCTGAGCACATTGCAAGCCTGCACAGGATCAGCCTGGGAAAGAAAAAGAGGGTTTAAGTGCCTCTCCAACACCTAGTGACTCCTCCCCAAACACCTACAATGCCTGCATGGGGTGAGGAGGATTCTGCACCCAAGTGCCCGCAACAAAGAGGAAGTGAGAACAGAGACTATTCACCTCCAACCCCCTTCTGCACCAGCTGCCATTTTGAGTGGGAACGGAGAAGGAGAAGCAAGGCCATTGGCAGGACGCTGTGAGGAAGCAAACGCCCTGGCCTATCAAAGTATGATGAGGCCCACAACACACAATGCCCCAACCTGGTGAGGCACCTGCATATGCTGTCTGCACATGCCATCTCTTGTACCATTGAAAAAGAGAGAAGCGGTGCAGCTGACTCAAGTTCCGCAAGGTGAGCAATCTGGCCATGAGAAGGCGACAGCACTGTAAATGCTACATCCCACTGGACGTGCATCCTTCAAAAAGTTTGGGGGATTGAAGGGGCACTGCTTCTGCCGTGTGCAGACCCCCGCACCGGCAATGAGAGTACCCTGCATGGACCGCAGCATCATCAATATTGCCAGGACGTGTGAACTGCCCCCTGTGAAAGCTGAATTAATTACTAATAAATTCACATTGATTAATTGTTAAGAGTTTCCATGAATTAGGATAACGTAGAGAAAATTGTGTGACTTGGAGAATGTGCCCACTGATGTGGCCACCATGAACAGTATGACAATTAATGATAAATTCACATTTGTAGTTTAAATGATGTGCACACATAGAATAAAATGTATTAGTGGATCGCATTAATGCATTAATACTATGTATTTGCTTAAATAATATCAGGCATTGATTAATTACGAGGTTTGGACCTAACCAACAGAGCCTCATGTTAAGTCGCACAGTATAAATAAATGTTAGTAAATGTTTTGTGAAAGCAGAGAATTAATATTGTACATTGTTCACACAGCGCTGACCAAGCGATATGTAGATATCTTAAACCTTCTCATGAGAACTGCTTGTTGAAATGTCCTGCACTACACGTTCATACTTTGTAAATTTGATGCATGAGGAGAAGATGTTCCCAGGATTCAACAATGGCCGCACTGACTGAAACTAGGATTGCAACTAAAAGCTACCTGACAAACCTGATGATGAGAACGGGAGAAGAGGATCCAATCATCAATGTGTGAAAGATTGTCTAGTCATATGTTAGATTTAGACTTTAGAGTTTATTGGTCCTGTTCTGGGCATACAATATTCTGACAAATGACCGCGTGAGAAGATACTTGATGGAGTTTAACTTAGTCTGACTGCACTTAGGAAGGCTAGCCCACTTTCTGAGTTCATTTGATCTCACTGTCTACCCCTTAGCAGTCCTGTTCATGGAGCACTGCAGTTCGAGATGTACTTTTCCTTATAATTATATCCTTAAAGAGAAATTGTGTTAATGCTGATACCTTAGCCTAATGTCTTATAAGTTGATTCAGTTAACTTAGACCCCAACAGTGGCTGAGCCAATCCCGTTCACTGGCCCATTGCCGATGCTGACCAGACGGATGTCCACCCGACGAGGAAACCACTTCTTGCTGACTGATTGAGAGAAAGGTATAACATGATGCTCTTCTTTCTGTGCTATTTTTGTTCTTTTTTTAGGTACCAACCGCTATTTGATAGAGCCTTAGTTAGATGTTCAAATTAACTTTGACTAAAATTGTTTTGCATGAAGCCCAAACGTGCTATTCGAATTAGAAGGTTAGTTAGTATGCCCAAATGTGTTGATAAATGTTATTAACAAAGAACCCCTGGTGGTGAATGAACACCACCGCAAGAAAGAAGAGCAAGCATGCAGGGTGCCAGCAGAGGGCACCCCAGAAGGAACTGTCTAGAGGACCCGAGAGCACTCAGAGAGTGAGAAGGCATGTTGCGCAAGTGAGGCCGTGTCAACCAGTTACCCCCGCACCGAATGGCCACCATTGGCCCATCAAGGAAAATGGCAAATGGAGTGACTGACCCTGCCTAGCACGCCCGTGCTTAGGCAGGACAAGGCACCTCGACGGCGAAGCCTCAAGGCGCAAAGCACTATCCCCTCGAGTGAAGATGGATGAAGGTGATCCAGCGAGCGGAGCACCAAGAAGATCCCTAAGGAAGGAACAGGATCTGCGAGAGGTCCACGAGGAGAAACAGCTAAGTCCTTCTGCCACTTTGTTTTAAAAGGTTTTAGGTTACCCATTCTTTGCAGCTGACTGATCCTGCCCCTTACCCCTCAGCCCCAAGTATTAGTGCTAGCTCATTTGAAAAAGTAAAATGTTTTTCATTGTGGTTTGGTTAAAGATGCTTTTGTTTTTTTTTAAACTATCAAACATTTTGCGAATACTTTAGAACAGACTTTGGTGCTTTTTAGAATAACATTTGTCATACATTTTTAAAGTTTCCCTTTTTCTAGATTGTGTTTTTTAATTCTTTCTCAACTGAAGTATGTGAAGTAACACAATATATTTCCATACCAGTCCAGTGAGAGAGCACCACAAAGCTGCACAGGATTTATAATTGCCCAGAGGGTTCTGACAAGTGTGCTACTTACCTGCAAAAGATGTCCATCTTCCTGAACTTACCTCTGCTGCTGCTACTTTGCTTCAGAAGGTTTCAGGTTTGCTGTTGTCCCAGCTGCCTGACCTGTTTTTGAATTGTGTTTGCCTAACTCCATTTGAAAAGATTCAGGGCCAGATTTATGAAAAATGGCACTGCATTACATGCAGCGGCACTTTTCCTTCGGCCCCTAACGCCTCCCTACCGCCACCATCTGTGCTTTGTATTTAAAATACAGCACACCATGGCGCAGCGTAGGGGGCAATAGCGTCAGAATTTCTGATGCTATTGATATACTGTTAAGGGTTAATACCAACATTTTGGCGTCACCCTGAACAGTACATAGGGGTCCATTGTAAACATTGGTGTGCCCCCTTTTAATGCCTGCTCTGAGCAGGCGTTAAAAGTGCCAAAAAATGATGCAAAGAAATCCCTTAGATTTCTTTGTGCCATTTTGTTGGCTGCCCCATAACAGGGGAACACCCCCTTTGCATACATTAAGCCTGGTGCAGGGATAATGTAGCACAAAGGGTTACAAAGTGGTGCAATGCAATCATTGTTCCACTTTTTTAAATATGGCGTGGGGAAAAGGTCACCTAAGCGCCGCAAAATTGCACAAAGGCAGCACTAAAGTGGAGCTAGGGGCTCTTAAATCAGGGCCTCAGTTGTTCCATTAAGATTTTCACGGTAGGAGCTTGTTTTTTTTTTATTGTAGGTACTATAGAGTAGAATCTGCTGCACCTTGATATCGTATTTCACATTAATTTTGCATTTTTCTTTTCCTGATTGTTTGTATTTTCTTTCTGCTGTGGATTATGTGGTAACATTCAATATATTTGAGGGCCAGCCAAGTGATGCTGCATTTCGCAAGTGTCTCCTTAAAGAACTGTAACTTTAAGATCAAACTCGGTGGAAGCTTGGAGAGCTCTTTGAAGTCCATCTTTTTCTCAAGTTTACTGTCAGCAGATGTAACGTTTCTGGCTTCCCTTATTCTGCTGGCTCCATGGGCTTGACAAACAGAACCCTTTTAGCATAGGCATGTTGGAGTGTGTCTTTGAAAAGCAATATTAATATGAAAAGCTTGCAATATATTATGTGATAAAGCTGCATAGAAAATGTATTAACATAGAAAATAATGCACCCGTTTGAAATGTGCCCACGGGGAGTGGATACCAATGTATACGAAAACTAATGAAAGCTTGTTAATTCTGAATTGTTATGCAATAATGTTTTGAAATTGTATTAGCATCTCATAATTAGAGTTATGTAGTAAGAAGTTGCTTATTAATTGATAGGCCTTAGCTTGGCGAGGGTCTGGGCCAAGCTTCCTGGTCTCATATTAAACTGCATTATCTAAACGTGGAATGTGCTGTTTTCTTGAAGGACATGAAGCTGTACTTTTCCAGAAGTTATGTGTGTGTGTAGCCGTAGTAAATTCTTTCTCACGAGAAGCGACTTGCTCAGGAGACGTTCTTGCTGAATGCAACAGTGTAATTTGTAACAGGTGCAAGGTTAGCTGTATTAAAGAGAAAACAATGGAGACACCGACTGGAGTGTAAACTGTAACTTTTCCTACCTGACATTCCAACCGATGAAGACGTCAATAACATGGACCAATCCGCGACATGAGGACTGTGGTTTGTGGAAAAGTCTGGCAGACGTGTAAAGAATTATTGGACAAAGATAATGATGCACCAATTATTTTCCAATAGGGAGTTATGGGCTAATTAGGTAGTTTTGATTTAATGGAGTTACCCCAGGAGAAATGGGGCTCAGAGGAAAAACTTCACTCACTCACAGAGAATTTCCACCCTTTTGCTTTGTCCTGAAACTTTAAACCATCCTCTACCTATTCTTTGCCTGATACTTACTTCTCCTCCATATGAGGGAAGATCCTATTCCTTAGCTATGCTATATTGAGACTTTGCCCCATCCTATCTCTGCTGATGGTGAATCGACTGATATCCTGAGGACGAAGACTGCAAAATTGTAATTGTATGTTTGCCTTTTCTTTCTAGGTACCAACTGCTATTTTGATAGAGGCCATAGTTCAGATGTTTTCTAAATTTGTGTTTTCTAAAATGTTTTGCATGAAGCCCAACATGCTAATTCTAATTTGAGGTTAGTTAAGGTGTTCACAAATATATTGTGCAAATAGACAAATGACTGAGTTCATGCTTTGTTGAATCATGTACTACTGGGACTTTGCTAAGTTGTTTCATATTAATGACCTGTCTAATACTGAATGAATATTCTCTATGCTTTGATTAATTGTGCTCTAAATTGCAAATTGGAAGAGTTCTAATGAGGTTTACTGCTAATGAGATTAACAGAGATGACATTAGATTGTAATCAATAGGGACATAAATATCCTAACGCTTAATTAACTTGTTGTGGTTATTCATGGCTGAAAGGTCATGGTGTGTTCAAATATTGTTTCTTATTAAATGTTATTGATTAGTTTGTTGATTAGTTACTAAGAATATTGATTGGGTTATCTATCTATTGGTTTGTGATGCCAAAAAGACATCTCGTACTGGGAAGTCCCCGAACGTGGTCCAAAGGTCAAAGACCACAAATACATATGTAACAAAACAAAAAGGCAGGCGAGCCCCATCAGATTTCTACTCATGTTAAAGGAGGCTTAGGCGATGTGCAGCATAGCTCGAAGGAGACATGTTTTATATGCCCCTGCTTAATCTTCAGTTTACACTTCAAAATCTGGGTATGGGAGCAGTGAAGGGTGTTATCCTCTGCATTTCCCATCTGTCTGTGGGGAATAAAATCCACCTTTCCCCCCACACAGTTCCTATGACAATGGGTTTAATGGGCTATGTGTCCCCATTGGGGTTCACACAGCTGGCCTAAGGCTAAACTGCTCCAGTGCTCATATGGCTATGATATTAGGTGGCACAAATTCTCCAGTGGATCCGTTTAATAGTATGTAGACTTTGTACCACTGAAATGAGGTGGATCCCCAAATGCCTTGCCCTTGTTGGCAGGAGCAGTGGATGACTGTGAGGCAGATCACCATCTCCGTGAAGCTTGTGAAAGAAAATCGATGAGACACTAAAGGGGGACACTGCTCTTTGGGAGCTGTAGCTTCATATTTCAGTACAGCTAGATGGCTGCAATCATTTCCTTACAGGTGTTTCACCAGGAATTGCTTCTAAAGTTTCATACACAATAGTTCTCTTTCTATGTATAGCATGTGAAGTCATATGATGTAAAATATATAATTTGGTATCTCAATTAACTGAAAGCATAAAGTGATAGTCAATAGACACAAGGGCATATTTACACGCCCCGTGCACCACCAAAGTGTAATTTTTTTTGACGATCCAGCCCAGATTGCAGACCCATATCTTGTCAGAGGCTACTCGTTGTTTATGACTCTGGCCAACTGGAACTGCAGTGGTCTTGAATCTTGTAGGTTCTGCCTTGACCAAGGTAAGGGCGGCCCTTTCTAGTAGCCACGGTGCTGCTCACAATGGAATGCCAAAGGCAGTCTTTGCCCTCCAGAAGGAGTCCCAGAGGAAATACGGTGCATTTCTGTCCTTTCCCTGTGGCGTATGGCAGCACAACAAGATCACTTGCAAGGTCACTTGCTTCTCTGCCCTGCGCCACTATTCTTGTAAATATGCCCCTCAGTTTGAAAGCTTACAAAACTTACAGGTGCCACATTTATGACTAAGGGCAACTCAAATACAAGAAAAGCATTTGGCTTGCTTACATTATGACTCTCCCCGTACTGCAATTCAACAAGCATTGGCAAAGACAAACTACAAGCGAAGGCACCCCCCCATGTCTAATCCCCTCTACCCAGCTGCGAGTGGGGATGGTGGGGGCCACATCATGCACTGGGGAGGTGGAGAGGAGGCACTCTCCTAAAAAAATAAAGAAAGAAATAACAAAATTAAATACAATATATGTGTGGATTAATTTTGTTTTATAAGTGTTCACATCCGCAATATGCCATGGAATGATCCCAGCATTAATGGACAGCAACGTAAGCCAGTGCCGAAACTAGTGGAACGTTAGTAGCCTATGGCTAAAAAATGTTGTCTAAAAGTTTGTTTCTGTCTCTATAGGTAGGTGTGTGTTGTATATTGGGAGGGTGTTCATTGCATGTGTGTGCTGTGTGTGAGCTCTCACCATACAGCTAAAGCTGTTTCTTGGCAAAACCTAGAAAGAATGTAGCTGACCTCAGTGTGCTCTTAGTAATATCTGGTTCCTGAAGTTCTGTCACCAAAGGCAATACTTGGTACAAGGTTTGCTACTTTGCCCATCTGTTCCCTATGCCCTTCAGAACTAGTCTGACAGGTGGTCTGTTTCTGTAGCAAGGCCCAGAGCTCCCAAACCCCTTTCTGTGCTTTAAATGAGCAGCTCTTCACTCGTAGGCAAAGGCTGTTTTTCTTATATTGAAAGGCAGGGCAAAGCAGTATGTATGAAAAAAGAAAGGTGGACCTGAGGTGACCTGGTGTGGTGGAAAATCATATTTTAGAAGGATACTGGGTGGCAGAAGAGGGATCTAACTAAGACAAATGAGTAACTATTTCAGAGACATGCAAGAGATTCATTGAAATTTGAACTGCAATCAACCACCTTTTTTGCGTACACAGTGGGCAGGCACACAAGGTGTAGATGGCCACAGCTGGTCAGTTACAGGGTTTAAAACCTGCTCCATAGAGGATACCAGTTTCGCCTATGGAATGTCAAATCATGTAGTACTCACACTGTACCATCTGGAGATGTATTGTCTATCTTTCCAGAAGAAGCAGCTGTTCTATTTTGGCCAGACCTGTTGTGGTTTGAAGTTTGTTTACTATAGCTGGGGAATACAGCCCCATTAATATCCCAAGGCTGATGGGGACAAAGCTCTTCACACAGGACTTATGCTTGCCTGTTTGTGTGTTAAAGTCTGGAAAGCCAAGCGGCAGAGCCTGATACCTGAGTGTCCAGTCACTTAGAGGACACAGGAGGATGGAGTACCTTTGAGAGGATGGCTGGGAAAATGAAAGCCGTAATTAATTTCAGTAAAATTAAAAATGATGACGCTTATTTTGAATGGCTTTTTCTAGTTTTCTCTTGCGATCATTTTAGTATATCGTAAACAGTTCTTTTTACCGTTTAAAAAAAAAGTATGCTAATCTGGAATATACCCCTTTGTCTATGTCCCAACTGTATAAAATTGGGTTTACACATTTCTTTTTACCAAGCACTTCTACAATGGTGAACCTTTGATTTAGGTATCATCTACCTAAATATGAGCCAAGTACTACTTGCTAAACAATGAAGTGTTAAGCCTCTAGCCATTTCACACTTGCGGTTGGCTTCTCATAGAACATGTGGTGCTCAGCACCCCTATGGGGTCTTCCAATAATTCCTTCACACCAACCTGTTTTGAACTGATCAGGCTACCTCAGCATCACTTTCCTGGTAGACCCACAGCATGTGGTCAGTGTGTAGAAATGGTGGGATCAGAGGTACCTTTCTGCTTTTTTTTAATCCAGGCCCGGCTGGCCACCGCTAAGGTCACTGAATGAGGCAAACTTATCGTGTAAAGTCCACCATCCTTCCCCACCTTTGCAACCTCCTGTCCTGGCCAGCTGTATCTTATTGTAAAAAGAGAAACCTGATAATACAGCTGAATGACAACTGCTGTTCGAACCTTGCAATTTCTCTCATTACCAAAAATCTAAGAATACAGTAACCGACTCCTTGAATTAGCCTTTCCGGTTTCACACCAAGCAAGCCAAGTAGGCCTGCGCCAGTCATCATGTTATCACATGTTAAACAGGTTTGTACAGAGCTCTACTATCACTCTAGTTAATGGGTGGAGGGAGAGAAGAGGGGCCCTTGGCTGCAATGAATGGGGGTGATACTCTGGATGTGCAGTGATTGAAAGAGACACACCTGCCGTGTAGTGATTGGAGTAGAAAAATTGGACTTGTAGTGGTTGAAGGAGCACATGTAGCCGGCAGTGTTTAGAGGAGCTTTGCTAGGCAGTGGTGGCTGCCGCAGATATCAAGGGGAGGGGTGGGGGGGAGATAGGGAGGGGAATAAATTGAAAACAAAAACATAAGTTCGCCGTCGCCTCCGCCCTCCTGCCGCCTCGCTCATCCTCCTTTCCTGTTCTGGTGTCCCAGCATTACCAGAAGAGGCTCCCCAGCAATCCTGGTGCTGCTTACATGCTAACCATAGCATGTAAGCAGTGTCAGGATTGGTCTGAGCGACAGTGACTGCCGCTCAGACACAACCCTGGGGGCCTGTGCAGTTTCTCCAGTCCAGCTGTGTACAAAGTCCGGCTGGAGACCCCTAAGTGTGCATGTGTGTTTGGACGGCTGTCATAGGCCGTCCAATCACACATGCGCACTATTGCACACAATTTCTTATCCCATCTTCGGTGGCCCAGCACCACCACAACCCGCACCTGCTAACTGAGACAGCAGCAGAAAAATAAAACTATATTCAAATATCGTTTTATTAGCCAGTGGGGGGACGCTCCTCTGCCATTGCAGAGGAGCCACCCCTGTTGCTAGGTCTGCAGTGAATGAGGAAAAAACCTGGACAAACATTGGGTGGAGAAGAGCACTGTGCACCCTGCAAGTTTTTTCCTCCTAACCCTGCAATGGTAACACAAATTAAACATTTATATCTATCTGGCCACCACCGCTCAACCTCCCTCTCAGGCCTCACTGTCGCTCAGACAGTTTACAGCCGCTGGGGGGAGGGGTTGCACTGGAAATGCCAGAAATATTTATTTTTGGAAAAATAGATGGTAAACGAGCATACACGTTACCCTACCTGACCAAGCATGTTTCAAGGTATCATTAAACAAGTGCTTGAATTGTTTACTTTGTTCTGAAGCATCAGTGTGTACTATCCGGGGGCACACTTTTCTTTCCCTTTGATCACACTAAGTTGCTGGAATTAGCACCCTTGTAATTCGTGAACATTTTCAACAGTTCTTAGCTATGGCAGCTAGAATGACCACATTCATACAAGTCTTTTGAGACCCTGTTTCCAATTCTTGACTTTGTGATAGCCTAATGCATTCAGGGTGTTGTGGTCTTGCCTTGCTTACATAGAAATAATTAGAATAACACACTGACGTCAATGATTTGTATGTGAAAAGTTCCCGACTGGAGACATGGAGTGAGGTGGTCACCCTAATAGCAGTAACTTCTTACAGTGAAGGAAACCTCCATCTTCATCAACTGATGTGAAATACAAACATCGCGCAGATAAAACACAGGCTTAAAAATATGTAAAAGTGCTTATAAACTTTGAGAGACACGAAGTGATGGTGTGTTAGTGCAGACTGTGGAGCTGTTAGTTCCACAAAACCTTGCACTGGTTGCTGGTGAGTTATGAATGCTTAAACTTATTTACTGTACATTCTCCAATTCAGTGATAACACCTTTCCCCGTGCTTCTCCACAGTAGGACGCTTACAACACCACACACATCGGCTCACCCTGTTCGCGCTATTGTAGCTGAGTGGGTGCTGTAAACGCAAATTTGTTAGAGTATATATTAGCAGAAATTTGTTCTAATTCAATGAATCTCGTTTCACAGGCCACACTTTCTTCTTGCTCCTTATCTACTGTGCCTATTCACCATTTTATTTGTTCATATACCTGGCCATAAATGTCTGATTTCATTCCCTCCTGTCTTGCCTTTCGTTGCATCTCCCCCTTTTTACCTTTTGTCCTTCCTCCCCCCTACTCTTCTTTTGTTCCAGTGCCTCCACCGCACCCTCCCGCACCCACTGCACTTTTAGCTGCCTTGTGCCAATGCAGACACCCTTGCGAAATGTTGTAAAGGTGCCTGCGTTGTAGGCAGGATTGTTTTTGTGCAGGACGGAGCAACTTTCTGCACAAAAACAATCCTTAAGGGCATTTTCCTTTTTCTATAGCACACTTAGAAAGCGGAAACAGCAAGGAGAAATAAAGATATTTCTCCTAGTTGCACCTCTGGTGGGGAGGCATACAATGCTGCTGCATTCCCGGGTCTACCAGTGGTGGTAAATGGGGGAATGTGTCAGGAAAAAACATGTTACTTACCTGTCATTTTAGTACTCCAGTTTTGGTATCTTCCATAGATTCACATGCTCATCTTCGAGGTGGGAGTCCCACAGTATATTCTAAAGCAGTGGAAGTAATTAGCATAGCTTATAATTCCAAAACACATTGACTTTAATAGCTTATCTACATCATTTATAAAGAACCAAACTTTAGCCAGTCTGGTGATAGGACCCTCTAGAATACTCCCAGCAGAGGCATCTTCCCTCAGATTTTCTAGCACTAGTGGGAAACAGTCACCACTTACAAGAAGGAGATCCTCTAAGGCGAGGCAGGTGGGCCACATGTGAATCTATGAATGATACCAATAATGGAGTATGAGAGTTACAGGTAAGTAACACATTTTCTCTCCAGTATTGGAGTATCTTTCATAGATTCACATGCTTGAATCAAAACAGCTAGCAGTTATAAATACGTTTAGCATAATTATGCTATAAAACACAATAGCCAATGGTGGGTATAAACTGATACATTTGTTGATACCAGACTCACCTTATTGGAAAAGATGTAGAAGTACTCATTGCCCTATAGCTGCATCACTGCGCTGTGGTGAGCTGCATCCAGACAGTAGTGCTGGGTGGAAGTATACATGTTCTTCCAAGTTGCAGCACAGCATATACTTTCAATAGGTACTCCAGCAAACAGGGCCACCATTGTAGAAACTGCCCTTGTGGAGTGTGCTTTAGCCCTTTGTCGCAAAGGCCTACCAGCCTTAGAATGGCAGAATTGTATGGCTGTTGCTATGCTGGCTTTGGAAACTGGACCCCCTTTGTTAAGATTTCCATATGCCAGATATATCTGGTCTGTAGTTCGAAGATGCTTTGTACATTGTAAGTAGAACTTCAAGCATCTCTTTACATCAAGGGTATGCAGAGTCTTTTCTGCAGGGGTCTACGGATTCGGGAAGAAAATCTTAAGCACAACAGGTTCCTTGAGATGGAAATCAGTTGGAACTTTTAGTATGAACTTGGGATTAGTTCGGAGAATGACTATTATTTTTTAATTGTAAGAAAGGCCTTCTAATCGTGAATGCTCGAAGCTCACTCACTCTTCTTGCAGAAGTGAGACCTATAAGCAAAGCCACCTTGCATGTTAGGAACTTGAGTTCTGCCCTGTGAATGAGTTCGAAAGGGCTTTTCATTAGTTGTGATAGCACTGTGTTAAGTTGCCATGTTGGCGGAGGCAACTTTATTGGAGAAAATGCTCTGAATAATCCTTTAAGAAATTGTGTAATTAATCTGCTAGACCACAGAAAAGGACACCCTGCAGCTCTTTTGTACCTCGAAAAGGCTGCCATGTGCACTTTAATGGAAGAGTGTACCAGACCCGATCTGGCCAGAGAGAGAGAAGATCTGGCAAAATCTGTTCTTGAGGCGATGAGATAGGATGTACGTTTGAGGTTTGGCACCATAAGCAAAAACATTTCAATTTCAAGCGATAAGTTTTGTTTGTAGTGTCAGCTCTGGCTCTTGCAAGATTATCCCTGCAGTCTTGTGGGATATTTAAGTGTTGAAACACATAGTATTCAGGAGCCATGCCAATAAATGCAGAGATGTCAGGTTCATTGACATAAAATCCTTCTTGGGTTCAAACTGGATGTGTTTGTTCTCTGACAACAGTAGAAGTTCAATGAACCAGTGCTGTCTGGGCCATCGTGGAGCAATGAGTATTAGCCGGGGGGTTCCCTCTTCATTTTGCCTGAGAAGCCTGGGAGTAAGAGGGATCGGGGGAAAAGGGAAAAGCGTACGCATAGATCTCTGACCATCTTATCAAAAATGCATTCCTCCACGACCCTTCTTGAGGATCCCAGCTTGCTTAAAACCAACATTTCTTGTTCTCTTGAGATGTAAAGAGATCTAGTTTTGGCTTGCCCCATCACTGGAATATGGTATTCAGAATGGTTTGATTGAGCCCCCATTCATAACAACACTGACTTGCTCTGCTTAAAGTGTCCGCCAAACAATTGCTGGCCCACGGCAGTTGTTCTGCTTTTATGGACACTTGGTGCGCCTATACCCATTTCTATATGTCTTGTGCTTCTTGTGATAGGATATGAGATCTTGTACCTCCCTGGTTGTTGAAATTGTGCATACTAGTTGTGTTGTCCGTTCGTATCAACACCGATGATCCCTCTATTCCTGGTAAGAAAGCTTGGAGAGCAAGTGAGATCTCTCTCAGCTCCAGGAAGTTGATATGCATTTTCACTGTGTCAGACTACTTTTGCCATCTACTTCAAGATCTTGTATATGGGTGCCCCAGCCATCTAGAGAAGAGCCTGTAGTAATGACATAGTCTGAAATCGGAGATAAGAACATCAATCCCGATGAGAGATTGTCCGAGTTGTCAGAGTTCATCCACCAAGAAAGGAGCTCTTTTCATTGATAGTGTGAGCTGAATGACATTGTCAAATAAGCCTTCCACTTGGACCCATTGTCTATCCAGTTCCTCCTGGAAAAGTCTTGTTTTTTGATGAGGGTAAGGCACTTGAAGAGTGGCCGATGACATCGTTCCGGGAAGAGATTTGAGAAGGCGAACTGAAGTGGACTATCTTTTTGAGTGACTGCGAGCCAGCATTATGAGTTTCTTTTGTCTGTCTGCAAACAAGAATGCTTTGTCTCGTAATGTGTCTAGGTTTGCTCCTAGAAAATGCATCCTCATTGAGGGAGAATGAAGAGACTTTTGATAGTTCACTGTGAGCCGTTAGGATTGAAATATCTGAAGGCATGTTGACGCTTGACGAAGAGATGGCGCTTTTATTAGCCAGTCATCGAGATACAGAAAAACCTGAAGGCCTTTTTGACGTACGTGAGCTGCCACTGGGGCAAAACATTTTGTAAAATCTGGGAAGCTGACCCGTGACCAAATGGGAGCACTTTGAATTGGTAGTGAGTGCTGGCTACTGTGAATCTGAGAAATCTACAATGCTTTGGATGGATAGGAATATGGAGATCTAGCCTCGTCATGAAATATCCATGACTGAGGAGGTGCAGAATTTCCTGAAGGTGATCATATGAAATGATTGCTTTTTTAGGTACTTGTTCAGCTTCCTGAGATCCAGAATGAGGCATCACTCCCCTGCCTTTTTCATGACCAGGAAAAAACAAGTTTGAAGCTAATCCTTTCTGAGAATGTGGAACCTGTTCTATGGCCCTCTTGGCTAACAGCCAGTGCTTCCTTTCGGAAAAGATGGAGATGAGATGGCAATGATAGTTTTGGTGGAGTAGGAGGTGGAATTTTGGTGAACTCCAAGGTATGGCCATATGTGATGAGATCAAGGACCCATTTGTCAGTAGTGATCTTCCTTCATTGATGGGAATAGCTTGAAATTCTTGCTCCCACAGGATGATGTGGTGCAGAGGGTGTAACAGCACAATAACATTGTCACTGCTTCTTGCCAGTATCTCTGGCTGATGCTATCTACTTTCCCTTTGGTGGTTGCTTGGAGTAAGCTGATGCTGGTGGTGTTCAATACGGTTGGTGCTGCTGGTAGTTAGATAGAAAGGGCTGCTGGTAAGATTGGCATGATGGATACCTCTGGTATCCTCCTCGATAGGAAAATGTTCCTGTAAGGAAATGCCTCCTTGGCATGGTTGCCCCCTGACTTTTTGCCTTTGCTGATGCTATGTTTACAATTGAAAGTGTGCTGAGGCCTGCTAACCAGGCCCCAGCACCAGTGTTCTTTCCCTAACCTGTACTTTTGTATCCACAATTGGCAGACCCTGGCATCCAGATAAGTCCCTTGTAACTGGTACTTCTAGTACCAAGGGCCCTGATGCCAAGGAAGGTCTCTAAGGGCTGCAGCATGTCTTATGCCACCCTGGAGACCTCTCACTCAGCACAGACACTCTGCTTGCCAGCTTGTGTGTGCTAGTGAGGACAAAACGAGTAAGTCGACATGGCACTCCCCTCAGGGTGCCATGCCAGCCTCTCACTGCCTATGCAGTATAGGTAAGACACCCCTCTAGCAGGCCTTACAGCCCTAAGGCAGGGTGCACTATACCATAGGTGAGGGTACCAGTGCATGAGCATGGTACCCCTACAGTGTCTAAACAAAACCTTAGACATTGTAAGTGCAGGGTAGCCATAAGAGTATATGGTCTGGGAGTCTGTCAAACACGAACTCCACAGCACCATAATGGCTACACTGAAAACTGGGAAGTTTGGTATCAAACTTCTCAGCACAATAAATGCACACTGATGCCAGTGTACATTTTATTGTAAAATACACCCCAGAGGGCACCTTAGAGGTGCCCCCTGAAACTTAACCGACTATCTGTGTAGGCTGACTAGTTTTAGCAGCCTGCCACAAACCGAGACATGTTGCTGGCCCCATGGGGAGAGTGCCTTTGTCACTCTGAGGCCAGTAACAAAGCCTGCACTGGGTGGAGATGCTAACACCTCCCCCAGGCAGGAATTGTCACACCTGGCGGTGAGCCTCAAAGGCTCACCTCCTTTGTGCCAACCCAGCAGGACACTCCAGCTAGTGGAGTTGCCCGCCCCCTCCGGCCAGGCCCCACTTTTGGCGGCAAGGCCGGAGAAAATAATGAGAAAAACAAGGAGGAGTCACTGGCCAGTCAGGACAGCCCCTAAGGAGTCCTGAGCTGAAGTGACTCTAACTTTTAGAAATCCTCCATCTTGCAGATGGAGGATTCCCCCAATAGGGTTAGGATTGTGACCCCCTCCACTTGGGAGGAGGCACAAAGAGGGTGTACCCACCCTCTGGGCTAGTAGCCATTGGCTACTAACCCCCCAGACCTAAACACGCCCTTAAATTTAGTATTTAAGGGCTACCCTGAACCCTAGAAAATTAGATTCCTGCAACTACAAGAAGAAGGACTGCCTAGCTGAAAACCCCTGCAGAGGAAGACCAGAAGACGACAACTGCCTTGGCTCCAGAAACTCACCGGCCTGTCTCCTGCCTTCCAAAGATCCTGCTCCAGCGACGCCTTCCAAAGGGACCAGCGACCTCGACATCCTCTGAGGACTGCCCCTGCTTCGAAAAGACAAGAAACTCCCGAGGACAGCGGACCTGCTCCAAGAAAAGCTGCAACTTTGTTTCCAGCAGCTTTAAAGAACCCTGCAAGCTCCCCGCAAGAAGCGTGAGACTTGCAACACTGCACCCGGCGACCCCGACTCGGCTGGTGGAGATCCGACACCTCAGGAGGGACCCCAGGACTACTCTGATACTGTGAGTACCAAAACCTGTCCCCCCTGAGCCCCCACAGCGCCGCCTGCAGAGGGAATCCCGAGGCTTCCCCTGACCACGACTCTTTGAATCCAAAATCCCGACACCTGGGAGAGACCCTGCACCCGCAGCCCCCAGGACCTGAAGGACCGGACTTTCACTGGAGAAGTGACCCCCAGGAGTCCCTCTCCCTTGCCCAAGTGGAGGTTTCCCCGAGGAACCCCCCCCTTGCCTGCCTGCAGCGCTGAAGAGATCCCGAGATCTCTCATAGACTAACATTGCGAACCCGACGCTTGTTTCTACACTGCACCCGGCTGCCCCCGCGCCGCTGAGGGTGAAATTTCTGTGTGGGCTTGTGTCCCCCCCGGTGCCCTACAAAACCCCCCTGGTCTGCCCTCCGAAGACGCGGGTACTTACCTGCAAGCAGACCGGAACCGGGGCACCCCCTTCTCTCCATTCTAGCCTATGTGTTTTGGGCACCACTTTGAACTCTGCACCTGACCGGCCCTGAGCTGCTGGTGTGGTGACTTTGGGGTTGCTCTGAACCCCCAACGGTGGGCTACCTTGGACCAAGAACTAAGCCCTGTAAGTGTCTTACTTACCTGGTTAACCTAACAAATACTTACCTCCCCTAGGAACTGTGAAAATTGCACTAAGTGTCCACTTTTAAAACAGCTATTTGTGAATAACTTGAAAAGTATACATGCAATTTTGATGATTTGAAGTTCCTAAAGTACTTACCTGCAATACCTTTCGAATGAGATATTACATGTAGAATTTGAACCTGTGGTTCTTAAAATAAACTAAGAAAATATATTTTTCTATACAAAAACCTATTGGCTGGATTTGTCTCTGAGTGTGTGTACCTCATTTATTGTCTATGTGTATGTACAACAAATGCTTAACACTACTCCTTGGATAAGCCTATTGCTCGACCACACTACCACAAAATAGAGCATTAGTATTATCTCTTTTTGCCACTATCTTACCTCTAAGGGGAACCCTTGGACTCTGTGCATGCTATTCCTTACTTTGAAATAGCACATACAGAGCCAACTTCCTACATTGGTGGATCAGCGGTGGGGTACAAGACTTTGCATTTGCTTGACTACTCAGCCAATACCTGATCACACGACAAATTCCAAAATTGTCATTAGAAATTCATTTTTGCAATTTGAAATTGTTCTAAATTCTTAAAAGTCCTGCTAGGGCCTTGTGTGTTAAGTCCCTGTTTAGCATTGTCTTTTAGAGTTTAAAAGTTTGTTAAAAGTTTGAAATTAGATTCTAGAAACAGTTTTAGATTCTTTAAAAAGTCTTCCAACTCTTAGCAAAATAATGTCTGATACAGAGATGAATGTGGTGGAACTCGACACCACACCTTACCTCCATCTTAAGATGAGGGAGCTAAGGTCTCTCTGTAATATCAAAAAAATAACCATTGGCTCCAGACCTACCAAAATTCAGCTCCAGGAGCTGTTGGCAGAGTTTGAAAAAGCCAACCCCTCTGATGATGACCTCACAGAGGAAGAAATTAGTGACTTGGAGGCCAATGTCCCTCCTCCAGTCCTAAATAGGGAGAACAGGACCCCTCAAGTCCTGTCTCCAACTGTGTTAGTCAGAAATAGTGAGTCCCTCACAGGAGGGTCCCACATTTCTGAAATCACTGAGGATGCTCTCAGTGAAGATGACCTCCTGTTAGCCAGGATGGCCAAAAGATTGGCTTTAGAGAGACAGCTCCTAGCCATAGAAAGGGAAAGACAAGAGATGGGCCTAGGACCCATCAATGGTGGCAGCAATATAAATAGGGTCAGAGATTCTCCTGACATGTTAAAAATCCCCAAAGGGATTGTGACAAAATTTGAAGATGGTGATGACATCACCAAGTGGTTCACAGCTTTTGAGAGGGCTTGTGTAACGAGAAAAGTGAACAGATCTCACTGGGGTGCTCTCCTTTGGGAAATGTTCACTGGAAAGTGTAGGGATAGACTCCTCACACTCTCTGGAAAAGATGCAGAATCTTATGACCTCATGAAGGGTACCCTGATTGAGGGCTTTGGATTCTCCACTGAAGAGTACAGGATTAGGTTCAGGGGGGCTCAAAAATCCTCGAGCCAGACCTGGGTTGACTTTGTTGACTACTCAGTGAAAACACTAGATGGTTGGATTCAAGGCAGTGGTGTAAGTAATTATGATGGGCTGTACAATTTATTTGTGAAAGAACACCTGTTAAGTAATTGTTTCAATGATAAACTGCATCAGCATCTGGTAGACCTAGGACCAATTTCTCCCCAAGAATTGGGAAAGAAGGCGGACCATTGGGTCAAGACAAGGGTGTCCAAGACTTCAACAGGGGGTGACCAAAAGAAAGGGGTCACAAAGACTCCCCAGGGGAAGGGTGATGAGACAGCCAAAACTAAAAATAGTAAAGAGTCTTCTACAGGCCCCCAAAAACCTGCACAGGAGGGTGGGCCCAGAACCTCTTCACAAAACAATGGGTACAAGGGTAAAAACTTTGATCCCAAAAAGGCCTGGTGTCATAGCTGTAAACAGCATGGACACCAAACTGGAGACAAGGCCTGTCCCAAGAAAGGTTCCACTCCAAACTCCCATCCAGGTAACACTGGTATGGCTAGTCTCCAAGTGGGATCCACAGTGTGCCCAGAGCAAATCAGGGTCCACACTGAAGCTATTCTAGTTTCTGAGGGTGGGGTGGATTTAGCCACACTAGCTGTCTGGCCGCCTAACATGCAAAAATACAGACAGCAACTCTTAATTAATGGGACTAGAATAGAGGGCCTGAGGGATACAGGTGCCAGTGTCACCATGGTGACAGAGAAACTGGTTTCCCCTGGCCAATATCTGACTGGAAAAACTTACACAGTCACCAACGCTGACAATCAGAGAAAAGTACATCCCATGGCAATGGTTACTTTAGAATGGGGAGGGGTCAATGGCCTGAAACAGGTGGTGGTCTCCTCAAATATCCCAGTGGACTGTCTGCTTGGAAATGACCTAGAGTCCTCAGCATGGGCTGAGGTAGAACTAAAAACCCATGCAGCAATGCTGGGTATCCCTGAACTGGTGTGTGTGAAAACAAGAGCACAATGCAAGGCACAGGGTGAACAAGTAGAGCTGGAGTCTGGAAGAATGGCCCAGCCTACCAAGAGAACAGGAAAGTCAGTTGGGAAACCAACTACAACACAGCAAAAGAAAGGGAACCTCTCTTCTCAGGAAGAAGTTCTGCCCTCTGAGGGAACTGAGCCTTTGGAGCTTGAACCTTATCAGGTTGAGCTCTTAGGCCCAGGGGGACCCTCAAGGGAGGAGCTGTGTCAGGGACAAGAAACCTGTCCCTCTCTTGAAGGCCTTAGGCAGCAAGCTGCTGAAGAGTCCAAAGGCAAGAAAAATGGAACGCATAGGGTCTATTGGGAAGATGGACTCCTGTACACTGAGGCCAGAGACCCCAAACCTGGTGCCACTAGGAGAGTGGTAGTGCCTCAGCTGTTCAGGAAGTTCATCCTAACATTGGCCCATGACATTCCCCTTGCTGGACATTTGGGACAAACCAAGACGTGGGAGAGGTTAGTCAACCACTTCTACTGGCCCAATATGTCCAACATGGTTAAGGAGTTTTGCCTCTCCTGCCCCACCTGTCAAGCCAGTGGTAAGACAGGTGGGCATCCAAAGGCCCCCCTCATTCCACTTCCAGTGGTGGGGGTTCCCTTTGAAAGAGTGGGTGTGGACATAGTTGGTCCACTAGAACCTCCCACAGCCTCAGGAAATATGTATATCCTGGTAGTAGTGGATCATGCTACCAGGTATCCTGAAGCTATTCCCCTTAGGTCGACTACTGCCCCTGCAGTAGCCAAGGCCCTCATTGGTATCTTTACCAGAGTGGGTTTCCCTAAGGAGGTGGTGTCTGACAGAGGTACCAACTTCATGTCAGCATACCTAAAGCACATGTGGAATGAGTGTGGGGTGACTTATAAATTCACTACACCATACCATCCACAAACTAATGGCTTAGTTGAGAGATTCAACAAGACATTAAAGGGCATGATCATGGGGCTCCCAGAAAAACTCAAAAGGAGATGGGATGTCCTCTTGCCATGCCTGCTTTTCGCTTACAGAGAGGTGCCACAGAAGGGAGTAGGATTCTCACCCTTTGAACTTCTGTTTGGTCATCCTGTAAGGGGACCACTTGCCCTTGTTAAAGAAGGCTGGGAGAGACCTCTCCATGAGCCTAAACAGGACATAGTGGACTATGTACTTGGCCTTCGCTCTAGAATGGCAGAGTACATGGAAAAGGCAACCAAAAACCTTGAGGCCAGCCAACAGCTCCAGAAGTTTTGGTATGACCAAAAGGCTGCACTGGTGGAGTTCCAACCAGGGCAGAAAGTCTGGGTTCTGGAGCCTGTGGCTCCCAGGGCACTCCAGGACAAATGGAGTGGCCCTTACCCAGTACTAGAAAGGAAGAGTCAGGTCACCTACCTGGTGGACCTGGGCACAAGCAGGAGCCCCAAGAGGGTGATCCATGTGAACCGCCTTAAGCTCTTCCATGACAGGGCTGATGTCAATCTGTTGATGGTAACAGATGAGGATCAGGAGGCAGAGAGTGAACCTCTCCCTGATCTTCTGTCATCAGACCCAAAAGATGGCACAGTAGATGGAGTGATCTACTCAGACACCCTCTCTGGCCAACAGCAAGCTGATTGTAGGAGAGTCCTACAACAGTTTCCTGAACTCTTCTCCTTAACCCCTGGTCAGACACACCTGTGTACCCATGATGTGGACACAGGAGACAGCATGCCTGTCAAGAACAAAATCTTTAGACAATCTGACCATGTTAAAGAAAGCATCAAGGTGGAAGTCCACAAGATGCTGGAATTGGGAGTAATTGAGCGCTCTGACAGCCCCTGGGCTAGCCCAGTGGTCTTAGTCCCCAAACCTCACACCAAAGATGGAAAGAAAGAGATGAGGTTTTGTGTGGACTACAGAGGGCTCAATTCTGTCACCAAGACAGATGCTCATCCATTTCCAAGAGCTGATGAGCTCATTGATAAATTAGGTGCTGCCAAATTTCTAAGTACCTTTGACTTGACAGCAGGGTACTGGCAAATAAAAATGCCACCTGGAGCAAAAGAAAAGACAGCATTCTCCACACCTGATGGGCATTATCAGTTTACTGTTATGCCCTTTGGTTTAAAGAATGCCCCTGCCACCTTCCAAAGGTTGGTGAATCAAGTCCTTGCTGGCTTGGAGTCCTTTAGCACAGCTTATCTTGATGATATTGCTGTCTTTAGCTCCACCTGGCAGGATCACCTGGTCCACCTGAAGAAGGTTTTGAAGGCTCTGCAATCAGCAGGCCTCTCTATCAAGGCATCCAAATGCCAGATAGGGCAGGGAACTGTGGTTTACTTGGGCCACCTTGTAGGTGGAGGCCAAGTTCAGCCACTCCAACCCAAGATCCAGACTATTCTGGACTGGGTAGCTCCAAAAACCCAGACTCAAGTCAGGGCATTCCTTGGCTTGACTGGGTATTACAGGAGGTTTGTGAAGGGATATGGATCCATTGTGACAGCCCTCACTGAACTCACCTCCAAGAAAATGCCCAGGAAAGTGAACTGGACTGTGGAATGCCAGCAGGCCTTTGACACCCTGAAACAGGCAATGTGCTCAGCACCAGTTCTCAAAGCTCCAGATTATTCTAAGCAGTTCATTGTGCAGACTGATGCCTCTGAACATGGGATAGGGGCAGTTTTGTCCCAAACAAATGATGATGGCCTTGACCAGCCTGTTGCTTTCATTAGCAGGAGGTTACTCCCCAGGGAGCAGCGTTGGAGTGCCATTGAGAGGGAGGCCTTTGCTGTGGTTTGGTCCCTGAAGAAGCTGAGACCATACCTCTTTGGGACTCACTTCCTAGTTCAAACTGACCACAGACCTCTCAAATGGCTGATGCAAATGAAAGGTGAAAATCCTAAACTGTTGAGGTGGTCCATCTCCCTACAGGGAATGGACTTTATAGTGGAACACAGACCTGGGACTGCCCATGCCAATGCAGATGGCCTTTCCAGGTTCTTCCACTTAGAAAATGAAGACTCTCTTGGGAAAGGTTAGTCTCATCCTCTTTCGTTTGGGGGGGGGTTGTGTAAGGAAATGCCTCCTTGGCATGGTTGCCCCCTGACTTTTTGCCTTTGCTGATGCTATGTTTACAATTGAAAGTGTGCTGAGGCCTGCTAACCAGGCCCCAGCACCAGTGTTCTTTCCCTAACCTGTACTTTTGTATCCACAATTGGCAGACCCTGGCATCCAGATAAGTCCCTTGTAACTGGTACTTCTAGTACCAAGGGCCCTGATGCCAAGGAAGGTCTCTAAGGGCTGCAGCATGTCTTATGCCACCCTGGAGACCTCTCACTCAGCACAGACACTCTGCTTGCCAGCTTGTGTGTGCTAGTGAGGACAAAACGAGTAAGTCGACATGGCACTCCCCTCAGGGTGCCATGCCAGCCTCTCACTGCCTATGCAGTATAGGTAAGACACCCCTCTAGCAGGCCTTACAGCCCTAAGGCAGGGTGCACTATACCATAGGTGAGGGTACCAGTGCATGAGCATGGTACCCCTACAGTGTCTAAACAAAACCTTAGACATTGTAAGTGCAGGGTAGCCATAAGAGTATATGGTCTGGGAGTCTGTCAAACACGAACTCCACAGCACCATAATGGCTACACTGAAAACTGGGAAGTTTGGTATCAAACTTCTCAGCACAATAAATGCACACTGATGCCAGTGTACATTTTATTGTAAAATACACCCCAGAGGGCACCTTAGAGGTGCCCCCTGAAACTTAACCGACTATCTGTGTAGGCTGACTAGTTTTAGCAGCCTGCCACAAACCGAGACATGTTGCTGGCCCCATGGGGAGAGTGCCTTTGTCACTCTGAGGCCAGTAACAAAGCCTGCACTGGGTGGAGATGCTAACACCTCCCCCAGGCAGGAATTGTCACACCTGGCGGTGAGCCTCAAAGGCTCACCTCCTTTGTGCCAACCCAGCAGGACACTCCAGCTAGTGGAGTTGCCCGCCCCCTCCGGCCAGGCCCCACTTTTGGCGGCAAGGCCGGAGAAAATAATGAGAAAAACAAGGAGGAGTCACTGGCCAGTCAGGACAGCCCCTAAGGTGTCCTGAGCTGAAGTGACTCTAACTTTTAGAAATCCTCCATCTTGCAGATGGAGGATTCCCCCAATAGGGTTAGGATTGTGACCCCCTCCACTTGGGAGGAGGCACAAAGAGGGTGTACCCACCCTCTGGGCTAGTAGCCATTGGCTACTAACCCCCCAGACCTAAACACGCCCTTAAATTTAGTATTTAAGGGCTACCCTGAACCCTAGAAAATTAGATTCCTGCAACTACAAGAAGAAGGACTGCCTAGCTGAAAACCCCTGCAGAGGAAGACCAGAAGACGACAACTGCCTTGGCTCCAGAAACTCACCGGCCTGTCTCCTGCCTTCCAAAGATCCTGCTCCAGCGACGCCTTCCAAAGGGACCAGCGACCTCGACATCCTCTGAGGACTGCCCCTGCTTCGAAAAGACAAGAAACTCCCGAGGACAGCGGACCTGCTCCAAGAAAAGCTGCAACTTTGTTTCCAGCAGCTTTAAAGAACCCTGCAAGCTCCCCGCAAGAAGCGTGAGACTTGCAACACTGCACCCGGCGACCCCGACTCGGCTGGTGGAGATCCGACACCTCAGGAGGGACCCCAGGACTACTCTGATACTGTGAGTACCAAAACCTGTCCCCCCTGAGCCCCCACAGCGCCGCCTGCAGAGGGAATCCCGAGGCTTCCCCTGACCGCGACTCTTTGAATCCAAAATCCCGACACCTGGGAGAGACCCTGCACCCGCAGCCCCCAGGACCTGAAGGACCGGACTTTCACTGGAGAAGTGACCCCCAGGAGTCCCTCTCCCTTGCCCAAGTGGAGGTTTCCCCGAGGAACCCCCCCCTTGCCTGCCTGCAGCGCTGAAGAGATCCCGAGATCTCTCATAGACTAACATTGCGAACCCGACGCTTGTTTCTACACTGCACCCGGCCGCCCCCGCGCCGCTGAGGGTGAAATTTCTGTGTGGGCTTGTGTCCCCCCCGGTGCCCTACAAAACCCCCCTGGTCTGCCCTCCGAAGACGCGGGTACTTACCTGCAAGCAGACCGGAACCGGGGCACCCCCTTCTCTCCATTCTAGCCTATGTGTTTTGGGCACCACTTTGAACTCTGCACCTGACCGGCCCTGAGCTGCTGGTGTGGTGACTTTGGGGTTGCTCTGAACCCCCAACGGTGGGCTACCTTGGACCAAGAACTAAGCCCTGTAAGTGTCTTACTTACCTGGTTAACCTAACAAATACTTACCTCCCCTAGGAACTGTGAAAATTGCACTGTGTCCACTTTTAAAACAGCTATTTGTGAATAACTTGAAAAGTATACATGCAATTTTGATGATTTGAAGTTCCTAAAGTACTTACCTGCAATACCTTTCGAATGAGATATTACATGTAGAATTTGAACCTGTGGTTCTTAAAATAAACTAAGAAAATATATTTTTCTATACAAAAACCTATTGGCTGGATTTGTCTCTGAGTGTGTGTACCTCATTTATTGTCTATGTGTATGTACAACAAATGCTTAACACTACTCCTTGGATAAGCCTATTGCTCGACCACACTACCACAAAATAGAGCATTAGTATTATCTCTTTTTGCCACTATCTTACCTCTAAGGGGAACCCTTGGACTCTGTGCATGCTATTCCTTACTTTGAAATAGCACATACAGAGCCAACTTCCTACAGTTCCTCATTCGCTAACCCCAGGAAAAAGTAGTTTTCCGGAACTGTAAGTTTCTGGAGGATCTAGCTGTTTCAGAATTAGCCTTGTTTGCTTGTAAGGTATCATCTACGTGTTTGCCAAATAGGGCCTCGCTGTTGTAGAGCATATCCCATTTTTTTGTTTGTACCTCAGGCTGAAACTTTGTAGCTTTGAGCCAACCCTGATGTCTGAGCATCGTTGATCCTGCCAGCTGTCGAATCCCATAGCGCATTCTATAATCTCCAATGCTGATCTTTCCCTCTCCTGCAGAATCTTCTTCGCTTCTGCTTTTTTGTCTTCTGGCAAAAAGCCAGATATCTGGCAATGTCCGACCACATCTGGCAATCGTATCTGCCCAGAATTACCAGAGAATTTGCTGCATGGACAGTTGTATCTGACATGACTTAGAACCTCTTTCCAATATTATCAAGGCGCTTGCCTTCCTTGTCAGGTGGTGTTGAGATGGATGTAGATGGGTTCATCTACCTGCGTTGAGCAGCCCCAGTAATAACAGTGTCCAGTTTCAGATGTCCTATTAGACAAGCTGTTGAGTCTGCAGGAGCATTATGTTTTTTTCCTATTCTTGGCTGAACCTTTTACAGTGGCTGGCTTATTCATAATTTTAATTCCTTCCTCCCAGATATAATCCACTATAGGAATTGCCCTTACTGTTTTCCTGGACTGTCCTTTAAAATCATACAGAAAACAATCTGACTGCTTAATAGTGATTGGGAGCTAAAAACGCTTGGCTGCTCTCTCCATGAGCGTGTGGAAACCACCAATGTCCTCGGGCGGAGAATCCACCAGTTGCGCTGCCGGAGGAAAAGGTGTTGGAATGAGGTAATCATCCCATTTGTTGATTAGAGATTGGGTATCTTGAATTTCATCTTCCTCCCTATCATCATCCAAGGAGGATTCATCGTCCCGAGAAGACATGGCAATGTGTGACCTTGGGTCATACTCGGAGTAGCCGGTGCAACATAGGCTCTGGTGATCTAGGCGCAGGAATTGGTGCACCTATTGGTGATGACAGTTGTGCTTCTGCTGGCCTCGTGAAGCACTTGTAATACTCCTGGAGCATGCCCTGAAAATCTTGGAATAAAGCAACAGGAGCCTGGACCATGCCCTGTGGTGTTGAAGAAGGAGTGAAGTGATGGAACTGCTCCACATATTGTCCTGGCTGTTCAGTATTCTGGTGTCTTTGATAAACAGGTTCATAATAGACCACTTCATCTTCGTCTTGATAATTTACATGCAGCTCAGATGGACTGTGAGTTGCACCAAAAGGCCCTCGATCATCCTCATCAGACTCCTCATATCTAACAAGTGACTTGGTGGCAAGGGAGACACCTTGCTAGGAGAGGTAAGTTCTGGGCATAGAATATCTGGTGTTGGCTGGTCCCTCGTTGACAGTAGTGGCAATGATGTAGTGGTCAAAATTAACATGGGCGCCATACACATCGCAGGACCTGCCTACCTGAACCACTGCGTCTCCTTCCACACCCCCGCCTAATCCCTCTGCTCTGCCCATGGTGCCCTGGCAACCAACCCTCACATCTGCAAAACCACTTCTGGAGGACGATCCTTCACCTACACTGCAGTGAAGAACTGGAACAATCTCCTCCTGCACCTCAGACAAAGCCCATCGCTCACCATCTTCAGGAAGAACCTCAAAATGTGGCTCTTCAGATGAGGCCCCTCCTCTCCCCCCCCAGCGCCTTGAGACCCTCACGGGTGAGTAGCCTTGCTTCGCAAATAGTGATTGATTATGACCTTTCGTTGTCCACTGTGAAGATATATTCTTGTCTGGTTCTGTCTTCGACGGTCTTGTCAACTAAGTGGCCCTCAACGATGGGGTGGTCGTCAGCGGTGTCGGTATAGTCACTGTCGATGAGAATGACGATGGAGTGGTTATTGTCAATGCGATGGTTGTTGTCGACAAAGTGATCGTCGTCAACGAGGTGGTAATTGATGGAGCGATGGTGGACGACATGGGTGTCGTCGACATTTTATTATTTATTGTCGTTGACGATGATTTTGATGGTGTTACTGTCGTTGACAATGTTTTCACAGTCATTTGTGCTTTCCAATGAGTGGTTCTGAAAAGGATTTTGTAGGCTTCAATGTCAGGGCTAAAGATGAAGTTAAATGTTCAGATCTAGATTCTGAAAAAGCCTTTTCTCTTTTTTCTCCATGAGAGGAGCCTTTCAAAGACTCATGGTGTGTTCTTTTGAAGGCTTTCCTGTGCACCTGTGGTGACCCTTGGTGTGACCTCTCTCTCTTTTTTTATTTTTCTTGGGAGGCAACAGAACTCTCACTATCCTCTTCCTCAGAAATGGTAGAGGTTTTGGCCTTTAGGTTCTGGAGCCAAAGTAAAAGCCTTCCCTTTTGGTCTTTTAGAGTTTTAGTAGAAAAAGTCCTGCAAATTTTGCTGTCCTTTATCTTGTGGGCTGGGTGAAGGCAGTAGATAAACTCCTTATCGAAGTGAAGCCTTTTCTTTCTACAGGCCCCACAAGGTATAAAAGTCCTTTCTTCAAGAGTGCTGACATTGAAACACAGCTGAAGTAATATGGATATAACCAAATCTGAAGAACTGAGCAGAGCTCAGAGAGACTTCTTCTCACATGACTTGCAGTCAAAAATCTGAGGAAAAAAGCCTCTGCTGGGAGTGTTCTAGAGGGTGCTATCGCCTGATTCATTGGAGTTTGGTTCTTTATAAATGATGCGGGTAAGCTATAAAAATCAATGTCTTTTGACATTATAAGCTAGGTTAATTACTTCCACTGCTTTAGAAAATACTGTGGGACTCCCACCTCAACGACAGGGATGATTCAAGCATGTGAATCTATGAAAGATACACCAATACTGGAGAATCCATGGGTGGATACGAAGGAAAACTCATGCTCCACCCATGAAATGCCTCCCTGCCACAGAGTAAGGAATGGCTGTGATTTGCGCTGGCTTGCATTACTCTAAGTTTATCAAGCCATTTAGGGCCAGCAAGGGGGCCTTGCGTGGCTTAATAAATCTAATTTAGGTTTTGTGTCGCTCGTGTGCCCCCTTGCGTGGCGCAAGGGAGATGCACAGACTTGTTAAATCTGGCCTTAAGTTTATATTATGTATTGGACACAACAGGTTTGCTTACATACAGCTGGAGCTGTCTGTAGCCGAGACCTAAAAAGTATAATATTGCATTATCTTGTGAAGTTGTCATCCCTAAATCTTTAGGCAATATGACTTTCAAAATCGTTTTTCGACTCTAGTCACACAATACATGCACCATTTTTTCAGCAGTGAACACTTTTTTCAGTGACTCTACACAAATAACTCTTTGCAAGACGTGCCTTAATATCGTGCAGCAAGCTCTCCACTGCATTACTATTTTGCAATAACACAACGAATG